>NC_133569.1:8787878-9090909 GCF_048773025.1 Camelus bactrianus
TCTGAGAGATAAGTGTGTGTGAAAGCCGTTCTTCACCTAGCTTGTTGGGACACAAAGTTTCTTTTCAGTTGCAAACTCCATTCCATACATATATATGGGGAGGTACAAGCTCCAACTCGGTTTTACAGTGAAAACTGCAGGAACTTCAAACCGGCACTAGGAAACAGACTGAGAAAGCAGAGAAAAAGTGTCTCCTGCAACCCGTTCCCTTGGTGCTAGATGAACGAACGTCTCTCCACTTGCTCAGTTCTGAGAGATAAGTGTGTGTGAAAGCCGTCCTTCACATAGCTTGTTGGGACACAAAGTTTCTTTTCAGTTGCAAACTCCATTCCATACATATATATGGGGAGGTACAAGCTCCAACTCGGTTTTACAGTGAAAACTGCAGGAACTTCAAACCGGCACTAGGAAACAGACTGAGAAAGCTGAGAAAAAGTGTCTCCTGCAACCCGTTCCCTTGGTGCTAGATGAACGAACGTCTCTCCACTTGCTCAGTTCTGAGAGATAAGTGTGTGTGAAAGCCGTCCTTCAGCTAGCTTGTTGGGAACACAAAGTTTCTTTTCAGTTGCAAACTCCATTCCATACATATATATGGGGAGGTACAAGCTCCAACTCGGTTTTACAGTGAAAACTGCAGGAACTTCAAACCGGCACTAGGAAACAGACTGAGAAAGCTGAGAAAAAGTGTCTCCTGCAACCCGTTCCCTTGGTGCTAGATGAACGAACGTCTCTCCACTTGCTCAGTTCTGAGAGATAAGTGTGTGTGAAAGCCGTCCTTCACCTAGCTTGTTGGGACACAAAGTTTCTTTTCAGTTGCAAACTCCATTCCATACATATATATGGGGAGGTACAAGCTCCAACTCGGTTTTACAGTGAAAACTGCAGGAACTTCAAACCGGCACTAGGAAACAGACTGAGAAAGGAGAGAAAAAGTGTCTCCTGCAACCCGTTCCCTTGGTGCTAGATGAACGAACGTCTCTCCACTTGCTCAGTTCTGAGAGATAAGTGTGTGTGAAAGCCGTCCTTCAGCTAGCTTGTTGGGAACACAAAGTTTCTTTTCAGTTGCAAACTCCATTCCATACATATATATGCGGAGGTACAAGCTCCAACTCGGTTTTACAGTGAAAACTGCAGGAACTTCAAACCGGCACTAGGAAACAGACTGAGAAAGCAGAGAAAAAGTGTCTCCTGCAACCCGTTCCCTTGGTGCTAGATGAACGAACGTCTCTCCACTTGCTCAGTTCTGAGAGATAAGTGTGTGTGAAAGCCGTCCTTCACCTATCTTGTTGGGACACAAAGTTTCTTTTCAGTTGCAAACTCCATTCCATACATATATATGGGGAGGTACAAGCTCCAACTCGGTTTTACAGTGAAAACTGCAGGAACTTCAAACCGGCACTAGGAAACAGACTGAGAAAGCTGAGAAAAAGTGTCTCCTGCAACCCGTTCCCTTGGTGCTAGATGAACGAACGTCTCTCCACTTGCTCAGTTCTGAGAGATAAGTGTGTGTGAAAGCCATTCTTCAGCTAGCTTGTTGGGAACACAAAGTTTCTTTTCAGTTGCAAACTCCATTCCATACATATATATGGGGAGGTACAAGCTCCAACTCGGTTTTACAGTGAAAACTGCAGGAACTTCAAACCGGCACTAGGAAACAGACTGAGAAAGCTGAGAAAAAGTGTCTCCTGCAACCCGTTCCCTTGGTGCTAGATGAACGAACGTCTCTCCACTTGCTCAGTTCTGAGAGATAAGTGTGTGTGAAAGCCGTCCTTCACATAGCTTGTTGGGACACAAAGTTTCTTTTCAGTTGCAAACTCCATTCCATACATATATATGGGGAGGTACAAGCTCCAACTCGGTTTTACAGTGAAAACTGCAGGAACTTCAAACCGGCACTAGGAAACAGACTGAGAAAGCTGAGAAAAAGTGTCTCCTGCAACCCGTTCCCTTGGTGCTAGATGAACGAACGTCTCTCCACTTGCTCAGTTCTGAGAGATAAGTGTGTGTGAAAGCCATCCTTCAGCTAGCTTGTTGGGAACACAAAGTTTCTTTTCAGTTGCAAACTCCATTCCATACATATATATGGGGAGGTACAAGCTCCAACTCGGTTTTACAGTGAAAACTGCAGGAACTTCAAACCGGCACTAGGAAACAGACTGAGAAAGCTGAGAAAAAGTGTCTCCTGCAACCCGTTCCCTTGGTGCTAGATGAACGAACGTCTCTCCACTTGCTCAGTTCTGAGAGATAAGTGTGTGTGAAAGCCGTCCTTCAGCTAGCTTGTTGGGACACAAAGTTTCTTTTCAGTTGCAAACTCCATTCCATACATATATATGGGGAGGTACAAGCTCCAACTCGGTTTTACAGTGAAAACTGCAGGAACTTCAAACCGGCACTAGGAAACAGACTGAGAAAGCAGAGAAAAAGTGTCTCCTGCAACCCGTTCCCTTGGTGCTAGATGAACGAACGTCTCTCCACTTGCTCAGTTCTGAGAGATAAGTGTGTGTGAAAGCCGTCCTTCACCTAGCTTGTTGGGAACACAAAGTTTCTTTTCAGTTGCAAACTCCATTCCATACATATATATGGGGAGGTACAAGCTCCAACACGGTTTTACAGTGAAAATTGCAGGAACTTCAAACCGGCACTAGGAAACAGACTGAGAAAGCAGAGAAAAAATGTCTCCTGCAACCCGTTCCCTTGGTGCTAGATGAACGAACGTCTCTCCACTTGCTCAGTTCTGAGAGATAAGTGTGTGTGAAAGCCGTCCTTCACCTAGCTTGTTGGGACACAAAGTTTCTTTTCAGTTGCAAACTCCATTCCATACATATATATGGGGAGGTACAAGCTCCAACTCGGTTTTACAGTGAAAACTGCAGGAACATCAAACCGGCACTAGGAAACAGACTGAGAAAGCAGAGAAAAAGTGTCTCCTGCAAACCGTTCCCTTGGTGCTAGATGAACGAACGTCTCTCCACTTGCTCAGTTCTGAGAGATAAGTGTGTGTGAAAGCCGTCCTTCACCAAGCTTGTTGGGAACACAAAGTTTCTTTTCAGTTGCAAACTCCATTCCATACATATATATGGGGAGGTACAAGCTCCAACTCGGTTTTACACTGAAAACTGCAGGAACTTCAAACCGGCACTAGGAAACAGACTGAGAAAGCAGAGAAAAAGTGTCTCCTGCAACCCGTTCCCTTGGTGCTAGATGAACGAACGTCTCTCCACTTGCTCAGTTCTGAGAGATAAGTGTGTGTGAAAGCCGTCCTTCACCTAGCTTGTTGGGACACAAAGTTTCTTTTCAGTTGCAAACTCCATTCCATACATATATATGGGGAGGTACAAGCTCCAACTCGGTTTTACAGTGAAAACTGCAGGAACTTCAAACCGGCACTAGGAAACAGACTGAGAAAGCTGAGAAAAAGTGTCTCCTGCAACCCGTTCCCTTGGTGCTAGATGAACGAACGTCTCTCCACTTGCTCATTTCTGAGAGATAATTGTGTGTGAAAGCCGTCCTTCACAAAGCTTGTTGGGAACAAAAAGTTTCTTTTCAGTTGCAAACTCCATTCCATACATATATATGGGGAGGTACAATCTCCAACTCTGTTTTACAGTGAAAACTGCAGGAACTTCAAACCGGCACTAGGAAACAGACTGAGAAAGCTGAGAAAAAGTGTCTCCTGCAACCCGTTCCCTTAGTGCTAGATGAACGAACGTCTCTCCACTTGCTCAGTTCTGAGAGATAAGTGTGTGTGAAAGCCGTCCTTCAGCTAGCTTGTTGGGACACAAAGTTTCTTTTCAGTTGCAAACTCCATTCCATACATATATATGGGGAGGTACAAGCTCCAACTCGGTTTTACAGTGAAAACTGCAGGAACTTCAAACCGGCACTAGGAAACAGACTGAGAAAGCAGAGAAAAAGTGTCTCCTGCAACCCGTTCCCTTGGTGCTAGATGAACGAACGTCTCTCCACTTGCTCAGTTCTGAGAGATAAGTGTGTGTGAAAGCCGTCCTTCACATAGCTTGTTGGGACACAAAGTTTCTTTTCAGTTGCAAACTCCATTCCATACATATATATGGGGAGGTACAAGCTCCAACTCGGTTTTACAGTGAAAACTGCAGGAACTTCAAACCGGCACTAGGAAACAGACTGAGAAAGCTGAGAAAAAGTGTCTCCTGCAACCCGTTCCCTTGGTGCTAGATGAACGAACGTCTCTCCACTTGCTCAGTTCTGAGAGATAAGTGTGTGTGAAAGCCGTTCTTCACCTAGCTTGTTGGGACACAAAGTTTCTTTTCAGTTGCAAACTCCATTCCATACATATATATGGGGAGGTACAAGCTCCAACTCGGTTTTACAGTGAAAACTGCAGGAACTTCAAACCGGCACTAGGAAACAGACTGAGAAAGCAGAGAAAAAGTGTCTCCTGCAACCCGTTCCCTTGGTGCTAGATGAACGAACGTCTCTCCACTTGCTCAGTTCTGAGAGATAAGTGTGTGTGAAAGCCGTCCTTCACATAGCTTGTTGGGACACAAAGTTTCTTTTCAGTTGCAAACTCCATTCCATACATATATATGGGGAGGTACAAGCTCCAACTCGGTTTTACAGTGAAAACTGCAGGAACTTCAAACCGGCACTAGGAAACAGACTGAGAAAGCTGAGAAAAAGTGTCTCCTGCAACCCGTTCCCTTGGTGCTAGATGAACGAACGTCTCTCCACTTGCTCAGTTCTGAGAGATAAGTGTGTGTGAAAGCCGTCCTTCAGCTAGCTTGTTGGGAACACAAAGTTTCTTTTCAGTTGCAAACTCCATTCCATACATATATATGGGGAGGTACAAGCTCCAACTCGGTTTTACAGTGAAAACTGCAGGAACTTCAAACCGGCACTAGGAAACAGACTGAGAAAGCTGAGAAAAAGTGTCTCCTGCAACCCGTTCCCTTGGTGCTAGATGAACGAACGTCTCTCCACTTGCTCAGTTCTGAGAGATAAGTGTGTGTGAAAGCCGTCCTTCACCTAGCTTGTTGGGACACAAAGTTTCTTTTCAGTTGCAAACTCCATTCCATACATATATATGGGGAGGTACAAGCTCCAACTCGGTTTTACAGTGAAAACTGCAGGAACTTCAAACCGGCACTAGGAAACAGACTGAGAAAGGAGAGAAAAAGTGTCTCCTGCAACCCGTTCCCTTGGTGCTAGATGAACGAACGTCTCTCCACTTGCTCAGTTCTGAGAGATAAGTGTGTGTGAAAGCCGTCCTTCAGCTTTCTTGTTGGGAACACAAAGTTTCTTTTCAGTTGCAAACTCCATTCCATACATATATATGCGGAGGTACAAGCTCCAACTCGGTTTTACAGTGAAAACTGCAGGAACTTCAAACCGGCACTAGGAAACAGACTGAGAAAGCAGAGAAAAAGTGTCTCCTGCAACCCGTTCCCTTGGTGCTAGATGAACGAACGTCTCTCCACTTGCTCAGTTCTGAGAGATAAGTGTGTGTGAAAGCCGTCCTTCACCTATCTTGTTGGGACACAAAGTTTCTTTTCAGTTGCAAACTCCATTCCATACATATATATGGGGAGGTACAAGCTCCAACTCGGTTTTACAGTGAAAACTGCAGGAACTTCAAACCGGCACTAGGAAACAGACTGAGAAAGCTGAGAAAAAGTGTCTCCTGCAACCCGTTCCCTTGGTGCTAGATGAACGAACGTCTCTCCACTTGCTCAGTTCTGAGAGATAAGTGTGTGTGAAAGCCATTCTTCAGCTAGCTTGTTGGGAACACAAAGTTTCTTTTCAGTTGCAAACTCCATTCCATACATATATATGGGGAGGTACAAGCTCCAACTCGGTTTTACAGTGAAAACTGCAGGAACTTCAAACCGGCACTAGGAAACAGACTGAGAAAGCTGAGAATAAGTGTCTCCTGCAACCCGTTCCCTTGGTGCTAGATGAACGAACGTCTCTCCACTTGCTCAGTTCTGAGAGATAAGTGTGTGTGAAAGCCGTCCTTCACCAAGCTTGTTGGGACACAAAGTTTCTTTTCAGTTGCAAACTCCATTCCATACATATATATGGGGAGGTACAAGCTCCAACTCGGTTTTACAGTGAAAACTGCAGGAACTTCAAACCGGCACTAGGAAACAGACTGAGAAAGCTGAGAAAAAGTGTCTCCTGCAACCCGTTCCCTTGGTGCTAGATGAACGAACGTCTCTCCACTTGCTCAGTTCTGAGAGATAAGTGTGTGTGAAAGCCATCCTTCAGCTAGCTTGTTGGGAACACAAAGTTTCTTTTCAGTTGCAAACTCCATTCCATACATATATATGGGGAGGTACAAGCTCCAACTCGGTTTTACAGTGAAAACTGCAGGAACTTCAAACCGGCACTAGGAAACAGACTGAGAAAGCTGAGAAAAAGTGTCTCCTGCAACCCGTTCCCTTGGTGCTAGATGAACGAACGTCTCTCCACTTGCTCAGTTCTGAGAGATAAGTGTGTGTGAAAGCCGTCCTTCAGCTAGCTTGTTGGGACACAAAGTTTCTTTTCAGTTGCAAACTCCATTCCATACATATATATGGGGAGGTACAAGCTCCAACTCGGTTTTACAGTGAAAACTGCAGGAACTTCAAACCGGCACTAGGAAACAGACTGAGAAAGCAGAGAAAAAGTGTCTCCTGCAACCCGTTCCCTTGGTGCTAGATGAACGAACGTCTCTCCACTTGCTCAGTTCTGAGAGATAAGTGTGTGTGAAAGCCGTCCTTCACCTAGCTTGTTGGGAACACAAAGTTTCTTTTCAGTTGCAAACTCCATTCCATACATATATATGGGGAGGTACAAGCTCCAACACGGTTTTACAGTGAAAATTGCAGGAACTTCAAACCGGCACTAGGAAACAGACTGAGAAAGCAGAGAAAAAATGTCTCCTGCAACCCGTTCCCTTGGTGCTAGATGAACGAACGTCTCTCCACTTGCTCAGTTCTGAGAGATAAGTGTGTGTGAAAGCCGTCCTTCACCTAGCTTGTTGGGACACAAAGTTTCTTTTCAGTTGCAAACTCCATTCCATACATATATATGGGGAGGTACAAGCTCCAACTCGGTTTTACAGTGAAAACTGCAGGAACTTCAAACCGGCACTAGGAAACAGACTGAGAAAGCTGAGAATAATTGTCTCCTGCAACCCGTTCCCTTGGTGCTAGATGAACGAACGTCTCTCCACTTGCTCAGTTCTGAGAGATAAGTGTGTGTGAAAGCCGTCCTTCAGCTAGCTTGTTGGGAACAAAAAGTTTCTTTTCAGTTGCAAACTCCATTCCTTACATTTATATGGGGAGGTACAAGCTCCAACTCGGTTTTACAGTGAAAACTGCAGGAACTTCAAACCGGCACTAGGAAACAGACTGAGAAAGCAGAGAAAAAGTGTCTCCTGCAACCCGTTCCCTTGGTGCTAGATGAACGAACGTCTCTCCACTTGCTCAGTTCTGAGAGATAAGTGTGTGTGAAAGCCGTCCTTCACCTAGCTTGTTGGGAACACAAAGTTTCTTTTCAGTTGCAAACTCCATTCCATACATATATATGGGGAGGTACAAGCTCCAACTCGGTTTTACAGTGAAAACTGCAGGAACTTCAAACCGGCACTAGGAAACAGACTGAGAAAGCAGAGAAAAAGTGTCTCCTGCAACACGTTCCCTTGGTGCTAGATGAACGAACGTCTCTCCACTTGCTCAGTTCTAGGAGATAAGTGTGTGTGAAAGCCGTCCTTCACCTAGCTTGTTGGGAATACAAAGTTTCTTTTCAGTTGCAAACTCCATTCCATACATATATATGGGGAGGTACAAGCTCCAACTCGGTTTTACAGTGAAAACTGCAGGAACTTCAAACCGGCACTAGGAAACAGACTGAGAAAGCTGAGAAAAATTGTCTCCTGCAACCCGTTCCCTTGGTGCTAGATGAACGAACGTCTCTCCACTTGCTCAGTTCTGAGAGATAAGTGTGTGTGAAAGCCGTCCTTCACCAAGCTTGTTGGGAACAAAAAGTTTCTTTTCAGTTGCAAACTCCATTCCTTACATTTATATGGGGAGGTACAAGCTCCAACTCGGTTTTACAGTGAAAACTGCAGGAACTTCAAACCGGCACTAGGAAACAGACTGAGAAAGCAGAGAAAAAGTGTCTCCTGCAACCCGTTCCCTTGGTGCTAGATGAACGAACGTCTCTCCACTTGCTCAGTTCTGAGAGATAAGTGTGTGTGGAAAGCCGTCCTTCACCTAGCTTGTTGGGAACACAAAGTTTCTTTTCAGTTGCAAACTCCATTCCATACATATATATGGGGAGGTACAAGCTCCAACTCGGTTTTACAGTGAAAACTGCAGGAACTTCAAACCGGCACTAGGAAACAGACTGAGAAAGCAGAGAAAAAGTGTCTCCTGCAAACCGTTCCCCTGGTGCTAGGTGAACGAACGTCTCTCCACTTGCTCAGTTTTAGGAGATAAGTGTGTGTGAAAGCCGTCCTTCACCTAGCTTGTTGGGAACACAAAGTTTCTTTTCAGTTGCAAACTCCATTCCATACATATATATGGGGAGGTACAAGCTCCAACTCGGTTTTACAGTGAAAACTGCAGGAACATCAAACCGGCACTAGGAAACAGACTGAGAAAGCTGAGAATAAGTGTCTCCTGCAACCCGTTCCCTTGGTGCTAGATGAACGAACGTCTCTCCACTTGCTCAGTTCTGAGAGATAATTGTGTGTGAAAGCCGTCCTTCACCTAGCTTGTTGGGACACAAAGTTTCTTTTCAGTTGCAAACTCCATTCCATACATATATATGGGGAGGTACAAGCTCCAACTCGGTTTTACAGTGAAAACTGCAGGAACTTCAAACCGGCACTAGGAAACAGACTGAGAAAGCTGAGAAAAAGTGTCTCCTGCAACCCGTTCCCTTGGTGCTAGATGAACGAACGTCTCTCCACTTGCTTAGTTCTGAGAGATAAGTGTGTGTGAAAGCCGTCCTTCAGCTAGCTTGTTGGGAACACAAAGTTTCTTTTCAGTTGCAAACTCCATTCCATACATATATATGGGGAGGTACAAGCTCCAACTCGGTTTTACAGTGAAAACTGCAGGAACTTCAAACCGGCACTAGGAAACAGACTGAGAAAGCAGAGAAAAAGTGTCTCCTGCAAACCGTTCCCTTGGTGCTAGATGAACGAACGTCTCTCCACTAGCTCAGTTCTGAGAGATAAGTGTGTGTGAAAGCCGTCCTTCACCTAGCTTGTTGGGAACAAAAAGTTTCTTTTCAGTTGCAAACTCCATTCCATACATTTATATGGGGAGGTACAAGCTCCAACTCGGTTTTACAGTGAAAACTGCAGGAACTTCAAACCGGCACTAGGAAACAGACTGAGAAAGCTGAGAAAAATTGTCTCCTGCAACCCGTTCCCTTGGTGCTAGATGAACGAACGTCTCTCCACTTGCTCAGTTCTGAGAGATAAGTGTGTGTGAAAGCCGTCCTTCACCAAGCTTGTTGGGAACAAAAAGTTTCTTTTCAGTTGCAAACTCCATTCCTTACATTTATATGGGGAGGTACAAGCTCCAACTCGGTTTTACAGTGAAAACTGCAGGAACTTCAAACCGGCACTAGGAAACAGACTGAGAAAGCAGAGAAAAAGTGTCTCCTGCAACCCGTTCCCTTGGTGCTAGATGAACGAACGTCTCTCCACTTGCTCAGTTCTGAGAGATAAGTGTGTGTGAAAGCCGTCCTTCACCTAGCTTGTTGGGAACACAAAGTTTCTTTTCAGTTGCAAACTCCATTCCATACATATATATGGGGAGGTACAAGCTCCAACTCGGTTTTACAGTGAAAACTGCAGGAACTTCAAACCGGCACTAGGAAACAGACTGAGAAAGCAGAGAAAAAGTGTCTCCTGCAACACGTTCCCTTGGTGCTAGATGAACGAACGTCTCTCCACTTGCTCAGTTCTAGGAGATAAGTGTGTGTGAAAGCCGTCCTTCACCTAGCTTGTTGGGAATACAAAGTTTCTTTTCAGTTGCAAACTCCATTCCATACATATATATGGGGAGGTACAAGCTCCAACTCGGTTTTACAGTGAAAACTGCAGGAACTTCAAACCGGCACTAGGAAACAGACTGAGAAAGCTGAGAAAAAGTGTCTCCTGCAACCCGTTCCCTTGGTGCTAGATGAACGAACGTCTCTCCACTTGCTCAGTTCTGAGAGATAAGTGTGTGTGAAAGCCGTCCTTCACCAAGCTTGTTGGGAACAAAAAGTTTCTTTTCAGTTGCAAACTCCATTCCTTACATTTATATGGGGAGGTACAAGCTCCAACTCGGTTTTACAGTGAAAACTGCAGGAACTTCAAACCGGCACTAGGAAACAGACTGAGAAAGCAGAGAAAAAGTGTCTCCTGCAACCCGTTCCCTTGGTGCTAGATGAACGAACGTCTCTCCACTTGCTCAGTTCTGAGAGATAAGTGTGTGTGGAAAGCCGTCCTTCACCTAGCTTGTTGGTAACACAAAGTTTCTTTTCAGTTGCAAACTCCATTCCATACTTATATATGGGGAGGTACAAGCTCCAACTCGGTTTTACAGTGAAAACTGCAGGAACTTCAAACCGGCACTAGGAAACAGACTGAGAAAGCAGAGAAAAAGTGTCTCCTGCAAACCGTTCCCCTGGTGCTAGATGAACGAACGTCTCTCCACTTGCTCAGTTCTAGGAGATAAGTGTGTGTGAAAGCCGTCCTTCACCTAGCTTGTTGGGAACACAAAGTTTCTTTTCAGTTGCAAACTCCATTCCATACATATATATGGGGAGGTACAAGCTCCAACTCGGTTTTACAGTGAAAACTGCAGGAACTTCAAACCGGCCTAGGAAACAGACTGAGAAAGCTGAGAATAAGTGTCTCCTGCAACCCGTTCCCTTGGTGCTAGATGAACGAACGTCTCTCCACTTGCTCAGTTCTGAGAGATAATTGTGTGTGAAAGCCGTCCTTCACCTAGCTTGTTGGGACACAAAGTTTCTTTTCAGTTGCAAACTCCATTCCATACATATATATGGGGAGGTACAAGCTCCAACTCGGTTTTACAGTGAAAACTGCAGGAACTTCAAACCGGCACTAGGAAACAGACTGAGAAAGCTGAGAAAAAGTGTCTCCTGCAACCCGTTCCCTTGGTGCTAGATGAACGAACGTCTCTCCACTTGCTTAGTTCTGAGAGATAAGTGTGTGTGAAAGCCGTCCTTCAGCTAGCTTGTTGGGAACACAAAGTTTCTTTTCAGTTGCAAACTCCATTCCATACATATATATGGGGAGGTACAAGCTCCAACTCGGTTTTACAGTGAAAACTGCAGGAACTTCAAACCGGCACTAGGAAACAGACTGAGAAAGCAGAGAAAAAGTGTCTCCTGCAAACCGTTCCCTTGGTGCTAGATGAACGAACGTCTCTCCACTTGCTCAGTTCTGAGAGATAAGTGTGTGTGAAAGCCGTCCTTCACCAAGCTTGTTGGGAACAAAAAGTTTCTTTTCAGTTGCAAACTCCATTCCTTACATTTATATGGGGAGGTACAAGCTCCAACTCGGTTTTACAGTGAAAACTGCAGGAACTTCAAACCGGCACTAGGAAACAGACTGAGAAAGCAGAGAAAAAGTGTCTCCTGCAACCCGTTCCCTTGGTGCTAGATGAACGAACGTCTCTCCACTTGCTCAGTTCTGAGAGATAAGTGTGTGTGGAAAGCCGTCCTTCACCTAGCTTGTTGGTAACACAAAGTTTCTTTTCAGTTGCAAACTCCATTCCATACATATATATGGGGAGGTACAAGCTCCAACTCGGTTTTACAGTGAAAACTGCAGGAACTTCAAACCGGCACTAGGAAACAGACTGAGAATGCAGAGAAAAAGTGTCTCCTGCAAACCGTTCCCCTGGTGCTAGATGAACGAACGTCTCTCCACTTGCTCAGTTCTAGGAGATAAGTGTGTGTGAAAGCCGTCCTTCACCTACCTTGTTGGGAACACAAAGTTTCTTTTCAGTTGCAAACTCCATTCCATACATATATATGGGGAGGTACAAGCTCCAACTCGGTTTTACAGTGAAAACTGCAGGAACTTCAAACCGGCACTAGGAAACAGACTGAGAAAGCTGAGAAAAAGTGTCTCCTGCAACCCGTTCCCTTGGTGCTAGATGAACGAACGTCTCTCCACTTGCTTAGTTCTGAGAGATAAGTGTGTGTGAAAGCCGTCCTTCAGCTAGCTTGTTGGGAACACAAAGTTTCTTTTCAGTTGCAAACTCCATTCCATACATATATATGGGGAGGTACAAGCTCCAACTCGGTTTTACAGTGAAAACTGCAGGAACTTCAAACCGGCACTAGGAAACAGACTGAGAAAGCAGAGAAAAAGTGTCTCCTGCAAACCGTTCCCTTGGTGCTAGATGAACGAACGTCTCTCCACTTGCTCAGTTCTGAGAGATAAGTGTGTGTGAAAGCCGTCCTTCAGCTAGCTTGTTGGGACACAAAGTTTCTTTTCAGTTGCAAACTCCATTCCATACATATATATGGGGAGGTACAAGCTCCAACTCGGTTTTACAGTGAAAACTGCAGGAACTTCAAACCGGCACTAGGAAACAGACTGAGAAAGCTGAGAAAAAGTGTCTCCTGCAACCCGTTCCCTTGGTGCTAGATGAACGAACGTCTCTCCACTTGCTCATTTCTGAGAGATAATTGTGTGTGAAAGCCGTCCTTCACCAAGCTTGTTGGGAACAAAAAGTTTCTTTTCAGTTGCAAACTCCATTCCATACATATATATGGGGAGGTACAATCTCCAACTCTGTTTTACAGTGAAAACTGCAGGAACTTCAAACCGGCACTAGGAAACAGACTGAGAAAGCTGAGAAAAAGTGTCTCCTGCAACCCGTTCCCTTGGTGCTAGATGAACGAACGTCTCTCCACTTGCTCAGTTCTGAGAGATAAGTGTGTGTGAAAGCCGTCCTTCACCTAGCTTGTTGGGACACAAAGTTTCTTTTCAGTTGCAAACTCCATTCCATACATATATATGGGGAGGTACAAGCTCCAACTCGGTTTTACAGTGAAAACTGCAGGAACTTCAAACCGGCACTAGGAAACAGACTGAGAAAGCAGAGAAAAAGTGTCTCCTGCAACCCGTTCCCTTGGTGCTAGATGAACGAACGTCTCTCCACTTGCTCAGTTCTGAGAGATAAGTGTGTGTGAAAGCCGTCCTTCACCTAGCTTGTTGGGACACAAAGTTTCTTTTCAGTTGCAAACTCCATTCCATACATATATATGGGGAGGTACAAGCTCCAACTCGGTTTTACAGTGAAAACTGCAGGAACTTCAAACCGGCACTAGGAAACAGACTGAGAAAGCTGAGAAAAAGTGTCTCCTGCAACCCGTTCCCTTGGTGCTAGATGAACGAACGTCTCTCCACTTGCTCATTTCTGAGAGATAATTGTGTGTGAAAGCCGTCCTTCACCAAGCTTGTTGGGAACAAAAAGTTTCTTTTCAGTTGCAAACTCCATTCCATACATATATATGGGGAGGTACAATCTCCAACTCTGTTTTACAGTGAAAACTGCAGGAACTTCAAACCGGCACTAGGAAACAGACTGAGAAAGCTGAGAAAAAGTGTCTCCTGCAACCCGTTCCCTTGGTGCTAGATGAACGAACGTCTCTCCACTTGCTCAGTTCTGAGAGATAAGTGTGTGTGAAAGCCGTCCTTCAGCTAGCTTGTTGGGACACAAAGTTTCTTTTCAGTTGCAAACTCCATTCCATACATATATATGGGGAGGTACAAGCTCCAACTCGGTTTTACAGTGAAAACTGCAGGAACTTCAAACCGGCACTAGGAAACAGACTGAGAAAGCAGAGAAAAAGTGTCTCCTGCAACCCGTTCCCTTGGTGCTAGATGAACGAACGTCTCTCCACTTGCTCAGTTCTGAGAGATAAGTGTGTGTGAAAGCCGTCCTTCAGCTAGCTTGTTGGGACACAAAGTTTCTTTTCAGTTGCAAACTCCATTCCATACATATATATGGGGAGGTACAAGCTCCAACTCGGTTTTACAGTGAAAACTGCAGGAACTTCAAACCGGCACTAGGAAACAGACTGAGAAAGCTGAGAAAAAGTGTCTCCTGCAACCCGTTCCCTTGGTGCTAGATGAACGAACGTCTCTCCACTTGCTCATTTCTGAGAGATAATTGTGTGTGAAAGCCGTCCTTCACCAAGCTTGTTGGGAACAAAAAGTTTCTTTTCAGTTGCAAACTCCATTCCATACATATATATGGGGAGGTACAATCTCCAACTCTGTTTTACAGTGAAAACTGCAGGAACTTCAAACCGGCACTAGGAAACAGACTGAGAAAGCTGAGAAAAAGTGTATCCTGCAACCCGTTCCCTTGGTGCTAGATGAACGAACGTCTCTCCACTTGCTCAGTTCTGAGAGATAAGTGTGTGTGAAAGCCGTCCTTCAGCTAGCTTGTTGGGACACAAAGTTTCTTTTCAGTTGCAAACTCCATTCCATACATATATATGGGGAGGTACAAGCTCCAACTCGGTTTTACAGTGAAAACTGCAGGAACTTCAAACCGGCACTAGGAAACAGACTGAGAAAGCTGAGAAAAAGTGTCTCCTGCAACCCGTTCCCTTGGTGCTAGATGAACGAACGTCTCTCCACTTGCTCATTTCTGAGAGATAAGTGTGTGTGAAAGCCGTCCTTCACCTAGCTTGTTGGGACACAAAGTTTCTTTTCAGTTGCAAACTCCATTCCATACATATATATGGGGAGGTACAAGCTCCAACTCGGTTTTACAGTGAAAACTGCAGGAACTTCAAACCGGCACTAGGAAACAGACTGAGAAAGCTGAGAAAAAGTGTCTCCTGCAACCCGTTCCCTTGGTGCTAGATGAACGAACGTCTCTCCACTTGCTCAGTTCTGAGAGATAAGTGTGTGTGAAAGCCGTCCTTCACCTAGCTTGTTGGGACACAAAGTTTCTTTTCAGTTGCAAACTCCATTCCATACATATATATGGGGAGGTACAAGCTCCAACTCGGTTTTACAGTGAAAACTGCAGGAACTTCAAACCGGCACTAGGAAACAGACTGAGAAAGCTGAGAAAAAGTGTCTCCTGCAACCCGTTCCCTTGGTGCTAGATGAACGAACGTCTCTCCACTTGCTCATTTCTGAGAGATAATTGTGTGTGAAAGCCGTCCTTCACCAAGCTTGTTGGGAACAAAAAGTTTCTTTTCAGTTGCAAACTCCATTCCATACATATATATGGGGAGGTACAATCTCCAACTCTGTTTTACAGTGAAAACTGCAGGAACTTCAAACCGGCACTAGGAAACAGACTGAGAAAGCTGAGAAAAAGTGTCTCCTGCAACCCGTTCCCTTGGTGCTAGATGAACGAACGTCTCTCCACTTGCTCAGTTCTGAGAGATAAGTGTGTGTGAAAGCCGTCCTTCAGCTAGCTTGTTGGGACACAAAGTTTCTTTTCAGTTGCAAACTCCATTCCATACATATATATGGGGAGGTACAAGCTCCAACTCGGTTTTACAGTGAAAACTGCAGGAACTTCAAACCGGCACTAGGAAACAGACTGAGAAAGCAGAGAAAAAGTGTCTCCTGCAACCCGTTCCCTTGGTGCTAGATGAACGAACGTCTCTCCACTTGCTCAGTTCTGAGAGATAAGTGTGTGTGAAAGCCGTCCTTCAGCTAGCTTGTTGGGACACAAAGTTTCTTTTCAGTTGCAAACTCCATTCCATACATATATATGGGGAGGTACAAGCTCCAACTCGGTTTTACAGTGAAAACTGCAGGAACTTCAAACCGGCACTAGGAAACAGACTGAGAAAGCTGAGAAAAAGTGTCTCCTGCAACCCGTTCCCTTGGTGCTAGATGAACGAACGTCTCTCCACTTGCTCATTTCTGAGAGATAATTGTGTGTGAAAGCCGTCCTTCACCAAGCTTGTTGGGAACAAAAAGTTTCTTTTCAGTTGCAAACTCCATTCCATACATATATATGGGGAGGTACAATCTCCAACTCTGTTTTACAGTGAAAACTGCAGGAACTTCAAACCGGCACTAGGAAACAGACTGAGAAAGCTGAGAAAAAGTGTATCCTGCAACCCGTTCCCTTGGTGCTAGATGAACGAACGTCTCTCCACTTGCTCAGTTCTGAGAGATAAGTGTGTGTGAAAGCCGTCCTTCAGCTAGCTTGTTGGGACACAAAGTTTCTTTTCAGTTGCAAACTCCATTCCATACATATATATGGGGAGGTACAAGCTCCAACTCGGTTTTACAGTGAAAACTGCAGGAACTTCAAACCGGCACTAGGAAACAGACTGAGAAAGCTGAGAAAAAGTGTCTCCTGCAACCCGTTCCCTTGGTGCTAGATGAACGAACGTCTCTCCACTTGCTCATTTCTGAGAGATAATTGTGTGTGAAAGCCGTCCTTCACCAAGCTTGTTGGGAACAAAAAGTTTCTTTTCAGTTGCAAACTCCATTCCATACATATATATGGGGAGGTACAATCTCCAACTCTGTTTTACAGTGAAAACTGCAGGAACTTCAAACCGGCACTAGGAAACAGACTGAGAAAGCTGAGAAAAAGTGTATCCTGCAACCCGTTCCCTTGGTGCTAGATGAACGAACGTCTCTCCACTTGCTCAGTTCTGAGAGATAAGTGTGTGTGAAAGCCGTCCTTCAGCTAGCTTGTTGGGACACAAAGTTTCTTTTCAGTTGCAAACTCCATTCCATACATATATATGGGGAGGTACAAGCTCCAACTCGGTTTTACAGTGAAAACTGCAGGAACTTCAAACCGGCACTAGGAAACAGACTGAGAAAGCTGAGAAAAAGTGTCTCCTGCAACCCGTTCCCTTGGTGCTAGATGAACGAACGTCTCTCCACTTGCTCATTTCTGAGAGATAATTGTGTGTGAAAGCCGTCCTTCACCAAGCTTGTTGGGAACAAAAAGTTTCTTTTCAGTTGCAAACTCCATTCCATACATATATATGGGGAGGTACAATCTCCAACTCTGTTTTACAGTGAAAACTGCAGGAACTTCAAACCGGCACTAGGAAACAGACTGAGAAAGCTGAGAAAAAGTGTATCCTGCAACCCGTTCCCTTGGTGCTAGATGAACGAACGTCTCTCCACTTGCTCAGTTCTGAGAGATAAGTGTGTGTGAAAGCCGTCCTTCACCTAGCTTGTTGGGACACAAAGTTTCTTTTCAGTTGCAAACTCCATTCCATACATATATATGGGGAGGTACAAGCTCCAACTCGGTTTTACAGTGAAAACTGCAGGAACTTCAAACCGGCACTAGGAAACAGACTGAGAAAGCAGAGAAAAAGTGTCTCCTGCAACCCGTTCCCTTGGTGCTAGATGAACGAACGTCTCTCCACTTGCTCAGTTCTGAGAGATAAGTGTGTGTGAAAGCCGTCCTTCACCTAGCTTGTTGGGACACAAAGTTTCTTTTCAGTTGCAAACTCCATTCCATACATATATATGGGGAGGTACAAGCTCCAACTCGGTTTTACAGTGAAAACTGCAGGAACTTCAAACCGGCACTAGGAAACAGACTGAGAAAGCTGAGAAAAAGTGTCTCCTGCAACCCGTTCCCTTGGTGCTAGATGAACGAACGTCTCTCCACTTGCTCATTTCTGAGAGATAATTGTGTGTGAAAGCCGTCCTTCACCAAGCTTGTTGGGAACAAAAAGTTTCTTTTCAGTTGCAAACTCCATTCCATACATATATATGGGGAGGTACAATCTCCAACTCTGTTTTACAGTGAAAACTGCAGGAACTTCAAACCGGCACTAGGAAACAGACTGAGAAAGCTGAGAAAAAGTGTCTCCTGCAACCCGTTCCCTTGGTGCTAGATGAACGAACGTCTCTCCACTTGCTCAGTTCTGAGAGATAAGTGTGTGTGAAAGCCGTCCTTCAGCTAGCTTGTTGGGACACAAAGTTTCTTTTCAGTTGCAAACTCCATTCCATACATATATATGGGGAGGTACAAGCTCCAACTCGGTTTTACAGTGAAAACTGCAGGAACTTCAAACCGGCACTAGGAAACAGACTGAGAAAGCTGAGAAAAAGTGTCTCCTGCAACCCGTTCCCTTGGTGCTAGATGAACGAACGTCTCTCCACTTGCTCATTTCTGAGAGATAATTGTGTGTGAAAGCCGTCCTTCACCTAGCTTGTTGGGACACAAAGTTTCTTTTCAGTTGCAAACTCCATTCCATACATATATATGGGGAGGTACAAGCTCCAACTCGGTTTTACAGTGAAAACTGCAGGAACTTCAAACCGGCACTAGGAAACAGACTGAGAAAGCTGAGAAAAAGTGTCTCCTGCAACCCGTTCCCTTGGTGCTAGATGAACGAACGTCTCTCCACTTGCTTAGTTCTGAGAGATAAGTGTGTGTGAAAGCCGTCCTTCAGCTAGCTTGTTGGGAACACAAAGTTTCTTTTCAGTTGCAAACTCCATTCCATACATATATATGGGGAGGTACAAGCTCCAACTCGGTTTTACAGTGAAAACTGCAGGAACTTCAAACCGGCACTAGGAAACAGACTGAGAAAGCAGAGAAAAAGTGTCTCCTGCAAACCGTTCCCTTGGTGCTAGATGAACGAACGTCTCTCAACTTGCTCAGTTCTGAGAGATAAGTGTGTGTGAAAGCCGTCCTTCAGCTAGCTTGTTGGGACACAAAGTTTCTTTTCAGTTGCAAACTCCATTCCATACATATATATGGGGAGGTACAAGCTCCAACTCGGTTTTACAGTGAAAACTGCAGGAACTTCAAACCGGCACTAGGAAACAGACTGAGAAAGCTGAGAAAAAGTGTCTCCTGCAACCCGTTCCCTTGGTGCTAGATGAACGAACGTCTCTCCACTTGCTCATTTCTGAGAGATAATTGTGTGTGAAAGCCGTCCTTCACCAAGCTTGTTGGGAACAAAAAGTTTCTTTTCAGTTGCAAACTCCATTCCATACATATATATGGGGAGGTACAATCTCCAACTCTGTTTTACAGTGAAAACTGCAGGAACTTCAAACCGGCACTAGGAAACAGACTGAGAAAGCTGAGAAAAAGTGTATCCTGCAACCCGTTCCCTTGGTGCTAGATGAACGAACGTCTCTCCACTTGCTCAGTTCTGAGAGATAAGTGTGTGTGAAAGCCGTCCTTCACCTAGCTTGTTGGGACACAAAGTTTCTTTTCAGTTGCAATCTCCATTCCATACATATATATGGGGAGGTACAAGCTCCAACTCGGTTTTACAGTGAAAACTGCAGGAACTTCAAACCGGCACTAGGAAACAGACTGAGAAAGCAGAGAAAAAGTGTCTCCTGCAACCCGTTCCCTTGGTGCTAGATGAACGAACGTCTCTCCACTTGCTCAGTTCTGAGAGATAAGTGTGTGTGAAAGCCGTCCTTCACATAGCTTGTTGGGACACAAAGTTTCTTTTCAGTTGCAAACTCCATTCCATACATATATATGGGGAGGTACAAGCTCCAACTCGGTTTTACAGTGAAAACTGCAGGAACTTCAAAACGGCACTAGGAAACAGACTGAGAAAGCTGAGAAAAAGTGTCTCCTGCAACCCGTTCCCTTGGTGCTAGATGAACGAACGTCTCTCCACTTGCTCAGTTCTGAGAGATAAGTGTGTGTGAAAGCCGTCCTTCACATAGCTTGTTGGGACACAAAGTTTCTTTTCAGTTGCAAACTCCATTCCATACATATATATGGGGAGGTACAAGCTCCAACTCGGTTTTAGAGTGAAAACTGCAGGAACTTCAAACCGGCACTAGGAAACAGACTGAGAAAGCTGAGAAATAGTGTCTCCTGCAACCCGTTCCCTTGGTGCTAGATGAACGAACGTCTCTCCACTTGCTCAGTTCTGAGAGATAAGTGTGTGTGAAAGCCATCCTTCAGCTAGCTTGTTGGGAACACAAAGTTTCTTTTCAGTTGCAAACTCCATTCCATACATATATATGGGGAGGTACAAGCTCCAACTCGGTTTTACAGTGAAAACTGCAGGAACTTCAAACCGGCACTAGGAAACAGACTGAGAAAGCTGAGAAAAAGTGTCTCCTGCAACCCGTTCCCTTGGTGCTAGATGAACGAACGTCTCTCCACTTGCTCAGTTCTGAGAGATAAGTGTGTGTGAAAGCCGTCCTTCAGCTAGCTTGTTGGGACACAAAATTTCTTTTCAGTTGCAAACTCCATTCCATACATATATATGGGGAGGTACAAGCTCCAACTCGGTTTTACAGTGAAAACTGCAGGAACTTCAAACCGGCACTAGGAAACAGACTGAGAAAGCAGAGAAAAAGTGTCTCCTGCAACCCGTTCCCTTGGTGCTAGATGAACGAACGTCTCTCCACTTGCTCAGTTCTGAGAGATAAGTGTGTGTGAAAGCCGTCCTTCAGCTAGCTTGTTGGGAACACAAAGTTTCTTTTCAGTTGCAAACTCCATTCCATACATATATATGGGGAGGTACAAGCTCCAACACGGTTTTACAGTGAAAAATGCAGGAACTTCAAACCGGCACTAGGAAACAGACTGAGAAAGCAGAGAAAAAGTGTCTCCTGCAACCCGTTCCCTTGGTGCTAGATGAACGAACGTCTCTCCACTTGCTCAGTTCTGAGAGATAAGTGTGTGTGAAAGCCGTCCTTCACCTAGCTTGTTGGGACACAAAGTTTCTTTTCAGTTGCAAACTCCATTCCATACATATATATGGGGAGGTACAAGCTCCAACTCGGTTTTACAGTGAAAACTGCAGGAACTTCAAACCGGCACTCGGAAACAGACTGAGAAAGCTGAGAAAAATTGTTTCCTGCAACCCGTTCCCTTGGTGCTAGATGAACGAACGTCTCTCCACTTGCTCAGTTCTGAGAGATAATTGTGTGTGAAAGCCGTACTTCACCAAGCTTGTTGGGAACAAAAAGTTTCTTTTCAGTTGCAAACTCCATTCCATACATATATATGGGGAGGTACAAGCTCCAACTCGGTTTTACAGTGAAAACTGCAGGAACTTCAAACCGGCACTAGGAAACAGACTGAGAAAGCAGAGAAAAAGTGTCTCCTGCAACCCGTTCCATTGGTGCTAGATGAACGAACGTCTCTCCACTTGCTCAGTTCTGAGAGATAAGTGTGTGTGAAAGCCGTCCTTCACCTAGCTTGTTGGGAACACAAAGTTTCTTTTCAGTTGCAAACTCCATTCCATACATATATATGGGGAGGTACAAGCTCCAAATCGGTTTTACAGTGAAAACTGCAGGAACTTCAAACCGGCACTAGGAAACAGACTGAGAAAGCAGAGAAAAAGTGTCTCCTGCAAACCGTTCCCCTGGTGCTAGATGAACGAACGTCTCTCCACTTGCTCAGTTCTAGGAGATAAGTGTGTGTGAAAGCCGTCCTTCACCTAGCTTGTTGGGAACACAAAGTTTCTTTTCAGTTGCAAACTCCATTCCATACATATATATGGGGAGGTACAAGCTCCAACTCGGTTTTACAGTGAAAACTGCAGGAACTTCAAACCGGCACTAGGAAACAGACTGAGAAAGCAGAGAAAAAGTGTCTCCTGCAACCCGTTCCCTTGGTGCTAGATGAACGAACGTCTCTCCACTTGCTCAGTTCTGAGAGATAAGTGTGTGTGAAAGCCGTCCTTCACATAGCTTGTTGGGACACAAAGTTTCTTTTCAGTTGCAAACTCCATTCCATACATATATATGGGGAGGTACAAGCTCCAACTCGGTTTTACAGTGAAAACTGCAGGAACTTCAAACCGGCACTAGGAAACAGACTGAGAAAGCAGAGAAAAAGTGTCTCCTGCAACCCGTTCCCTTGGTGCTAGATGAACGAACGTCTCTCCACTTGCTCAGTTCTGAGAGATAAGTGTGTGTGAAAGCCGTCCTTCACATAGCTTGTTGGGACACAAAGTTTCTTTTCAGTTGCAAACTCCATTCCATACATATATATGGGGAGGTACAAGCTCCAACTCGGTTTTACAGTGAAAACTGCAGGAACTTCAAACCGGCACTAGGAAACAGACTGAGAAAGCTGAGAAAAAGTGTCTCCTGCAACCCGTTCCCTTGGTGCTAGATGAACGAACGTCTCTCCACTTGCTCAGTTCTGAGAGATAAGTGTGTGTGAAAGCCGTCCTTCAGCTAGCTTTTTGGGAACACAAAGTTTCTTTTCAGTTGCAAACCCCATTCCATACATATATATGGGGAGGTACAAGCTCCAACTCGGTTTTACAGTGAAAACTGCAGGAACTTCAAACCGGCACTAGGAAACAGAATGAGAAAGCTGAGAAAAAGTGTCTCCTGCAACCCGTTCCCTTGGTGCTAGATGAACGAACGTCTCTCCACTTGCTCAGTTCTGAGAGATAATTGTGTGTGAAAGCCGTCCTTCACCTAGCTTGTTGGGACACAAAGTTTCTTTTCAGTTGCAAACTCCATTCCATACATATATATGGGGAGGTACAAGCTCCAACTCGGTTTTACAGTGAAAACTGCAGGAACTTCAAACCGGCACTAGGAAACAGACTGAGAAAGCTGAGAAAAAGTGTCTCCTGCAACCCGTTCCCTTGGTGCTAGATGAACGAACGTCTCTCCACTTGCTCAGTTCTGAGAGATAAGTGTGTGTGAAAGCCGTCCTTCACCTAGCTTGTTGGGACACAAAGTTTCTTTTCAGTTGCAAACTCCATTCCATACATATATATGGGGAGGTACAAGCTCCAACTCGGTTTTACAGTGAAAACTGCAGGAACTTCAAACCGGCACTAGGAAACAGACTGAGAAAGCAGAGAAAAAGTGTCTCCTGCAACCCGTTCCCTTGGTGCTAGATGAACGAACGTCTCTCCACTTGCTCAGTTCTGAGAGATAAGTGTGTGTGAAAGCCGTCCTTCACATAGCTTGTTGGGACACAAAGTTTCTTTTCAGTTGCAAACTCCATTCCATACATATATATGGGGAGGTACAAGCTCCAACTCGGTTTTACAGTGAAAACTGCAGGAACTTCAAACCGGCACTAGGAAACAGACTGAGAAAGCTGAGAAAAAGTGTCTCCTGCAACCCGTTCCCTTGGTGCTAGATGAACGAACGTCTCTCCACTTGCTCAGTTCTGAGAGATAAGTGTGTGTGAAAGCCGTCCTTCAGCTAGCTTTTTGGGAACACAAAGTTTCTTTTCAGTTGCAAACTCCATTCCATACATATATATGGGGAGGTACAAGCTCCAACTCGGTTTTACAGTGAAAACTGCAGGAACTTCAAACCGGCACTAGGAAACAGACTGAGAAAGCTGAGAAAAAGTGTCTCCTGCAACCCGTTCCCTTGGTGCTAGATGAACGAACGTCCCTCCACTTGCTCAGTTCTGAGAGATAAGTGTGTGTGAAAGCCGTCCTTCAGCTAGCTTGTTGGGACACAAAGTTTCTTTTCAGTTGCAAACTCCATTCCATACATATATATGGGGAGGTACAAGCTCCAACTAGGTTTTAGAGTGAAAACTGCAGGAACTTCAAACCGGCACTAGGAAACAGACTGAGAAAGCTGAGAAATAGTGTCTCCTGCAACCCGTTCCCTTGGTGCTAGATGAACGAACGTCTCTCCACTTGCTCAGTTCTGAGAGATAAGTGTGTGTGAAAGCCATCCTTCAGCTAGCTTGTTGGGAACACAAAGTTTCTTTTCAGTTGCAAACTCCATTCCATACATATATATGGGGAGGTACAAGCTCCAACTCGGTTTTACAGTGAAAACTGCAGGAACTTCAAACCGGCACTAGGAAACAGACTGAGAAAGCTGAGAAAAAGTGTCTCCTGCAACCCGTTCCCTTGGTGCTAGATGAACGAACGTCTCTCCACTTGCTCAGTTCTGAGAGATAAGTGTGTGTGAAAGCCGTCCTTCAGCTAGCTTGTTGGGACACAAAATTTCTTTTCAGTTGCAAACTCCATTCCATACATATATATGGGGAGGTACAAGCTCCAACTCGGTTTTACAGTGAAAACTGCAGGAACTTCAATCCGGCACTAGGAAACAGACTGAGAAAGCAGAGAAAATGTGTCTCCTGCAACCCGTTCCCTTGGTGCTAGATGAACGAACGTCTCTCCACTTGCTCAGTTCTGAGAGATAAGTGTGTGTGAAAGCCGTCCTTCACCTAGCTTGTTGGGACACAAAGTTTCTTTTCAGTTGCAAACTCCATTCCATACATATATATGGGGAGGTACAAGCTCCAACTCGGTTTTACAGTGAAAACTGCAGGAACTTCAAACCGGCACTAGGAAACAGACTGAGAAAGCAGAGAAAAAGTGTCTCCTGCAACCCGTTCCCTTGGTGCTAGATGAACGAACGTCTCTCCACTTGCTCAGTTCTGAGAGATAAGTGTGTGTGAAAGCCGTCCTTCACATAGCTTGTTGGGACACAAAGTTTCTTTTCAGTTGCAAACTCCATTCCATACATATATATGGGGAGGTACAAGCTCCAACTCGGTTTTACAGTGAAAACTGCAGGAACTTCAAACCGGCACTAGGAAACAGACTGAGAAAGCTGAGAAAAAGTGTCTCCTGCAACCCGTTCCCTTGGTGCTAGATGAACGAACGTCTCTCCACTTGCTCAGTTCTGAGAGATAAGTGTGTGTGAAAGCCGTCCTTCAGCTAGCTTGTTGGGAACACAAAGTTTCTTTTCAGTTGCAAACTCCATTCCATACATATATATGGGGAGGTACAAGCTCCAACTCGGTTTTACAGTGAAAACTGCAGGAACTTCAAACCGGCACTAGGAAACAGACTGAGAAAGCTGAGAAAAAGTGTCTCCTGCAACCCGTTCCCTTGGTGCTAGATGAACGAACGTCTCTCCACTTGCTCAGTTCTGAGAGATAAGTGTGTGTGAAAGCCGTCCTTCACATAGCTTGTTGGGACACAAAGTTTCTTTTCAGTTGCAAACTCCATTCCATACATATATATGGGGAGGTACAAGCTCCAACTAGGTTTTAGAGTGAAAACTGCAGGAACTTCAAACCGGCACTAGGAAACAGACTGAGAAAGCTGAGAAATAGTGTCTCCTGCAACCCGTTCCCTTGGTGCTAGATGAACGAACGTCTCTCCACTTGCTCAGTTCTGAGAGATAAGTGTGTGTGAAAGCCATCCTTCAGCTAGCTTGTTGGGAACACAAAGTTTCTTTTCAGTTGCAAACTCCATTCCATACATATATATGGGGAGGTACAAGCTCCAACTCGGTTTTACAGTGAAAACTGCAGGAACTTCAAACCGGCACTAGGAAACAGACTGAGAAAGCTGAGAAAAAGTGTCTCCTGCAACCCGTTCCCTTGGTGCTAGATGAACGAACGTCTCTCCACTTGCTCAGTTCTGAGAGATAAGTGTGTGTGAAAGCCGTCCTTCAGCTAGCTTGTTGGGACACAAAATTTCTTTTCAGTTGCAAACTCCATTCCATACATATATATGGGGAGGTACAAGCTCCAACTCGGTTTTACAGTGAAAACTGCAGGAACTTCAATCCGGCACTAGGAAACAGACTGAGAAAGCAGAGAAAATGTGTCTCCTGCAACCCGTTCCCTTGGTGCTAGATGAACGAACGTCTCTCCACTTGCTCAGTTCTGAGAGATAAGTGTGTGTGAAAGCCGTCCTTCACCAAGCTTGTTGGGAACAAAAAGTTTCTTTTCAGTTGCAAACTCCATTCCATACATATATATGGGGAGGTACAATCTCCAACTCTGTTTTACAGTGAAAACTGCAGGAACTTCAAACCGGCACTAGGAAACAGACTGAGAAAGCAGAGAAAATGTGTCTCCTGCAACCCGTTCCCTTGGTGCTAGATGAACGAACGTCTCTCCACTTGCTCAGTTCTGAGAGATAAGTGTGTGTGAAAGCCGTCCTTCACCTAGCTTGTTGGGACACAAAGTTTCTTTTCAGTTGCAAACTCCATTCCATACATATATATGGGGAGGTACAAGCTCCAACTCGGTTTTACAGTGAAAACTGCAGGAACTTCAAACCGGCACTAGGAAACAGACTGAGAAAGCTGAGAAAAAGTGTCTCCTGCAACCCGTTCCCTTGGTGCTAGATGAACGAACGTCTCTCCACTTGCTCATTTCTGAGAGATAATTGTGTGTGAAAGCCGTCCTTCACCAAGCTTGTTGGGAACAAAAAGTTTCTTTTCAGTTGCAAACTCCATTCCATACATATATATGGGGAGGTACAATCTCCAACTCTGTTTTACAGTGAAAACTGCAGGAACTTCAAACCGGCACTAGGAAACAGACTGAGAAAGCTGAGAAAAAGTGTCTCCTGCAACCCGTTCCCTTGGTGCTAGATGAACGAACGTCTCTCCACTTGCTCAGTTCTGAGAGATAAGTGTGTGTGAAAGCCATCCTTCAGCTAGCTTGTTGGGAACACAAAGTTTCTTTTCAGTTGCAAACTCCATTCCATACATATATATGGGGAGGTACAAGCTCCAACTCGGTTTTACAGTGAAAACTGCAGGAACTTCAAACCGGCACTAGGAAACAGACTGAGAAAGCTGAGAAAAAGTGTCTCCTGCAACCCGTTCCCTTGGTGCTAGATGAACGAACGTCTCTCCACTTGCTCAGTTCTGAGAGATAAGTGTGTGTGAAAGCCGTCCTTCAGCTAGCTTGTTGGGACACAAAATTTCTTTTCAGTTGCAAACTCCATTCCATACATATATATGGGGAGGTACAAGCTCCAACTCGGTTTTACAGTGAAAACTGCAGGAACTTCAATCCGGCACTAGGAAACAGACTGAGAAAGCAGAGAAAATGTGTCTCCTGCAACCCGTTCCCTTGGTGCTAGATGAACGAACGTCTCTCCACTTGCTCAGTTCTGAGAGATAAGTGTGTGTGAAAGCCGTCCTTCACCAAGCTTGTTGGGAACAAAAAGTTTCTTTTCAGTTGCAAACTCCATTCCATACATATATATGGGGAGGTACAATCTCCAACTCTGTTTTACAGTGAAAACTGCAGGAACTTCAAACCGGCACTAGGAAACAGACTGAGAAAGCAGAGAAAATGTGTCTCCTGCAACCCGTTCCCTTGGTGCTAGATGAACGAACGTCTCTCCACTTGCTCAGTTCTGAGAGATAAGTGTGTGTGAAAGCCGTCCTTCACCTAGCTTGTTGGGACACAAAGTTTCTTTTCAGTTGCAAACTCCATTCCATACATATATATGGGGAGGTACAAGCTCCAACTCGGTTTTACAGTGAAAACTGCAGGAACTTCAAACCGGCACTAGGAAACAGACTGAGAAAGCTGAGAAAAAGTGTCTCCTGCAACCCGTTCCCTTGGTGCTAGATGAACGAACGTCTCTCCACTTGCTCATTTCTGAGAGATAATTGTGTGTGAAAGCCGTCCTTCACCAAGCTTGTTGGGAACAAAAAGTTTCTTTTCAGTTGCAAACTCCATTCCATACATATATATGGGGAGGTACAATCTCCAACTCTGTTTTACAGTGAAAACTGTAGGAACTTCAAACCGGCACTAGGAAACAGACTGAGAAAGCTGAGAAAAAGTGTCTCCTGCAACCCGTTCCCTTGGTGCTAGATGAACGAACGTCTCTCCACTTGCTCAGTTCTGAGAGATAAGTGTGTGTGAAAGCCGTCCTTCAGCTAGCTTGTTGGGACACAAAGTTTCTTTTCAGTTGCAAACTCCATTCCATACATATATATGGGGAGGTACAAGCTCCAACTCGGTTTTACAGTGAAAACTGCAGGAACTTCAAACCGGCACTAGGAAACAGACTGAGAAAGCAGAGAAAAAGTGTCTCCTGCAAACCGTTCCCTTGGTGCTAGATGAACGAACGTCTCTCCACTTGCTCAGTTCTGAGAGATAAGTGTGTGTGAAAGCCGTCCTTCACATAGCTTGTTGGGACACAAAGTTTCTTTTCAGTTGCAAACTCCATTCCATACATATATATGGGGAGGTACAAGCTCCAACTCGGTTTTACAGTGAAAACTGCAGGAACTTCAAACCGGCACTAGGAAACAGACTGAGAAAGCAGAGAAAAAGTGTCTCCTGCAAACCGTTCCCCTGGTGCTAGATGAACGAACGTCTCTCCACTTGCTCAGTTCTAGGAGATAAGTGTGTGTGAAAGCCGTCCTTCACCTAGCTTGTTGGGAACACAAAGTTTCTTTTCAGTTGCAAACTCCATTCCATACATATATATGGGGAGGTACAAGCTCCAACTCGGTTTTACAGTGAAAACTGCAGGAACTTCAAACCGGCACTAGGAAACAGACTGAGAAAGCTGAGAATAAGTGTCTCCTGCAACCCGTTCCCTTGGTGCTAGATGAACGAACGTCTCTCCACTTGCTCAGTTCTGAGAGATAATTGTGTGTGAAAGCCGTCCTTCACCTAGCTTGTTGGGACACAAAGTTTCTTTTCAGTTGCAAACTCCATTCCATACATATATATGGGGAGGTACAAGCTCCAACTCGGTTTTACAGTGAAAACTGCAGGAACTTCAAACCGGCACTAGGAAACAGACTGAGAAAGCTGAGAAAAAGTGTCTCCTGCAACCCGTTCCCTTGGTGCTAGATGAACGAACGTCTCTCCACTTGCTTAGTTCTGAGAGATAAGTGTGTGTGAAAGCCGTCCTTCAGCTAGCTTGTTGGGAACACAAAGTTTCTTTTCAGTTGCAAACTCCATTCCATACATATATATGGGGAGGTACAAGCTCCAACTCGGTTTTACAGTGAAAACTGCAGGAACTTCAAACCGGCACTAGGAAACAGACTGAGAAAGCAGAGAAAAAGTGTCTCCTGCAAACCGTTCCCTTGGTGCTAGATGAACGAACGTCTCTCCACTTGCTCAGTTCTGAGAGATAAGTGTGTGTGAAAGCCGTCCTTCAGCTAGCTTGTTGGGACACAAAGTTTCTTTTCAGTTGCAAACTCCATTCCATACATATATATGGGGAGGTACAAGCTCCAACTCGGTTTTACAGTGAAAACTGCAGGAACTTCAAACCGGCACTAGGAAACAGACTGAGAAAGCTGAGAAAAAGTGTCTCCTGCAACCCGTTCCCTTGGTGCTAGATGAACGAACGTCTCTCCACTTGCTCATTTCTGAGAGATAATTGTGTGTGAAAGCCGTCCTTCACCAAGCTTGTTGGGAACAAAAAGTTTCTTTTCAGTTGCAAACTCCATTCCATACATATATATGGGGAGGTACAATCTCCAACTCTGTTTTACAGTGAAAACTGCAGGAACTTCAAACCGGCACTAGGAAACAGACTGAGAAAGCTGAGAAAAAGTGTATCCTGCAACCCGTTCCCTTGGTGCTAGATGAACGAACGTCTCTCCACTTGCTCAGTTCTGAGAGATAAGTGTGTGTGAAAGCCGTCCTTCACCTAGCTTGTTGGGACACAAAGTTTCTTTTCAGTTGCAAACTCCATTCCATACATATATATGGGGAGGTACAAGCTCCAACTCGGTTTTACAGTGAAAACTGCAGGAACTTCAAACCGGCACTAGGAAACAGACTGAGAAAGCAGAGAAAAAGTGTCTCCTGCAACCCGTTCCCTTGGTGCTAGATGAACGAACGTCTCTCCACTTGCTCAGTTCTGAGAGATAAGTGTGTGTGAAAGCCGTCCTTCACATAGCTTGTTGGGACACAAAGTTTCTTTTCAGTTGCAAACTCCATTCCATACATATATATGGGGAGGTACAAGCTCCAACTCGGTTTTACAGTGAAAACTGCAGGAACTTCAAAACGGCACTAGGAAACAGACTGAGAAAGCTGAGAAAAAGTGTCTCCTGCAACCCGTTCCCTTGGTGCTAGATGAACGAACGTCTCTCCACTTGCTCAGTTCTGAGAGATAAGTGTGTGTGAAAGCCGTCCTTCACATAGCTTGTTGGGACACAAAGTTTCTTTTCAGTTGCAAACTCCATTCCATACATATATATGGGGAGGTACAAGCTCCAACTCGGTTTTAGAGTGAAAACTGCAGGAACTTCAAACCGGCACTAGGAAACAGACTGAGAAAGCTGAGAAATAGTGTCTCCTGCAACCCGTTCCCTTGGTGCTAGATGAACGAACGTCTCTCCACTTGCTCAGTTCTGAGAGATAAGTGTGTGTGAAAGCCATCCTTCAGCTAGCTTGTTGGGAACACAAAGTTTCTTTTCAGTTGCAAACTCCATTCCATACATATATATGGGGAGGTACAAGCTCCAACTCGGTTTTACAGTGAAAACTGCAGGAACTTCAAACCGGCACTAGGAAACAGACTGAGAAAGCTGAGAAAAAGTGTCTCCTGCAACCCGTTCCCTTGGTGCTAGATGAACGAACGTCTCTCCACTTGCTCAGTTCTGAGAGATAAGTGTGTGTGAAAGCCGTCCTTCAGCTAGCTTGTTGGGACACAAAATTTCTTTTCAGTTGCAAACTCCATTCCATACATATATATGGGGAGGTACAAGCTCCAACTCGGTTTTACAGTGAAAACTGCAGGAACTTCAAACCGGCACTAGGAAACAGACTGAGAAAGCAGAGAAAAAGTGTCTCCTGCAACCCGTTCCCTTGGTGCTAGATGAACGAACGTCTCTCCACTTGCTCAGTTCTGAGAGATAAGTGTGTGTGAAAGCCGTCCTTCAGCTAGCTTGTTGGGAACACAAAGTTTCTTTTCAGTTGCAAACTCCATTCCATACATATATATGGGGAGGTACAAGCTCCAACACGGTTTTACAGTGAAAAATGCAGGAACTTCAAACCGGCACTAGGAAACAGACTGAGAAAGCAGAGAAAAAGTGTCTCCTGCAACCCGTTCCCTTGGTGCTAGATGAACGAACGTCTCTCCACTTGCTCAGTTCTGAGAGATAAGTGTGTGTGAAAGCCGTCCTTCACCTAGCTTGTTGGGACACAAAGTTTCTTTTCAGTTGCAAACTCCATTCCATACATATATATGGGGAGGTACAAGCTCCAACTCGGTTTTACAGTGAAAACTGCAGGAACTTCAAACCGGCACTCGGAAACAGACTGAGAAAGCTGAGAAAAATTGTTTCCTGCAACCCGTTCCCTTGGTGCTAGATGAACGAACGTCTCTCCACTTGCTCAGTTCTGAGAGATAATTGTGTGTGAAAGCCGTACTTCACCAAGCTTGTTGGGAACAAAAAGTTTCTTTTCAGTTGCAAACTCCATTCCATACATTTATATGGGTAGGTACAAGCTCCAACTCGGTTTTACAGTGAAAACTGCAGGAACTTCAAACCGGCACTAGGAAACAGACTGAGAAAGCAGAGAAAAAGTGTCTCCTGCAACCCGTTCCATTGGTGCTAGATGAACGAACGTCTCTCCACTTGCTCAGTTCTGAGAGATAAGTGTGTGTGAAAGCCGTCCTTCACCTAGCTTGTTGGGAACACAAAGTTTCTTTTCAGTTGCAAACTCCATTCCATACATATATATGGGGAGGTACAAGCTCCAAATCGGTTTTACAGTGAAAACTGCAGGAACTTCAAACCGGCACTAGGAAACAGACTGAGAAAGCAGAGAAAAAGTGTCTCCTGCAAACCGTTCCCCTGGTGCTAGATGAACGAACGTCTCTCCACTTGCTCAGTTCTAGGAGATAAGTGTGTGTGAAAGCCGTCCTTCACCTAGCTTGTTGGGAACACAAAGTTTCTTTTCAGTTGCAAACTCCATTCCATACATATATATGGGGAGGTACAAGCTCCAACTCGGTTTTACAGTGAAAACTGCAGGAACTTCAAACCGGCACTAGGAAACAGACTGAGAAAGCAGAGAAAAAGTGTCTCCTGCAACCCGTTCCCTTGGTGCTAGATGAACGAACGTCTCTCCACTTGCTCAGTTCTGAGAGATAAGTGTGTGTGAAAGCCGTCCTTCACATAGCTTGTTGGGACACAAAGTTTCTTTTCAGTTGCAAACTCCATTCCATACATATATATGGGGAGGTACAAGCTCCAACTCGGTTTTACAGTGAAAACTGCAGGAACTTCAAACCGGCACTAGGAAACAGACTGAGAAAGCAGAGAAAAAGTGTCTCCTGCAACCCGTTCCCTTGGTGCTAGATGAACGAACGTCTCTCCACTTGCTCAGTTCTGAGAGATAAGTGTGTGTGAAAGCCGTCCTTCACATAGCTTGTTGGGACACAAAGTTTCTTTTCAGTTGCAAACTCCATTCCATACATATATATGGGGAGGTACAAGCTCCAACTCGGTTTTACAGTGAAAACTGCAGGAACTTCAAACCGGCACTAGGAAACAGACTGAGAAAGCTGAGAAAAAGTGTCTCCTGCAACCCGTTCCCTTGGTGCTAGATGAACGAACGTCTCTCCACTTGCTCAGTTCTGAGAGATAAGTGTGTGTGAAAGCCGTCCTTCAGCTAGCTTTTTGGGAACACAAAGTTTCTTTTCAGTTGCAAACCCCATTCCATACATATATATGGGGAGGTACAAGCTCCAACTCGGTTTTACAGTGAAAACTGCAGGAACTTCAAACCGGCACTAGGAAACAGAATGAGAAAGCTGAGAAAAAGTGTCTCCTGCAACCCGTTCCCTTGGTGCTAGATGAACGAACGTCTCTCCACTTGCTCAGTTCTGAGAGATAATTGTGTGTGAAAGCCGTCCTTCACCTAGCTTGTTGGGACACAAAGTTTCTTTTCAGTTGCAAACTCCATTCCATACATATATATGGGGAGGTACAAGCTCCAACTCGGTTTTACAGTGAAAACTGCAGGAACTTCAAACCGGCACTAGGAAACAGACTGAGAAAGCTGAGAAAAAGTGTCTCCTGCAACCCGTTCCCTTGGTGCTAGATGAACGAACGTCTCTCCACTTGCTCAGTTCTGAGAGATAAGTGTGTGTGAAAGCCGTCCTTCACCTAGCTTGTTGGGACACAAAGTTTCTTTTCAGTTGCAAACTCCATTCCATACATATATATGGGGAGGTACAAGCTCCAACTCGGTTTTACAGTGAAAACTGCAGGAACTTCAAACCGGCACTAGGAAACAGACTGAGAAAGCAGAGAAAAAGTGTCTCCTGCAACCCGTTCCCTTGGTGCTAGATGAACGAACGTCTCTCCACTTGCTCAGTTCTGAGAGATAAGTGTGTGTGAAAGCCGTCCTTCACATAGCTTGTTGGGACACAAAGTTTCTTTTCAGTTGCAAACTCCATTCCATACATATATATGGGGAGGTACAAGCTCCAACTCGGTTTTACAGTGAAAACTGCAGGAACTTCAAACCGGCACTAGGAAACAGACTGAGAAAGCTGAGAAAAAGTGTCTCCTGCAACCCGTTCCCTTGGTGCTAGATGAACGAACGTCTCTCCACTTGCTCAGTTCTGAGAGATAAGTGTGTGTGAAAGCCGTCCTTCAGCTAGCTTTTTGGGAACACAAAGTTTCTTTTCAGTTGCAAACTCCATTCCATACATATATATGGGGAGGTACAAGCTCCAACTCGGTTTTACAGTGAAAACTGCAGGAACTTCAAACCGGCACTAGGAAACAGACTGAGAAAGCTGAGAAAAAGTGTCTCCTGCAACCCGTTCCCTTGGTGCTAGATGAACGAACGTCTCTCCACTTGCTCAGTTCTGAGAGATAAGTGTGTGTGAAAGCCGTCCTTCAGCTAGCTTGTTGGGACACAAAGTTTCTTTTCAGTTGCAAACTCCATTCCATACATATATATGGGGAGGTACAAGCTCCAACTAGGTTTTAGAGTGAAAACTGCAGGAACTTCAAACCGGCACTAGGAAACAGACTGAGAAAGCTGAGAAATAGTGTCTCCTGCAACCCGTTCCCTTGGTGCTAGATGAACGAACGTCTCTCCACTTGCTCAGTTCTGAGAGATAAGTGTGTGTGAAAGCCATCCTTCAGCTAGCTTGTTGGGAACACAAAGTTTCTTTTCAGTTGCAAACTCCATTCCATACATATATATGGGGAGGTACAAGCTCCAACTCGGTTTTACAGTGAAAACTGCAGGAACTTCAAACCGGCACTAGGAAACAGACTGAGAAAGCTGAGAAAAAGTGTCTCCTGCAACCCGTTCCCTTGGTGCTAGATGAACGAACGTCTCTCCACTTGCTCAGTTCTGAGAGATAAGTGTGTGTGAAAGCCGTCCTTCAGCTAGCTTGTTGGGACACAAAATTTCTTTTCAGTTGCAAACTCCATTCCATACATATATATGGGGAGGTACAAGCTCCAACTCGGTTTTACAGTGAAAACTGCAGGAACTTCAATCCGGCACTAGGAAACAGACTGAGAAAGCAGAGAAAATGTGTCTCCTGCAACCCGTTCCCTTGGTGCTAGATGAACGAACGTCTCTCCACTTGCTCAGTTCTGAGAGATAAGTGTGTGTGAAAGCCGTCCTTCACCTAGCTTGTTGGGACACAAAGTTTCTTTTCAGTTGCAAACTCCATTCCATACATATATATGGGGAGGTACAAGCTCCAACTCGGTTTTACAGTGAAAACTGCAGGAACTTCAAACCGGCACTAGGAAACAGACTGAGAAAGCAGAGAAAAAGTGTCTCCTGCAACCCGTTCCCTTGGTGCTAGATGAACGAACGTCTCTCCACTTGCTCAGTTCTGAGAGATAAGTGTGTGTGAAAGCCGTCCTTCACATAGCTTGTTGGGACACAAAGTTTCTTTTCAGTTGCAAACTCCATTCCATACATATATATGGGGAGGTACAAGCTCCAACTCGGTTTTACAGTGAAAACTGCAGGAACTTCAAACCGGCACTAGGAAACAGACTGAGAAAGCTGAGAAAAAGTGTCTCCTGCAACCCGTTCCCTTGGTGCTAGATGAACGAACGTCTCTCCACTTGCTCAGTTCTGAGAGATAAGTGTGTGTGAAAGCCGTCCTTCAGCTAGCTTTTTGGGAACACAAAGTTTCTTTTCAGTTGCAAACTCCATTCCATACATATATATGGGGAGGTACAATCTCCAACTCGGTTTTACAGTGAAAACTGCAGGAACTTCAAACCGGCACTAGGAAACAGACTGAGAAAGCTGAGAAAAAGTGTCTCCTGCAACCCGTTCCCTTGGTGCTAGATGAACGAACGTCTCTCCACTTGCTCAGTTCTGAGAGATAAGTGTGTGTGAAAGCCGTCCTTCACATAGCTTGTTGGGACACAAAGTTTCTTTTCAGTTGCAAACTCCATTCCATACATATATATGGGGAGGTACAAGCTCCAACTAGGTTTTAGAGTGAAAACTGCAGGAACTTCAAACCGGCACTAGGAAACAGACTGAGAAAGCTGAGAAATAGTGTCTCCTGCAACCCGTTCCCTTGGTGCTAGATGAACGAACGTCTCTCCACTTGCTCAGTTCTGAGAGATAAGTGTGTGTGAAAGCCATCCTTCAGCTAGCTTGTTGGGAACACAAAGTTTCTTTTCAGTTGCAAACTCCATTCCATACATATATATGGGGAGGTACAAGCTCCAACTCGGTTTTACAGTGAAAACTGCAGGAACTTCAAACCGGCACTAGGAAACAGACTGAGAAAGCTGAGAAAAAGTGTCTCCTGCAACCCGTTCCCTTGGTGCTAGATGAACGAACGTCTCTCCACTTGCTCAGTTCTGAGAGATAAGTGTGTGTGAAAGCCGTCCTTCAGCTAGCTTGTTGGGACACAAAATTTCTTTTCAGTTGCAAACTCCATTCCATACATATATATGGGGAGGTACAAGCTCCAACTCGGTTTTACAGTGAAAACTGCAGGAACTTCAATCCGGCACTAGGAAACAGACTGAGAAAGCAGAGAAAATGTGTCTCCTGCAACCCGTTCCCTTGGTGCTAGATGAACGAACGTCTCTCCACTTGCTCAGTTCTGAGAGATAAGTGTGTGTGAAAGCCGTCCTTCACCTAGCTTGTTGGGACACAAAGTTTCTTTTCAGTTGCAAACTCCATTCCATACATATATATGGGGAGGTACAAGCTCCAACTCGGTTTTACAGTGAAAACTGCAGGAACTTCAAACCGGCACTAGGAAACAGACTGAGAAAGCAGAGAAAAAGTGTCTCCTGCAACCCGTTCCCTTGGTGCTAGATGAACGAACGTCTCTCCACTTGCTCAGTTCTGAGAGATAAGTGTGTGTGAAAGCCGTCCTTCACATAGCTTGTTGGGACACAAAGTTTCTTTTCAGTTGCAAACTCCATTCCATACATATATATGGGGAGGTACAAGCTCCAACTCGGTTTTACAGTGAAAACTGCAGGAACTTCAAACCGGCACTAGGAAACAGACTGAGAAAGCTGAGAAAAAGTGTCTCCTGCAACCCGTTCCCTTGGTGCTAGATGAACGAACGTCTCTCCACTTGCTCAGTTCTGAGAGATAAGTGTGTGTGAAAGCCGTCCTTCAGCTAGCTTTTTGGGAACACAAAGTTTCTTTTCAGTTGCAAACTCCATTCCATACATATATATGGGTAGGTACAAGCTCCAACTCGGTTTTACAGTGAAAACTGCAGGAACTTCAAACCGGCACTAGGAAACAGACTGAGAAAGCAGAGAAAAAGTGTCTCCTGCAACCCGTTCCATTGGTGCTAGATGAACGAACGTCTCTCCACTTGCTCAGTTCTGAGAGATAAGTGTGTGTGAAAGCCGTCCTTCACCTAGCTTGTTGGGAACACAAAGTTTCTTTTCAGTTGCAAACTCCATTCCATACATATATATGGGGAGGTACAAGCTCCAACTCGGTTTTACAGTGAAAACTGCAGGAACTTCAAACCGGCACTAGGAAACAGACTGAGAAAGCTGAGAAAAAGTGTCTCCTGCAACCCGTTCCCTTGGTGCTAGATGAACGAACGTCTCTCCACTTGCTCAGTTCTGAGAGATAAGTGTGTGTGAAAGCCGTCCTTCACATAGCTTGTTGGGACACAAAGTTTCTTTTCAGTTGCAAACTCCATTCCATACATATATATGGGGAGGTACAAGCTCCAACTAGGTTTTAGAGTGAAAACTGCAGGAACTTCAAACCGGCACTAGGAAACAGACTGAGAAAGCTGAGAAATAGTGTCTCCTGCAACCCGTTCCCTTGGTGCTAGATGAACGAACGTCTCTCCACTTGCTCAGTTCTGAGAGATAAGTGTGTGTGAAAGCCATCCTTCAGCTACCTTGTTGGGAACACAAAGTTTCTTTTCAGTTGCAAACTCCATTCCATACATATATATGGGGAGGTACAAGCTCCAACTCGGTTTTACAGTGAAAACTGCAGGAACTTCAAACCGGCACTAGGAAACAGACTGAGAAAGCTGAGAAAAAGTGTCTCCTGCAACCCGTTCCCTTGGTGCTAGATGAACGAACGTCTCTCCACTTGCTCAGTTCTGAGAGATAAGTGTGTGTGAAAGCCGTCCTTCAGCTAGCTTGTTGGGACACAAAATTTCTTTTCAGTTGCAAACTCCATTCCATACATATATATGGGGAGGTACAAGCTCCAACTCGGTTTTACAGTGAAAACTGCAGGAACTTCAAACCGGCACTAGGAAACAGACTGAGAAAGCTGAGAAAAAGTGTCTCCTGCAACCCGTTCCCTTGGTGCTAGATGAACGAACGTCTCTCCACTTGCTCAGTTCTGAGAGATAAGTGTGTGTGAAAGCCGTCCTTCAGCTAGCTTGTTGGGAACACAAAGTTTCTTTTCAGTTGCAAACTCCATTCCATACATATATATGGGGAGGTACAAGCTCCAACACGGTTTTACAGTGAAAAATGCAGGAACTTCAAACCGGCACTAGGAAACAGACTGAGAAAGCTGAGAAAAAGTGTCTCCTGCAACCCGTTCCCTTGGTGCTAGATGAACGAACGTCTCTCCACTTGCTCAGTTCTGAGAGATAAGTGTGTGTGAAAGCCGTCCTTCACCTAGCTTGTTGGGACACAAAGTTTCTTTTCAGTTGCAAACTCCATTCCATACATATATATGGGGAGGTACAAGCTCCAACTCGGTTTTACAGTGAAAACTGCAGGAACTTCAAACCGGCACTAGGAAACAGACTGAGAAAGCTGAGAAAAAGTGTCTCCTGCAACCCGTTCCCTTGGTGCTAGATGAACGAACGTCTCTCCACTTGCTCAGTTCTGAGAGATAAGTGTGTGTGAAAGCCGTCCTTCACCTAGCTTGTTGGGACACAAAGTTTCTTTTCAGTTGCAAACTCCATTCCATACATATATATGGGGAGGTACAAGCTCCAACTCGGTTTTACAGTGAAAACTGCAGGAACTTCAAACCGGCACTAGGAAACAGACTGAGAAAGCAGAGAAAAAGTGTCTCCTGCAACCCGTTCCCTTGGTGCTAGATGAACGAACGTCTCTCCACTTGCTCAGTTCTGAGAGATAAGTGTGTGTGAAAGCCGTCCTTCACATAGCTTGTTGGGACACAAAGTTTCTTTTCAGTTGCAAACTCCATTCCATACATATATATGGGGAGGTACAAGCTCCAACTCGGTTTTACAGTGAAAACTGCAGGAACTTCAAACCGGCACTAGGAAACAGACTGAGAAAGCTGAGAAAAAGTGTCTCCTGCAACCCGTTCCCTTGGTGCTAGATGAACGAACGTCTCTCCACTTGCTCAGTTCTGAGAGATAAGTGTGTGTGAAAGCCGTCCTTCAGCTAGCTTTTTGGGAACACAAAGTTTCTTTTCAGTTGCAAACTCCATTCCATACATTTATATGGGTAGGTACAAGCTCCAACTCGGTTTTACAGTGAAAACTGCAGGAACTTCAAACCGGCACTAGGAAACAGACTGAGAAAGCAGAGAAAAAGTGTCTCCTGCAACCCGTTCCCTTGGTGCTAGATGAACGAACGTCTCTCCACTTGCTCAGTTCTGAGAGATAAGTGTGTGTGAAAGCCGTCCTTCACCTAGCTTGTTGGGAACACAAAGTTTCTTTTCAGTTGCAAACTCCATTCCATACATATATATGGGGAGGTACAAGCTCCAACTCGGTTTTACAGTGAAAACTGCAGGAACTTCAAAACGGCACTAGGAAACAGACTGAGAAAGCTGAGAAAAAGTGTCTCCTGCAACCCGTTCCCTTGGTGCTAGATGAACGAACGTCTCTCCACTTGCTCAGTTCTGAGAGATAAGTGTGTGTGAAAGCCGTCCTTCACATAGCTTGTTGGGACACAAAGTTTCTTTTCAGTTGCAAACTCCATTCCATACATATATATGGGGAGGTACAAGCTCCAACTCGGTTTTAGAGTGAAAACTGCAGGAACTTCAAACCGGCACTAGGAAACAGACTGAGAAAGCAGAGAAAAAGTGTCTCCTGCAACCCGTTCCCTTGGTGCTAGATGAACGAACGTCTCTCCACTTGCTCAGTTCTGAGAGATAAGTGTGTGTGAAAGCCATCCTTCAGCTAGCTTGTTGGGAACACAAAGTTTCTTTTCAGTTGCAAACTCCATTCCATACATATATATGGGGAGGTACAAGCTCCAACTCGGTTTTACAGTGAAAACTGCAGGAACTTCAAACCGGCACTAGGAAACAGACTGAGAAAGCTGAGAAAAAGTGTCTCCTGCAACCCGTTCCCTTGGTGCTAGACGAACGAACGTCTCTCCACTTGCTCAGTTCTGAGAGATAAGTGTGTGTGAAAGCCGTCCTTCAGCTAGCTTGTTGGGACACAAAATTTCTTTTCAGTTGCAAACTGCATTCCATACATATATATGGGGAGGTACAAGCTCCAACTCGGTTTTACAGTGAAAACTGCAGGAACTTCAAACCGGCACTAGGAAACAGACTGAGAAAGCAGAGAAAAAGTGTCTCCTGCAACCCGTTCCCTTGGTGCTAGATGAACGAACGTCTCTCCACTTGCTCAGTTCTGAGAGATAAGTGTGTGTGAAAGCCGTCCTTCACCTAGCTTGTTGGGACACAAAGTTTCTTTTCAGTTGCAAACTCCATTCCATACATATATATGGGGAGGTACAAGCTCCAACTCGGTTTTACAGTGAAAACTGCAGGAACTTCAAACCGGCACTAGGAAACAGACTGAGAAAGCTGAGAAAAAGTGTCTCCTGCAACCCGTTCCCTTGGTGCTAGATGAACGAACGTCTCTCCACTTGCTCAGTTCTGAGAGATAAGTGTGTGTGAAAGCCGTCCTTCAGCTAGCTTGTTGGGACACAAAATTTCTTTTCAGTTGCAAACTCCATTCCATACATATATATGGGGAGGTACAAGCTCCAACTCGGTTTTACAGTGAAAACTGCAGGAACTTCAATCCGGCACTAGGAAACAGACTGAGAAAGCAGAGAAAATGTGTCTCCTGCAACCCGTTCCCTTGGTGCTAGATGAACGAACGTCTCTCCACTTGCTCAGTTCTGAGAGATAAGTGTGTGTGAAAGCCGTCCTTCACCTAGCTTGTTGGGACACAAAGTTTCTTTTCAGTTGCAAACTCCATTCCATACATATATATGGGGAGGTACAAGCTCCAACTCGGTTTTACAGTGAAAACTGCAGGAACTTCAAACCGGCACTAGGAAACAGACTGAGAAAGCAGAGAAAAAGTGTCTCCTGCAACCCGTTCCCTTGGTGCTAGATGAACGAACGTCTCTCCACTTGCTCAGTTCTGAGAGATAAGTGTGTGTGAAAGCCGTCCTTCAGCTAGCTTTTTGGGAACACAAAGTTTCTTTTCAGTTGCAAACTCCATTCCATACATATATATGGGTAGGTACAAGCTCCAACTCGGTTTTACAGTGAAAACTGCAGGAACTTCAAACCGGCACTAGGAAACAGACTGAGAAAGCAGAGAAAAAGTGTCTCCTGCAACCCGTTCCATTGGTGCTAGATGAACGAACGTCTCTCCACTTGCTCAGTTCTGAGAGATAAGTGTGTGTGAAAGCCGTCCTTCACCTAGCTTGTTGGGAACACAAAGTTTCTTTTCAGTTGCAAACTCCATTCCATACATATATATGGGGAGGTACAAGCTCCAACTCGGTTTTACAGTGAAAACTGCAGGAACTTCAAACCGGCACTAGGAAACAGACTGAGAAAGCTGAGAAAAAGTGTCTCCTGCAACCCGTTCCCTTGGTGCTAGATGAACGAACGTCTCTCCACTTGCTCAGTTCTGAGAGATAAGTGTGTGTGAAAGCCGTCCTTCACATAGCTTGTTGGGACACAAAGTTTCTTTTCAGTTGCAAACTCCATTCCATACATATATATGGGGAGGTACAAGCTCCAACTCGGTTTTAGAGTGAAAACTGCAGGAACTTCAAACCGGCACTAGGAAACAGACTGAGAAAGCTGAGAAATAGTGTCTCCTGCAACCCGTTCCCTTGGTGCTAGATGAACGAACGTCTCTCCACTTGCTCAGTTCTGAGAGATAAGTGTGTGTGAAAGCCATCCTTCAGCTACCTTGTTGGGAACACAAAGTTTCTTTTCAGTTGCAAACTCCATTCCATACATATATATGGGGAGGTACAAGCTCCAACTCGGTTTTACAGTGAAAACTGCAGGAACTTCAAACCGGCACTAGGAAACAGACTGAGAAAGCTGAGAAAAAGTGTCTCCTGCAACCCGTTCCCTTGGTGCTAGATGAACGAACGTCTCTCCACTTGCTCAGTTCTGAGAGATAAGTGTGTGTGAAAGCCGTCCTTCAGCTAGCTTGTTGGGACACAAAATTTCTTTTCAGTTGCAAACTCCATTCCATACATATATATGGGGAGGTACAAGCTCCAACTCGGTTTTACAGTGAAAACTGCAGGAACTTCAAACCGGCACTAGGAAACAGACTGAGAAAGCTGAGAAAAAGTGTCTCCTGCAACCCGTTCCCTTGGTGCTAGATGAACGAACGTCTCTCCACTTGCTCAGTTCTGAGAGATAAGTGTGTGTGAAAGCCGTCCTTCAGCTAGCTTGTTGGGAACACAAAGTTTCTTTTCAGTTGCAAACTCCATTCCATACATATATATGGGGAGGTACAAGCTCCAACACGGTTTTACAGTGAAAAATGCAGGAACTTCAAACCGGCACTAGGAAACAGACTGAGAAAGCAGAGAAAAAGTGTCTCCTGCAACCCGTTCCCTTGGTGCTAGATGAACGAACGTCTCTCCACTTGCTCAGTTCTGAGAGATAAGTGTGTGTGAAAGCCGTCCTTCACCTAGCTTGTTGGGACACAAAGTTTCTTTTCAGTTGCAAACTCCATTCCATACATATATATGGGGAGGTACAAGCTCCAACTCGGTTTTACAGTGAAAACTGCAGGAACTTCAAACCGGCACTAGGAAACAGACTGAGAAAGCTGAGAAAAAGTGTCTCCTGCAACCCGTTCCCTTGGTGCTAGATGAACGAACGTCTCTCCACTTGCTCAGTTCTGAGAGATAAGTGTGTGTGAAAGCCGTCCTTCACCTAGCTTGTTGGGAACACAAAGTTTCTTTTCAGTTGCAAACTCCATTCCATACATATATATGGGGAGGTACAAGCTCCAACTCGGTTTTACAGTGAAAACTGCAGGAACTTCAAACCGGCACTAGGAAACAGACTGAGAAAGCAGAGAAAAAGTGTCTCCTGCAAACCGTTCCCCTGGTGCTAGATGAACGAACGTCTCTCCACTTGCTCAGTTCTAGGAGATAAGTGTGTGTGAAAGCCGTCCTTCACCTAGCTTGTTGGGAACACAAAGTTTCTTTTCAGTTGCAAACTCCATTCCATACATATATATGGGGAGGTACAAGCTCCAACTCGGTTTTACAGTGAAAACTGCAGGAACTTCAAACCGGCACTAGGAAACAGACTGAGAAAGCAGAGAAAAAGTGTCTCCTGCAACCCGTTCCCTTGGTGCTAGATGAACGAACGTCTCTCCACTTGCTCAGTTCTGAGAGATAATTGTGTGTGAAAGCCGTCCTTCACCTAGCTTGTTGGGACACAAAGTTTCTTTTCAGTTGCAAACTCCATTCCATACATATATATGGGGAGGTACAAGCTCCAACTCGGTTTTACAGTGAAAACTGCAGGAACTTCAAACCGGCACTAGGAAACAGACTGAGAAAGCTGAGAAAAAGTGTCTCCTGCAACCCGTTCCCTTGGTGCTAGATGAACGAACGTCTCTCCACTTGCTCAGTTCTGAGAGATAAGTGTGTGTGAAAGCCGTCCTTCAGCTAGCTTGTTGGGAACACAAAGTTTCTTTTCAGTTGCAAACTCCATTCCATACATATATATGGGGAGGTACAATCTCCAACTCGGTTTTACAGTGAAAACTGCAGGAACTTCAAACCGGCACTAGGAAACAGACTGAGAAAGCTGAGAAAAAGTGTCTCCTGCAACCCGTTCCCTTGGTGCTAGATGAACGAACGTCTCTCCACTTGCTCAGTTCTGAGAGATAAGTGTGTGTGAAAGCCGTCCTTCACCTAGCTTGTTGGGACACAAAGTTTCTTTTCAGTTGCAAACTCCATTCCATACATATATATGGGGAGGTACAAGCTCCAACTCGGTTTTACAGTGAAAACTGCAGGAACTTCAAACCGGCACTAGGAAACAGACTGAGAAAGCAGAGAAAAAGTGTCTCCTGCAACCCGTTCCCTTGGTGCTAGATGAACGAACGTCTCTCCACTTGCTCAGTTCTGAGAGATAAGTGTGTGTGAAAGCCGTCCTTCACATAGCTTGTTGGGACACAAAGTTTCTTTTCAGTTGCAAACTCCATTCCATACATATATATGGGGAGGTACAAGCTCCAACTCGGTTTTACAGTGAAAACTGCAGGAACTTCAAACCGGCACTAGGAAACAGACTGAGAAAGCTGAGAAAAAGTGTCTCCTGCAACCCGTTCCCTTGGTGCTAGATGAACGAACGTCTCTCTACTTGCTCAGTTCTGAGAGATAAGTGTGTGTGAAAGCCGTCCTTCAGCTAGCTTGTTGGGAACACAAAGTTTCTTTTCAGTTGCAAACTCCATTCCATACATATATATGGGGAGGTACAAGCTCCAACTCGGTTTTACAGTGAAAACTGCAGGAACTTCAAACCGGCACTAGGAAACAGTCTGAGAAAGCTGAGAAAAAGTGTCTCCTGCAACCCGTTCCCTTGGTGCTAGATGAACGAACGTCTCTCCACTTGCTCAGTTCTGAGAGATAAGTGTGTGTGAAAGCCGTCCTTCACCTAGCTTGTTGGGAACACAAAGTTTCTTTTCAGTTGCAAACTCCATTCCATACATATATATGGGGAGGTACAAGCTCCAACTCGGTTTTACAGTGAAAACTGCAGGAACTTCAAACCGGCACTAGGAAACAGACTGAGAAAGCTGAGAAAAAGTGTCTCCTGCAACCCGTTCCCTTGGTGCTAGATGAACGAACGTCTCTCCACTTGCTCAGTTCTGAGAGATAAGTGTGTGTGAAAGCCGTCCTTCACCTAGCTTGTTGGGAACACAAAGTTTCTTTTCAGTTGCAAACTCCATTCCATACATATATATGGGGAGGTACAAGCTCCAACTCGGTTTTACAGTGAAAACTGCAGGAACTTCAAACCGGCACTAGGAAAAAGACTGAGAAAGCAGAGAAAAAGTGTCTCCTGCAAACCGTTCCCCTGGTGCTAGATGAACGAACGTCTCTCCACTTGCTCAGTTCTAGGAGATAAGTGTGTGTGAAAGCCGTCCTTCACCTAGCTTGTTGGGAACACAAAGTTTCTTTTCAGTTGCAAACTCCATTCCATACATATATATGGGGAGGTACAAGCTCCAACTCGGTTTTACAGTGAAAACTGCAGGAACTTCAAACCGGCACTAGGAAACAGACTGAGAAAGCAGAGAAAAAGTGTCTCCTGCAACCCGTTCCCTTGGTGCTAGATGAACGAACGTCTCTGGACACGCTCAGTTCTGAGAGATAATTGTGTGTGAAAGCCGTCCTTCACCTAGCTTGTTGGGAACACAAAGTTTCTTTTCAGTTGCAAACTCCATTCCATACATATATATGGGGAGGTACAAGCTCCAACTCGGTTTTACAGTGAAAACTGCAGGAACTTCAAACCGGCACTAGGAAACAGACTGAGAAAGCAGAGAAAAAGTGTCTCCTGCAAACCGTTCCCTTGGTGCTAGATGAACGAACGTCTCTCCACTTGCTCAGTTCTGAGAGATAAGTGTGTGTGAAAGCCGTCCTTCACCTAGCTTGTTGGGACACAAAGTTTCTTTCCAGTTGCAAACTCCATTCCATACATATATATGGGGAGGTACAAGCTCCAACTCGGTTTTACAGTGAAAACTGCAGGAACTTCAAACCGGCACTAGGAAACAGACTGAGAAAGCTGAGAAAAAGTGTCTCCTGCAACCCGTTCCCTTGGTGCTAGATGAACGAACGTCTCTCCACTTGCTCAGTTCTGAGAGATAAGTGTGTGTGAAAGCCGTCCTTCAGCTAGCTTTTTGGGAACACAAAGTTTCTTTTCAGTTGCAAACCCCATTCCATACATATATATGGGGAGGTACAAGCTCCAACTCGGTTTTACAGTGAAAACTGCAGGAACTTCAAACCGGCACTAGGAAACAGAATGAGAAAGCTGAGAAAAAGTGTCTCCTGCAACCCGTTCCCTTGGTGCTAGATGAACGAACGTCTCTCCACTTGCTCAGTTCTGAGAGATAATTGTGTGTGAAAGCCGTCCTTCACCTAGCTTGTTGGGACACAAAGTTTCTTTTCAGTTGCAAACTCCATTCCATACATATATATGGGGAGGTACAAGCTCCAACTCGGTTTTACAGTGAAAACTGCAGGAACTTCAAACCGGCACTAGGAAACAGACTGAGAAAGCTGAGAAAAAGTGTCTCCTGCAACCCGTTCCCTTGGTGCTAGATGAACGAACGTCTCTCCACTTGCTCAGTTCTGAGAGATAAGTGTGTGTGAAAGCCGTCCTTCACCTAGCTTGTTGGGACACAAAGTTTCTTTTCAGTTGCAAACTCCATTCCATACATATATATGGGGAGGTACAAGCTCCAACTCGGTTTTACAGTGAAAACTGCAGGAACTTCAAACCGGCACTAGGAAACAGACTGAGAAAGCAGAGAAAAAGTGTCTCCTGCAACCCGTTCCCTTGGTGCTAGATGAACGAACGTCTCTCCACTTGCTCAGTTCTGAGAGATAAGTGTGTGTGAAAGCCGTCCTTCACATAGCTTGTTGGGACACAAAGTTTCTTTTCAGTTGCAAACTCCATTCCATACATATATATGGGGAGGTACAAGCTCCAACTCGGTTTTACAGTGAAAACTGCAGGAACTTCAAACCGGCACTAGGAAACAGACTGAGAAAGCTGAGAAAAAGTGTCTCCTGCAACCCGTTCCCTTGGTGCTAGATGAACGAACGTCTCTCCACTTGCTCAGTTCTGAGAGATAAGTGTGTGTGAAAGCCGTCCTTCAGCTAGCTTTTTGGGAACACAAAGTTTCTTTTCAGTTGCAAACTCCATTCCATACATATATATGGGGAGGTACAAGCTCCAACTCGGTTTTACAGTGAAAACTGCAGGAACTTCAAACCGGCACTAGGAAACAGACTGAGAAAGCTGAGAAAAAGTGTCTCCTGCAACCCGTTCCCTTGGTGCTAGATGAACGAACGTCTCTCCACTTGCTCAGTTCTGAGAGATAAGTGTGTGTGAAAGCCGTCCTTCAGCTAGCTTGTTGGGACACAAAGTTTCTTTTCAGTTGCAAACTCCATTCCATACATATATATGGGGAGGTACAAGCTCCAACTAGGTTTTAGAGTGAAAACTGCAGGAACTTCAAACCGGCACTAGGAAACAGACTGAGAAAGCTGAGAAATAGTGTCTCCTGCAACCCGTTCCCTTGGTGCTAGATGAACGAACGTCTCTCCACTTGCTCAGTTCTGAGAGATAAGTGTGTGTGAAAGCCATCCTTCAGCTAGCTTGTTGGGAACACAAAGTTTCTTTTCAGTTGCAAACTCCATTCCATACATATATATGGGGAGGTACAAGCTCCAACTCGGTTTTACAGTGAAAACTGCAGGAACTTCAAACCGGCACTAGGAAACAGACTGAGAAAGCTGAGAAAAAGTGTCTCCTGCAACCCGTTCCCTTGGTGCTAGATGAACGAACGTCTCTCCACTTGCTCAGTTCTGAGAGATAAGTGTGTGTGAAAGCCGTCCTTCAGCTAGCTTGTTGGGACACAAAATTTCTTTTCAGTTGCAAACTCCATTCCATACATATATATGGGGAGGTACAAGCTCCAACTCGGTTTTACAGTGAAAACTGCAGGAACTTCAATCCGGCACTAGGAAACAGACTGAGAAAGCAGAGAAAATGTGTCTCCTGCAACCCGTTCCCTTGGTGCTAGATGAACGAACGTCTCTCCACTTGCTCAGTTCTGAGAGATAAGTGTGTGTGAAAGCCGTCCTTCACCTAGCTTGTTGGGACACAAAGTTTCTTTTCAGTTGCAAACTCCATTCCATACATATATATGGGGAGGTACAAGCTCCAACTCGGTTTTACAGTGAAAACTGCAGGAACTTCAAACCGGCACTAGGAAACAGACTGAGAAAGCAGAGAAAAAGTGTCTCCTGCAACCCGTTCCCTTGGTGCTAGATGAACGAACGTCTCTCCACTTGCTCAGTTCTGAGAGATAAGTGTGTGTGAAAGCCGTCCTTCACATAGCTTGTTGGGACACAAAGTTTCTTTTCAGTTGCAAACTCCATTCCATACATATATATGGGGAGGTACAAGCTCCAACTCGGTTTTACAGTGAAAACTGCAGGAACTTCAAACCGGCACTAGGAAACAGACTGAGAAAGCTGAGAAAAAGTGTCTCCTGCAACCCGTTCCCTTGGTGCTAGATGAACGAACGTCTCTCCACTTGCTCAGTTCTGAGAGATAAGTGTGTGTGAAAGCCGTCCTTCAGCTAGCTTTTTGGGAACACAAAGTTTCTTTTCAGTTGCAAACTCCATTCCATACATATATATGGGGAGGTACAAGCTCCAACTCGGTTTTACAGTGAAAACTGCAGGAACTTCAAACCGGCACTAGGAAACAGACTGAGAAAGCTGAGAAAAAGTGTCTCCTGCAACCCGTTCCCTTGGTGCTAGATGAACGAACGTCTCTCCACTTGCTCAGTTCTGAGAGATAAGTGTGTGTGAAAGCCGTCCTTCACCTAGCTTGTTGGGAACACAAAGTTTCTTTTCAGTTGCAAACTCCATTCCATACATATATATGGGGAGGTACAAGCTCCAACTAGGTTTTAGAGTGAAAACTGCAGGAACTTCAAACCGGCACTAGGAAACAGACTGAGAAAGCTGAGAAATAGTGTCTCCTGCAACCCGTTCCCTTGGTGCTAGATGAACGAACGTCTCTCCACTTGCTAAGTTCTAGGAGATAAGTGTGTGTGAAAGCCATCCTTCAGCTAGCTTGTTGGGAACACAAAGTTTCTTTTCAGTTGCAAACTCCATTCCATACATATATATGGGGAGGTACAAGCTCCAACTCGGTTTTACAGTGAAAACTGCAGGAACTTCAAACCGGCACTAGGAAACAGACTGAGAAAGCTGAGAAAAAGTGTCTCCTGCAAACCGTTCCCCTGGTGCTAGATGAACGAACGTCTCTCCACTTGCTCAGTTCTGAGAGATAAGTGTGTGTGAAAGCCGTCCTTCACCTAGCTTGTTGGGAACACAAAGTTTCTTTTCAGTTGCAAACTCCATTCCATACATATATATGGGGAGGTACAAGCTCCAACTCGGTTTTACAGTGAAAACTGCAGGAACTTCAATCCGGCACTAGGAAACAGACTGAGAAAGCAGAGAAAATGTGTCTCCTGCAACCCGTTCCCTTGGTGCTAGATGAACGAACGTCTCTCCACTTGCTCAGTTCTGAGAGATAAGTGTGTGTGAAAGCCGTCCTTCACCTAGCTTGTTGGGACACAAAGTTTCTTTTCAGTTGCAAACTCCATTCCATACATATATATGGGGAGGTACAAGCTCCAACTCGGTTTTACAGTGAAAACTGCAGGAACTTCAAACCGGCACTAGGAAACAGACTGAGAAAGCAGAGAAAAAGTGTCTCCTGCAACCCGTTCCCTTGGTGCTAGATGAACGAACGTCTCTCCACTTGCTCAGTTCTGAGAGATAAGTGTGTGTGAAAGCCGTCCTTCAGCTAGCTTGTTGGGAACACAAAGTTTCTTTTCAGTTGCAAACTCCATTCCATACATTTATATGGGGAGGTACAAGCTCCAACTCGGTTTTACAGTGAAAACTGCAGGAACTTCAAACCGGCACTAGGAAACAGACTGAGAAAGCTGAGAAAAAGTGTCTCCTGCAACCCGTTCCCTTGGTGCTAGATGAACGAACGTCTCTCCACTTGCTCAGTTCTGAGAGATAAGTGTGTGTGAAAGCCGTCCTTCAGCTAGCTTTTTGGGAACACAAAGTTTCTTTTCAGTTGCAAACTCCATTCCATACATATATATGGGTAGGTACAAGCTCCAACTCGGTTTTACAGTGAAAACTGCAGGAACTTCAAACCGGCACTAGGAAACAGACTGAGAAAGCAGAGAAAAAGTGTCTCCTGCAACCCGTTCCATTGGTGCTAGATGAACGAACGTCTCTCCACTTGCTCAGTTCTGAGAGATAAGTGTGTGTGAAAGCCGTCCTTCACCTAGCTTGTTGGGAACACAAAGTTTCTTTTCAGTTGCAAACTCCATTCCATACATATATATGGGGAGGTACAAGCTCCAACTCGGTTTTACAGTGAAAACTGCAGGAACTTCAAACCGGCACTAGGAAACAGACTGAGAAAGCTGAGAAAAAGTGTCTCCTGCAACCCGTTCCCTTGGTGCTAGATGAACGAACGTCTCTCCACTTGCTCAGTTCTGAGAGATAAGTGTGTGTGAAAGCCGTCCTTCACATAGCTTGTTGGGACACAAAGTTTCTTTTCAGTTGCAAACTCCATTCCATACATATATATGGGGAGGTACAAGCTCCAACTAGGTTTTAGAGTGAAAACTGCAGGAACTTCAAACCGGCACTAGGAAACAGACTGAGAAAGCTGAGAAATAGTGTCTCCTGCAACCCGTTCCCTTGGTGCTAGATGAACGAACGTCTCTCCACTTGCTCAGTTCTGAGAGATAAGTGTGTGTGAAAGCCATCCTTCAGCTACCTTGTTGGGAACACAAAGTTTCTTTTCAGTTGCAAACTCCATTCCATACATATATATGGGGAGGTACAAGCTCCAACTCGGTTTTACAGTGAAAACTGCAGGAACTTCAAACCGGCACTAGGAAACAGACTGAGAAAGCTGAGAAAAAGTGTCTCCTGCAACCCGTTCCCTTGGTGCTAGATGAACGAACGTCTCTCCACTTGCTCAGTTCTGAGAGATAAGTGTGTGTGAAAGCCGTCCTTCAGCTAGCTTGTTGGGACACAAAATTTCTTTTCAGTTGCAAACTCCATTCCATACATATATATGGGGAGGTACAAGCTCCAACTCGGTTTTACAGTGAAAACTGCAGGAACTTCAAACCGGCACTAGGAAACAGACTGAGAAAGCTGAGAAAAAGTGTCTCCTGCAACCCGTTCCCTTGGTGCTAGATGAACGAACGTCTCTCCACTTGCTCAGTTCTGAGAGATAAGTGTGTGTGAAAGCCGTCCTTCAGCTAGCTTGTTGGGAACACAAAGTTTCTTTTCAGTTGCAAACTCCATTCCATACATATATATGGGGAGGTACAAGCTCCAACACGGTTTTACAGTGAAAAATGCAGGAACTTCAAACCGGCACTAGGAAACAGACTGAGAAAGCAGAGAAAAAGTGTCTCCTGCAACCCGTTCCCTTGGTGCTAGATGAACGAACGTCTCTCCACTTGCTCAGTTCTGAGAGATAAGTGTGTGTGAAAGCCGTCCTTCACCTAGCTTGTTGGGACACAAAGTTTCTTTTCAGTTGCAAACTCCATTCCATACATATATATGGGGAGGTACAAGCTCCAACTCGGTTTTACAGTGAAAACTGCAGGAACTTCAAACCGGCACTAGGAAACAGACTGAGAAAGCTGAGAAAAAGTGTCTCCTGCAACCCGTTCCCTTGGTGCTAGATGAACGAACGTCTCTCCACTTGCTCAGTTCTGAGAGATAAGTGTGTGTGAAAGCCGTCCTTCACCTAGCTTGTTGGGACACAAAGTTTCTTTTCAGTTGCAAACTCCATTCCATACATATATATGGGGAGGTACAAGCTCCAACTCGGTTTTACAGTGAAAACTGCAGGAACTTCAAACCGGCACTAGGAAACAGACTGAGAAAGCAGAGAAAAAGTGTCTCCTGCAACCCGTTCCCTTGGTGCTAGATGAACGAACGTCTCTCCACTTGCTCAGTTCTGAGAGATAAGTGTGTGTGAAAGCCGTCCTTCACATAGCTTGTTGGGACACAAAGTTTCTTTTCAGTTGCAAACTCCATTCCATACATATATATGGGGAGGTACAAGCTCCAACTCGGTTTTACAGTGAAAACTGCAGGAACTTCAAACCGGCACTAGGAAACAGACTGAGAAAGCTGAGAAAAAGTGTCTCCTGCAACCCGTTCCCTTGGTGCTAGATGAACGAACGTCTCTCCACTTGCTCAGTTCTGAGAGATAAGTGTGTGTGAAAGCCGTCCTTCAGCTAGCTTTTTGGGAACACAAAGTTTCTTTTCAGTTGCAAACTCCATTCCATACATTTATATGGGTAGGTACAAGCTCCAACTCGGTTTTACAGTGAAAACTGCAGGAACTTCAAACCGGCACTAGGAAACAGACTGAGAAAGCAGAGAAAAAGTGTCTCCTGCAACCCGTTCCCTTGGTGCTAGATGAACGAACGTCTCTCCACTTGCTCAGTTCTGAGAGATAAGTGTGTGTGAAAGCCGTCCTTCACCTAGCTTGTTGGGAACACAAAGTTTCTTTTCAGTTGCAAACTCCATTCCATACATATATATGGGGAGGTACAAGCTCCAACTCGGTTTTACAGTGAAAACTGCAGGAACTTCAAAACGGCACTAGGAAACAGACTGAGAAAGCTGAGAAAAAGTGTCTCCTGCAACCCGTTCCCTTGGTGCTAGATGAACGAACGTCTCTCCACTTGCTCAGTTCTGAGAGATAAGTGTGTGTGAAAGCCGTCCTTCACATAGCTTGTTGGGACACAAAGTTTCTTTTCAGTTGCAAACTCCATTCCATACATATATATGGGGAGGTACAAGCTCCAACTCGGTTTTAGAGTGAAAACTGCAGGAACTTCAAACCGGCACTAGGAAACAGACTGAGAAAGCAGAGAAAAAGTGTCTCCTGCAACCCGTTCCCTTGGTGCTAGATGAACGAACGTCTCTCCACTTGCTCAGTTCTGAGAGATAAGTGTGTGTGAAAGCCATCCTTCAGCTAGCTTGTTGGGAACACAAAGTTTCTTTTCAGTTGCAAACTCCATTCCATACATATATATGGGGAGGTACAAGCTCCAACTCGGTTTTACAGTGAAAACTGCAGGAACTTCAAACCGGCACTAGGAAACAGACTGAGAAAGCTGAGAAAAAGTGTCTCCTGCAACCCGTTCCCTTGGTGCTAGACGAACGAACGTCTCTCCACTTGCTCAGTTCTGAGAGATAAGTGTGTGTGAAAGCCGTCCTTCAGCTAGCTTGTTGGGACACAAAATTTCTTTTCAGTTGCAAACTGCATTCCATACATATATATGGGGAGGTACAAGCTCCAACTCGGTTTTACAGTGAAAACTGCAGGAACTTCAAACCGGCACTAGGAAACAGACTGAGAAAGCAGAGAAAAAGTGTCTCCTGCAACCCGTTCCCTTGGTGCTAGATGAACGAACGTCTCTCCACTTGCTCAGTTCTGAGAGATAAGTGTGTGTGAAAGCCGTCCTTCACCTAGCTTGTTGGGACACAAAGTTTCTTTTCAGTTGCAAACTCCATTCCATACATATATATGGGGAGGTACAAGCTCCAACTCGGTTTTACAGTGAAAACTGCAGGAACTTCAAACCGGCACTAGGAAACAGACTGAGAAAGCTGAGAAAAAGTGTCTCCTGCAACCCGTTCCCTTGGTGCTAGATGAACGAACGTCTCTCCACTTGCTCAGTTCTGAGAGATAAGTGTGTGTGAAAGCCGTCCTTCAGCTAGCTTGTTGGGACACAAAATTTCTTTTCAGTTGCAAACTCCATTCCATACATATATATGGGGAGGTACAAGCTCCAACTCGGTTTTACAGTGAAAACTGCAGGAACTTCAATCCGGCACTAGGAAACAGACTGAGAAAGCAGAGAAAATGTGTCTCCTGCAACCCGTTCCCTTGGTGCTAGATGAACGAACGTCTCTCCACTTGCTCAGTTCTGAGAGATAAGTGTGTGTGAAAGCCGTCCTTCACCTAGCTTGTTGGGACACAAAGTTTCTTTTCAGTTGCAAACTCCATTCCATACATATATATGGGGAGGTACAAGCTCCAACTCGGTTTTACAGTGAAAACTGCAGGAACTTCAAACCGGCACTAGGAAACAGACTGAGAAAGCAGAGAAAAAGTGTCTCCTGCAACCCGTTCCCTTGGTGCTAGATGAACGAACGTCTCTCCACTTGCTCAGTTCTGAGAGATAAGTGTGTGTGAAAGCCGTCCTTCACATAGCTTGTTGGGACACAAAGTTTCTTTTCAGTTGCAAACTCCATTCCATACATATATATGGGGAGGTACAAGCTCCAACTAGGTTTTAGAGTGAAAACTGCAGGAACTTCAAACCGGCACTAGGAAACAGACTGAGAAAGCTGAGAAATAGTGTCTCCTGCAACCCGTTCCCTTGGTGCTAGATGAACGAACGTCTCTCCACTTGCTCAGTTCTGAGAGATAAGTGTGTGTGAAAGCCATCCTTCAGCTACCTTGTTGGGAACACAAAGTTTCTTTTCAGTTGCAAACTCCATTCCATACATATATATGGGGAGGTACAAGCTCCAACTCGGTTTTACAGTGAAAACTGCAGGAACTTCAAACCGGCACTAGGAAACAGACTGAGAAAGCTGAGAAAAAGTGTCTCCTGCAACCCGTTCCCTTGGTGCTAGATGAACGAACGTCTCTCCACTTGCTCAGTTCTGAGAGATAAGTGTGTGTGAAAGCCGTCCTTCAGCTAGCTTGTTGGGACACAAAATTTCTTTTCAGTTGCAAACTCCATTCCATACATATATATGGGGAGGTACAAGCTCCAACTCGGTTTTACAGTGAAAACTGCAGGAACTTCAAACCGGCACTAGGAAACAGACTGAGAAAGCTGAGAAAAAGTGTCTCCTGCAACCCGTTCCCTTGGTGCTAGATGAACGAACGTCTCTCCACTTGCTCAGTTCTGAGAGATAAGTGTGTGTGAAAGCCGTCCTTCAGCTAGCTTGTTGGGAACACAAAGTTTCTTTTCAGTTGCAAACTCCATTCCATACATATATATGGGGAGGTACAAGCTCCAACACGGTTTTACAGTGAAAAATGCAGGAACTTCAAACCGGCACTAGGAAACAGACTGAGAAAGCAGAGAAAAAGTGTCTCCTGCAACCCGTTCCCTTGGTGCTAGATGAACGAACGTCTCTCCACTTGCTCAGTTCTGAGAGATAAGTGTGTGTGAAAGCCGTCCTTCACCTAGCTTGTTGGGACACAAAGTTTCTTTTCAGTTGCAAACTCCATTCCATACATATATATGGGGAGGTACAAGCTCCAACTCGGTTTTACAGTGAAAACTGCAGGAACTTCAAACCGGCACTAGGAAACAGACTGAGAAAGCTGAGAAAAAGTGTCTCCTGCAACCCGTTCCCTTGGTGCTAGATGAACGAACGTCTCTCCACTTGCTCAGTTCTGAGAGATAAGTGTGTGTGAAAGCCGTCCTTCACCTAGCTTGTTGGGACACAAAGTTTCTTTTCAGTTGCAAACTCCATTCCATACATATATATGGGGAGGTACAAGCTCCAACTCGGTTTTACAGTGAAAACTGCAGGAACTTCAAACCGGCACTAGGAAACAGACTGAGAAAGCAGAGAAAAAGTGTCTCCTGCAACCCGTTCCCTTGGTGCTAGATGAACGAACGTCTCTCCACTTGCTCAGTTCTGAGAGATAAGTGTGTGTGAAAGCCGTCCTTCACATAGCTTGTTGGGACACAAAGTTTCTTTTCAGTTGCAAACTCCATTCCATACATATATATGGGGAGGTACAAGCTCCAACTCGGTTTTACAGTGAAAACTGCAGGAACTTCAAACCGGCACTAGGAAACAGACTGAGAAAGCTGAGAAAAAGTGTCTCCTGCAACCCGTTCCCTTGGTGCTAGATGAACGAACGTCTCTCCACTTGCTCAGTTCTGAGAGATAAGTGTGTGTGAAAGCCGTCCTTCAGCTAGCTTTTTGGGAACACAAAGTTTCTTTTCAGTTGCAAACTCCATTCCATACATTTATATGGGTAGGTACAAGCTCCAACTCGGTTTTACAGTGAAAACTGCAGGAACTTCAAACCGGCACTAGGAAACAGACTGAGAAAGCAGAGAAAAAGTGTCTCCTGCAACCCGTTCCCTTGGTGCTAGATGAACGAACGTCTCTCCACTTGCTCAGTTCTGAGAGATAAGTGTGTGTGAAAGCCGTCCTTCACCTAGCTTGTTGGGAACACAAAGTTTCTTTTCAGTTGCAAACTCCATTCCATACATATATATGGGGAGGTACAAGCTCCAACTCGGTTTTACAGTGAAAACTGCAGGAACTTCAAAACGGCACTAGGAAACAGACTGAGAAAGCTGAGAAAAAGTGTCTCCTGCAACCCGTTCCCTTGGTGCTAGATGAACGAACGTCTCTCCACTTGCTCAGTTCTGAGAGATAAGTGTGTGTGAAAGCCGTCCTTCACATAGCTTGTTGGGACACAAAGTTTCTTTTCAGTTGCAAACTCCATTCCATACATATATATGGGGAGGTACAAGCTCCAACTCGGTTTTAGAGTGAAAACTGCAGGAACTTCAAACCGGCACTAGGAAACAGACTGAGAAAGCAGAGAAAAAGTGTCTCCTGCAACCCGTTCCCTTGGTGCTAGATGAACGAACGTCTCTCCACTTGCTCAGTTCTGAGAGATAAGTGTGTGTGAAAGCCATCCTTCAGCTAGCTTGTTGGGAACACAAAGTTTCTTTTCAGTTGCAAACTCCATTCCATACATATATATGGGGAGGTACAAGCTCCAACTCGGTTTTACAGTGAAAACTGCAGGAACTTCAAACCGGCACTAGGAAACAGACTGAGAAAGCTGAGAAAAAGTGTCTCCTGCAACCCGTTCCCTTGGTGCTAGACGAACGAACGTCTCTCCACTTGCTCAGTTCTGAGAGATAAGTGTGTGTGAAAGCCGTCCTTCAGCTAGCTTGTTGGGACACAAAATTTCTTTTCAGTTGCAAACTGCATTCCATACATATATATGGGGAGGTACAAGCTCCAACTCGGTTTTACAGTGAAAACTGCAGGAACTTCAAACCGGCACTAGGAAACAGACTGAGAAAGCAGAGAAAAAGTGTCTCCTGCAACCCGTTCCCTTGGTGCTAGATGAACGAACGTCTCTCCACTTGCTCAGTTCTGAGAGATAAGTGTGTGTGAAAGCCGTCCTTCACCTAGCTTGTTGGGACACAAAGTTTCTTTTCAGTTGCAAACTCCATTCCATACATATATATGGGGAGGTACAAGCTCCAACTCGGTTTTACAGTGAAAACTGCAGGAACTTCAAACCGGCACTAGGAAACAGACTGAGAAAGCTGAGAAAAAGTGTCTCCTGCAACCCGTTCCCTTGGTGCTAGATGAACGAACGTCTCTCCACTTGCTCAGTTCTGAGAGATAAGTGTGTGTGAAAGCCGTCCTTCAGCTAGCTTGTTGGGACACAAAATTTCTTTTCAGTTGCAAACTCCATTCCATACATATATATGGGGAGGTACAAGCTCCAACTCGGTTTTACAGTGAAAACTGCAGGAACTTCAATCCGGCACTAGGAAACAGACTGAGAAAGCAGAGAAAATGTGTCTCCTGCAACCCGTTCCCTTGGTGCTAGATGAACGAACGTCTCTCCACTTGCTCAGTTCTGAGAGATAAGTGTGTGTGAAAGCCGTCCTTCACCTAGCTTGTTGGGACACAAAGTTTCTTTTCAGTTGCAAACTCCATTCCATACATATATATGGGGAGGTACAAGCTCCAACTCGGTTTTACAGTGAAAACTGCAGGAACTTCAAACCGGCACTAGGAAACAGACTGAGAAAGCAGAGAAAAAGTGTCTCCTGCAACCCGTTCCCTTGGTGCTAGATGAACGAACGTCTCTCCACTTGCTCAGTTCTGAGAGATAAGTGTGTGTGAAAGCCGTCCTTCAGCTAGCTTTTTGGGAACACAAAGTTTCTTTTCAGTTGCAAACTCCATTCCATACATATATATGGGTAGGTACAAGCTCCAACTCGGTTTTACAGTGAAAACTGCAGGAACTTCAAACCGGCACTAGGAAACAGACTGAGAAAGCAGAGAAAAAGTGTCTCCTGCAACCCGTTCCATTGGTGCTAGATGAACGAACGTCTCTCCACTTGCTCAGTTCTGAGAGATAAGTGTGTGTGAAAGCCGTCCTTCACCTAGCTTGTTGGGAACACAAAGTTTCTTTTCAGTTGCAAACTCCATTCCATACATATATATGGGGAGGTACAAGCTCCAACTCGGTTTTACAGTGAAAACTGCAGGAACTTCAAACCGGCACTAGGAAACAGACTGAGAAAGCTGAGAAAAAGTGTCTCCTGCAACCCGTTCCCTTGGTGCTAGATGAACGAACGTCTCTCCACTTGCTCAGTTCTGAGAGATAAGTGTGTGTGAAAGCCGTCCTTCACATAGCTTGTTGGGACACAAAGTTTCTTTTCAGTTGCAAACTCCATTCCATACATATATATGGGGAGGTACAAGCTCCAACTCGGTTTTAGAGTGAAAACTGCAGGAACTTCAAACCGGCACTAGGAAACAGACTGAGAAAGCTGAGAAATAGTGTCTCCTGCAACCCGTTCCCTTGGTGCTAGATGAACGAACGTCTCTCCACTTGCTCAGTTCTGAGAGATAAGTGTGTGTGAAAGCCATCCTTCAGCTACCTTGTTGGGAACACAAAGTTTCTTTTCAGTTGCAAACTCCATTCCATACATATATATGGGGAGGTACAAGCTCCAACTCGGTTTTACAGTGAAAACTGCAGGAACTTCAAACCGGCACTAGGAAACAGACTGAGAAAGCTGAGAAAAAGTGTCTCCTGCAACCCGTTCCCTTGGTGCTAGATGAACGAACGTCTCTCCACTTGCTCAGTTCTGAGAGATAAGTGTGTGTGAAAGCCGTCCTTCAGCTAGCTTGTTGGGACACAAAATTTCTTTTCAGTTGCAAACTCCATTCCATACATATATATGGGGAGGTACAAGCTCCAACTCGGTTTTACAGTGAAAACTGCAGGAACTTCAAACCGGCACTAGGAAACAGACTGAGAAAGCTGAGAAAAAGTGTCTCCTGCAACCCGTTCCCTTGGTGCTAGATGAACGAACGTCTCTCCACTTGCTCAGTTCTGAGAGATAAGTGTGTGTGAAAGCCGTCCTTCAGCTAGCTTGTTGGGAACACAAAGTTTCTTTTCAGTTGCAAACTCCATTCCATACATATATATGGGGAGGTACAAGCTCCAACACGGTTTTACAGTGAAAAATGCAGGAACTTCAAACCGGCACTAGGAAACAGACTGAGAAAGCAGAGAAAAAGTGTCTCCTGCAACCCGTTCCCTTGGTGCTAGATGAACGAACGTCTCTCCACTTGCTCAGTTCTGAGAGATAAGTGTGTGTGAAAGCCGTCCTTCACCTAGCTTGTTGGGACACAAAGTTTCTTTTCAGTTGCAAACTCCATTCCATACATATATATGGGGAGGTACAAGCTCCAACTCGGTTTTACAGTGAAAACTGCAGGAACTTCAAACCGGCACTAGGAAACAGACTGAGAAAGCTGAGAAAAAGTGTCTCCTGCAACCCGTTCCCTTGGTGCTAGATGAACGAACGTCTCTCCACTTGCTCAGTTCTGAGAGATAAGTGTGTGTGAAAGCCGTCCTTCACCTAGCTTGTTGGGAACACAAAGTTTCTTTTCAGTTGCAAACTCCATTCCATACATATATATGGGGAGGTACAAGCTCCAACTCGGTTTTACAGTGAAAACTGCAGGAACTTCAAACCGGCACTAGGAAACAGACTGAGAAAGCAGAGAAAAAGTGTCTCCTGCAAACCGTTCCCCTGGTGCTAGATGAACGAACGTCTCTCCACTTGCTCAGTTCTAGGAGATAAGTGTGTGTGAAAGCCGTCCTTCACCTAGCTTGTTGGGAACACAAAGTTTCTTTTCAGTTGCAAACTCCATTCCATACATATATATGGGGAGGTACAAGCTCCAACTCGGTTTTACAGTGAAAACTGCAGGAACTTCAAACCGGCACTAGGAAACAGACTGAGAAAGCAGAGAAAAAGTGTCTCCTGCAACCCGTTCCCTTGGTGCTAGATGAACGAACGTCTCTCCACTTGCTCAGTTCTGAGAGATAATTGTGTGTGAAAGCCGTCCTTCACCTAGCTTGTTGGGACACAAAGTTTCTTTTCAGTTGCAAACTCCATTCCATACATATATATGGGGAGGTACAAGCTCCAACTCGGTTTTACAGTGAAAACTGCAGGAACTTCAAACCGGCACTAGGAAACAGACTGAGAAAGCTGAGAAAAAGTGTCTCCTGCAACCCGTTCCCTTGGTGCTAGATGAACGAACGTCTCTCCACTTGCTCAGTTCTGAGAGATAAGTGTGTGTGAAAGCCGTCCTTCAGCTAGCTTGTTGGGAACACAAAGTTTCTTTTCAGTTGCAAACTCCATTCCATACATATATATGGGGAGGTACAATCTCCAACTCGGTTTTACAGTGAAAACTGCAGGAACTTCAAACCGGCACTAGGAAACAGACTGAGAAAGCTGAGAAAAAGTGTCTCCTGCAACCCGTTCCCTTGGTGCTAGATGAACGAACGTCTCTCCACTTGCTCAGTTCTGAGAGATAAGTGTGTGTGAAAGCCGTCCTTCACCTAGCTTGTTGGGACACAAAGTTTCTTTTCAGTTGCAAACTCCATTCCATACATATATATGGGGAGGTACAAGCTCCAACTCGGTTTTACAGTGAAAACTGCAGGAACTTCAAACCGGCACTAGGAAACAGACTGAGAAAGCAGAGAAAAAGTGTCTCCTGCAACCCGTTCCCTTGGTGCTAGATGAACGAACGTCTCTCCACTTGCTCAGTTCTGAGAGATAAGTGTGTGTGAAAGCCGTCCTTCACATAGCTTGTTGGGACACAAAGTTTCTTTTCAGTTGCAAACTCCATTCCATACATATATATGGGGAGGTACAAGCTCCAACTCGGTTTTACAGTGAAAACTGCAGGAACTTCAAACCGGCACTAGGAAACAGACTGAGAAAGCTGAGAAAAAGTGTCTCCTGCAACCCGTTCCCTTGGTGCTAGATGAACGAACGTCTCTCTACTTGCTCAGTTCTGAGAGATAAGTGTGTGTGAAAGCCGTCCTTCAGCTAGCTTGTTGGGAACACAAAGTTTCTTTTCAGTTGCAAACTCCATTCCATACATATATATGGGGAGGTACAAGCTCCAACTCGGTTTTACAGTGAAAACTGCAGGAACTTCAAACCGGCACTAGGAAACAGTCTGAGAAAGCTGAGAAAAAGTGTCTCCTGCAACCCGTTCCCTTGGTGCTAGATGAACGAACGTCTCTCCACTTGCTCAGTTCTGAGAGATAAGTGTGTGTGAAAGCCGTCCTTCACCTAGCTTGTTGGGAACACAAAGTTTCTTTTCAGTTGCAAACTCCATTCCATACATATATATGGGGAGGTACAAGCTCCAACTCGGTTTTACAGTGAAAACTGCAGGAACTTCAAACCGGCACTAGGAAACAGACTGAGAAAGCTGAGAAAAAGTGTCTCCTGCAACCCGTTCCCTTGGTGCTAGATGAACGAACGTCTCTCCACTTGCTCAGTTCTGAGAGATAAGTGTGTGTGAAAGCCGTCCTTCACCTAGCTTGTTGGGAACACAAAGTTTCTTTTCAGTTGCAAACTCCATTCCATACATATATATGGGGAGGTACAAGCTCCAACTCGGTTTTACAGTGAAAACTGCAGGAACTTCAAACCGGCACTAGGAAACAGACTGAGAAAGCAGAGAAAAAGTGTCTCCTGCAAACCGTTCCCCTGGTGCTAGATGAACGAACGTCTCTCCACTTGCTCAGTTCTAGGAGATAAGTGTGTGTGAAAGCCGTCCTTCACCTAGCTTGTTGGGAACACAAAGTTTCTTTTCAGTTGCAAACTCCATTCCATACATATATATGGGGAGGTACAAGCTCCAACTCGGTTTTACAGTGAAAACTGCAGGAACTTCAAACCGGCACTAGGAAACAGACTGAGAAAGCAGAGAAAAAGTGTCTCCTGCAACCCGTTCCCTTGGTGCTAGATGAACGAACGTCTCTCCACTTGCTCAGTTCTGAGAGATAATTGTGTGTGAAAGCCGTCCTTCACCTAGCTTGTTGGGACACAAAGTTTCTTTTCAGTTGCAAACTCCATTCCATACATATATATGGGGAGGTACAAGCTCCAACTCGGTTTTACAGTGAAAACTGCAGGAACTTCAAACCGGCACTAGGAAACAGACTGAGAAAGCTGAGAAAAAGTGTCTCCTGCAACCCGTTCCCTTGGTGCTAGATGAACGAACGTCTCTCCACTTGCTCAGTTCTGAGAGATAAGTGTGTGTGAAAGCCGTCCTTCACCTAGCTTGTTGGGAACACAAAGTTTCTTTTCAGTTGCAAACTCCATTCCATACATATATATGGGGAGGTACAAGCTCCAACTCGGTTTTACAGTGAAAACTGCAGGAACTTCAAACCGGCACTAGGAAACAGACTGAGAAAGCAGAGAAAAAGTGTCTCCTGCAAACCGTTCCCCTGGTGCTAGATGAACGAACGTCTCTCCACTTGCTCAGTTCTAGGAGATAAGTGTGTGTGAAAGCCGTCCTTCACCTAGCTTGTTGGGAACACAAAGTTTCTTTTCAGTTGCAAACTCCATTCCATACATATATATGGGGAGGTACAAGCTCCAACTCGGTTTTACAGTGAAAACTGCAGGAACTTCAAACCGGCACTAGGAAACAGACTGAGAAAGCAGAGAAAAAGTGTCTCCTGCAACCCGTTCCCTTGGTGCTAGATGAACGAACGTCTCTCCACTTGCTCAGTTCTGAGAGATAATTGTGTGTGAAAGCCGTCCTTCACCTAGCTTGTTGGGACACAAAGTTTCTTTTCAGTTGCAAACTCCATTCCATACATATATATGGGGAGGTACAAGCTCCAACTCGGTTTTACAGTGAAAACTGCAGGAACTTCAAACCGGCACTAGGAAACAGACTGAGAAAGCTGAGAAAAAGTGTCTCCTGCAACCCGTTCCCTTGGTGCTAGATGAACGAACGTCTCTCCACTTGCTCAGTTCTGAGAGATAAGTGTGTGTGAAAGCCGTCCTTCAGCTAGCTTGTTGGGAACACAAAGTTTCTTTTCAGTTGCAAACTCCATTCCATACATATATATGGGGAGGTACAATCTCCAACTCGGTTTTACAGTGAAAACTGCAGGAACTTCAAACCGGCACTAGGAAACAGACTGAGAAAGCTGAGAAAAAGTGTCTCCTGCAACCCGTTCCCTTGGTGCTAGATGAACGAACGTCTCTCCACTTGCTCAGTTCTGAGAGATAAGTGTGTGTGAAAGCCGTCCTTCACCTAGCTTGTTGGGACACAAAGTTTCTTTTCAGTTGCAAACTCCATTCCATACATATATATGGGGAGGTACAAGCTCCAACTCGGTTTTACAGTGAAAACTGCAGGAACTTCAAACCGGCACTAGGAAACAGACTGAGAAAGCAGAGAAAAAGTGTCTCCTGCAACCCGTTCCCTTGGTGCTAGATGAACGAACGTCTCTCCACTTGCTCAGTTCTGAGAGATAAGTGTGTGTGAAAGCCGTCCTTCACATAGCTTGTTGGGACACAAAGTTTCTTTTCAGTTGCAAACTCCATTCCATACATATATATGGGGAGGTACAAGCTCCAACTCGGTTTTACAGTGAAAACTGCAGGAACTTCAAACCGGCACTAGGAAACAGACTGAGAAAGCTGAGAAAAAGTGTCTCCTGCAACCCGTTCCCTTGGTGCTAGATGAACGAACGTCTCTCTACTTGCTCAGTTCTGAGAGATAAGTGTGTGTGAAAGCCGTCCTTCAGCTAGCTTGTTGGGAACACAAAGTTTCTTTTCAGTTGCAAACTCCATTCCATACATATATATGGGGAGGTACAAGCTCCAACTCGGTTTTACAGTGAAAACTGCAGGAACTTCAAACCGGCACTAGGAAACAGACTGAGAAAGCTGAGAAAAAGTGTCTCCTGCAACCCGTTCCCTTGGTGCTAGATGAACGAACGTCTCTCCACTTGCTCAGTTCTGAGAGATAAGTGTGTGTGAAAGCCGTCCTTCAGCTAGCTTGTTGGGAACACAAAGTTTCTTTTCAGTTGCAAACTCCATTCCATACATATATATGGGGAGGTACAATCTCCAACTCGGTTTTACAGTGAAAACTGCAGGAACTTCAAACCGGCACTAGGAAACAGACTGAGAAAGCTGAGAAAAAGTGTCTCCTGCAACCCGTTCCCTTGGTGCTAGATGAACGAACGTCTCTCCACTTGCTCAGTTCTGAGAGATAATTGTGTGTGAAAGCCGTCCTTCACCTAGCTTGTTGGGACACAAAGTTTCTTTTCAGTTGCAAACTCCATTCCATACATATATATGGGGAGGTACAAGCTCCAACTCGGTTTTACAGTGAAAACTGCAGGAACTTCAAACCGGCACTAGGAAACAGACTGAGAAAGCTGAGAAAAAGTGTCTCCTGCAACCCGTTCCCTTGGTGCTAGATGAACGAACGTCTCTCCACTTGCTCAGTTCTGAGAGATAAGTGTGTGTGAAAGCCGTCCTTCAGCTAGCTTGTTGGGAACACAAAGTTTCTTTTCAGTTGCAAACTCCATTCCATACATATATATGGGGAGGTACAATCTCCAACTCGGTTTTACAGTGAAAACTGCAGGAACTTCAAACCGGCACTAGGAAACAGACTGAGAAAGCTGAGAAAAAGTGTCTCCTGCAACCCGTTCCCTTGGTGCTAGATGAACGAACGTCTCTCCACTTGCTCAGTTCTGAGAGATAAGTGTGTGTGAAAGCCGTCCTTCACCTAGCTTGTTGGGACACAAAGTTTCTTTTCAGTTGCAAACTCCATTCCATACATATATATGGGGAGGTACAAGCTCCAACTCGGTTTTACAGTGAAAACTGCAGGAACTTCAAACCGGCACTAGGAAACAGACTGAGAAAGCAGAGAAAAAGTGTCTCCTGCAACCCGTTCCCTTGGTGCTAGATGAACGAACGTCTCTCCACTTGCTCAGTTCTGAGAGATAAGTGTGTGTGAAAGCCGTCCTTCACATAGCTTGTTGGGACACAAAGTTTCTTTTCAGTTGCAAACTCCATTCCATACATATATATGGGGAGGTACAAGCTCCAACTCGGTTTTACAGTGAAAACTGCAGGAACTTCAAACCGGCACTAGGAAACAGACTGAGAAAGCTGAGAAAAAGTGTCTCCTGCAACCCGTTCCCTTGGTGCTAGATGAACGAACGTCTCTCTACTTGCTCAGTTCTGAGAGATAAGTGTGTGTGAAAGCCGTCCTTCAGCTAGCTTGTTGGGAACACAAAGTTTCTTTTCAGTTGCAAACTCCATTCCATACATATATATGGGGAGGTACAAGCTCCAACTCGGTTTTACAGTGAAAACTGCAGGAACTTCAAACCGGCACTAGGAAACAGTCTGAGAAAGCTGAGAAAAAGTGTCTCCTGCAACCCGTTCCCTTGGTGCTAGATGAACGAACGTCTCTCCACTTGCTCAGTTCTGAGAGATAAGTGTGTGTGAAAGCCGTCCTTCACCTAGCTTGTTGGGAACACAAAGTTTCTTTTCAGTTGCAAACTCCATTCCATACATATATATGGGGAGGTACAAGCTCCAACTCGGTTTTACAGTGAAAACTGCAGGAACTTCAAACCGGCACTAGGAAACAGACTGAGAAAGCTGAGAAAAAGTGTCTCCTGCAACCCGTTCCCTTGGTGCTAGATGAACGAACGTCTCTCCACTTGCTCATTTCTGAGAGATAAGTGTGTGTGAAAGCCGTCCTTCAGCTAGCTTGTTGGGAACACAAAGTTTCTTTTCAGTTGCTAACTCCATTCCATAAATATATATGGGGAGGTACAATCTCCAACTCGGTTTTACAGTGAAAATTGCAGGAACTTCAAACCGGCACTAGGAAACAGACTGAGAAAGCAGAGAAAAAGTGTCTCCTGCAACCCGTTCCCTTGGTGCTAGATGAACGAACGTCTCTCCACTTGCTCAGTTCTGAGAGATAAGTGTGTGTGAAAGCCGTCCTTCACCTAGCTTGTTGGGACACAAAGTTTCTTTTCAGTTGCAAACTCCATTCCATACATATATATGGGGAGGTACAAGCTCCAACTCGGTTTTACAGTGAAAACTGCAGGAACTGCAAACCGACACTAGGAAACAGACTGAGAAAGCAGAGAAAAAGTGTCTCCTGCAACCCGTTCCCTTGGTGATAGATGAACGAACGTCTCTCCACTTGCTCAGTTCTGAGAGATAAGTGTGTGTGAAAGCCGTCCTTCACCTAGCTTGTTGGGACACAAAGTTTCTTTTCAGTTGCAAACTCCATTCCATACATATATATGGGGAGGTACAAGCTCCAACTCGGTTTTACAGTGAAAACTGCAGGAACTTCAAACCGGCACTAGGAAACAGACTGAGAAAGCTGAGAAAAATTGTCTCCTGCAACCCGTTCGCTTTGTGCTAGATGAACGAACGTCTCTCCACTTGCTCAGTTCTGAGAGATAATTGTGTGTGAAAGCCGTACTTCACCAAGATTGTTGGGAACAAAAAGTTTCATTTCAGTTGCAAACTCCATTCCATACATTTATATGGGGAGGTACAAGCTCCAACTCGGTTTTACAGTGAAAACTGCAGGAACTTCAAACCGGCACTAGGAAACAGACTGAGAAAGCAGAGAAAAAGTGTCTCCTGCAACCCGTTCCCTTGGTGCTAGATGAACGAACGTCTCTCCACTTGCTCAGTTCTGAGAGATAAGTGTGTGTGAAAGCCGTCCTTCACCTAGCTTGTTGGGAACACAAAGTTTCTTTTCAGTTGCAAACTCCATTCCATACATATATATGGGGAGGTACAAGCTCCAACTCGGTTTTACAGTGAAAACTGCAGGAACTTCAAACCGGCACTAGGAAACAGACTGAGAAAGCAGAGAAAAAGTGTCTCCTGCAACCCGTTCCCTTGGTGCTAGATGAACGAACGTCTCTCCACTTGCTCAGTTCTGAGAGATAAGTGTGTGTGAAAGCCGTCCTTCACCTAGCTTGTTGGGACACAAAGTTTCTTTTCAGTTGCAAACTCCATTCCATACATATATATGGGGAGGTACAAGCTCCAACTCGGTTTTACAGTGAAAACTGCAGGAACTTCAAACCGGCACTAGGAAACAGACTGAGAAAGCAGAGAAAAAGTGTCTCCTGCAACCCGTTCCCTTGGTGCTAGATGAACGAACGTCTCTCCACTTGCTCAGTTCTGAGAGATAAGTGTGTGTGAAAGCCGTCCTTCACCTAGCTTGTTGGGAACACAAAGTTTCTTTTCAGTTGCAAACTCCATTCCATACATATATATGGGGAGGTACAAGCTCCAACTCGGTTTTACAGTGAAAACTGCAGGAACTTCAAACCGGCACTAGGAAACAGACTGAGAAAGCAGAGAAAAAGTGTCTCCTGCAACACGTTCCCTTGGTGCTAGATGAACGAACGTCTCTCCACTTGCTAAGTTCTAGGAGATAAGTGTGTGTGAAAACCATCCTTCACCTAGCTTGTTGGGAACACAAAGTTTCTTTTCAGTTGCAAACTCCATTCCATACATATATATGGGGAGGTACAAGCTCCAACTCGGTTTTACAGTGAAAACTGCAGGAACTTCAAACCGGCACTAGGAAACAGACTGAGAAAGCTGAGAAAAAGTGTCTCCTGCAAACCGTTCCCCTGGTGCTAGATGAACGAACGTCTCTCCACTTGCTCAGTTCTAGGAGATAAGTGTGTGTGAAAGCCGTCCTTCACCTAGCTTGTTGGGAACACAAAGTTTCTTTTCAGTTGCAAACTCCATTCCATACATATATATGGGGAGGTACAAGCTCCAACTCGGTTTTACAGTGAAAACTGCAGGAACTTCAAACCGGCACTAGGAAACACACTGAGAAAGCAGAGAAAAAGTGTCTCCTGCAACCCGTTCCCTTGGTGTTAGATGAACGAACGTCTCTCCACTTGCTCAGTTCTGAGAGATAAGTGTGTGTGAAAGCCGTCCTTCACCTAGCTTGTTGGGACACAAAGTTTCTTTTCAGTTGCAAACTCCATTCCATACATATATATGGGGAGGTACAAGCTCCAACTCGGTTTTACAGTGAAAACTGCAGGAACTTCAAACCGGCACTAGGAAACAGACTGAGAAAGCTGAGAAAAAGTGTCTCCTGCAACCCGTTCCCTTGGTGCTAGATGAACGAACATCTCTCCACTTGCTCATTTCTGAGAGATAAGTGTGTGTGAAAGCCGTCCTTCAGCTAGCTTGTTGGGAACACAAAGTTTCTTTTCAGTTGCAAACTCCATTCCATACATTTATATGGGTAGGTACAAGCTCCAACTCGGTTTTACAGTGAAAACTGCAGGAACTTCAAACCGGCACTAGGAAACAGACTGAGAAAGCTGAGAAAAAGTGTCTCCTGCAACCCGTTCCCTTGGTGCTAGATGAACGAACGTCTCTCCACTTGCTCAGTTCTGAGAGATAAGTGTGTGTGAAAGCCGTCCTTCAGCTAGCTTTTTGGGAACACAAAGTTTCTTTTCAGTTGCAAACTCCATTCCATACATATATATGGGTAGGTACAAGCTCCAACTCGGTTTTACAGTGAAAACTGCAGGAACTTCAAACCGGCACTAGGAAACAGACTGAGAAAGCAGAGAAAAAGTGTCTCCTGCAACCCGTTCCATTGGTGCTAGATGAACGAACGTCTCTCCACTTGCTCAGTTCTGAGAGATAAGTGTGTGTGAAAGCCGTCCTTCACCTAGCTTGTTGGGAACACAAAGTTTCTTTTCAGTTGCAAACTCCATTCCATACATATATATGGGGAGGTACAAGCTCCAACTCGGTTTTACAGTGAAAACTGCAGGAACTTCAAACCGGCACTAGGAAACAGACTGAGAAAGCTGAGAAAAAGTGTCTCCTGCAACCCGTTCCCTTGGTGCTAGATGAACGAACGTCTCTCCACTTGCTCAGTTCTGAGAGATAAGTGTGTGTGAAAGCCGTCCTTCACATAGCTTGTTGGGACACAAAGTTTCTTTTCAGTTGCAAACTCCATTCCATACATATATATGGGGAGGTACAAGCTCCAACTAGGTTTTAGAGTGAAAACTGCAGGAACTTCAAACCGGCACTAGGAAACAGACTGAGAAAGCTGAGAAATAGTGTCTCCTGCAACCCGTTCCCTTGGTGCTAGATGAACGAACGTCTCTCCACTTGCTCAGTTCTGAGAGATAAGTGTGTGTGAAAGCCATCCTTCAGCTACCTTGTTGGGAACACAAAGTTTCTTTTCAGTTGCAAACTCCATTCCATACATATATATGGGGAGGTACAAGCTCCAACTCGGTTTTACAGTGAAAACTGCAGGAACTTCAAACCGGCACTAGGAAACAGACTGAGAAAGCTGAGAAAAAGTGTCTCCTGCAACCCGTTCCCTTGGTGCTAGATGAACGAACGTCTCTCCACTTGCTCAGTTCTGAGAGATAAGTGTGTGTGAAAGCCGTCCTTCAGCTAGCTTGTTGGGACACAAAATTTCTTTTCAGTTGCAAACTCCATTCCATACATATATATGGGGAGGTACAAGCTCCAACTCGGTTTTACAGTGAAAACTGCAGGAACTTCAAACCGGCACTAGGAAACAGACTGAGAAAGCTGAGAAAAAGTGTCTCCTGCAACCCGTTCCCTTGGTGCTAGATGAACGAACGTCTCTCCACTTGCTCAGTTCTGAGAGATAAGTGTGTGTGAAAGCCGTCCTTCAGCTAGCTTGTTGGGAACACAAAGTTTCTTTTCAGTTGCAAACTCCATTCCATACATATATATGGGGAGGTACAAGCTCCAACACGGTTTTACAGTGAAAAATGCAGGAACTTCAAACCGGCACTAGGAAACAGACTGAGAAAGCAGAGAAAAAGTGTCTCCTGCAACCCGTTCCCTTGGTGCTAGATGAACGAACGTCTCTCCACTTGCTCAGTTCTGAGAGATAAGTGTGTGTGAAAGCCGTCCTTCACCTAGCTTGTTGGGACACAAAGTTTCTTTTCAGTTGCAAACTCCATTCCATACATATATATGGGGAGGTACAAGCTCCAACTCGGTTTTACAGTGAAAACTGCAGGAACTTCAAACCGGCACTAGGAAACAGACTGAGAAAGCTGAGAAAAAGTGTCTCCTGCAACCCGTTCCCTTGGTGCTAGATGAACGAACGTCTCTCCACTTGCTCAGTTCTGAGAGATAAGTGTGTGTGAAAGCCGTCCTTCACCTAGCTTGTTGGGACACAAAGTTTCTTTTCAGTTGCAAACTCCATTCCATACATATATATGGGGAGGTACAAGCTCCAACTCGGTTTTACAGTGAAAACTGCAGGAACTTCAAACCGGCACTAGGAAACAGACTGAGAAAGCAGAGAAAAAGTGTCTCCTGCAACCCGTTCCCTTGGTGCTAGATGAACGAACGTCTCTCCACTTGCTCAGTTCTGAGAGATAAGTGTGTGTGAAAGCCGTCCTTCACATAGCTTGTTGGGACACAAAGTTTCTTTTCAGTTGCAAACTCCATTCCATACATATATATGGGGAGGTACAAGCTCCAACTCGGTTTTACAGTGAAAACTGCAGGAACTTCAAACCGGCACTAGGAAACAGACTGAGAAAGCTGAGAAAAAGTGTCTCCTGCAACCCGTTCCCTTGGTGCTAGATGAACGAACGTCTCTCCACTTGCTCAGTTCTGAGAGATAAGTGTGTGTGAAAGCCGTCCTTCAGCTAGCTTTTTGGGAACACAAAGTTTCTTTTCAGTTGCAAACTCCATTCCATACATTTATATGGGTAGGTACAAGCTCCAACTCGGTTTTACAGTGAAAACTGCAGGAACTTCAAACCGGCACTAGGAAACAGACTGAGAAAGCAGAGAAAAAGTGTCTCCTGCAACCCGTTCCCTTGGTGCTAGATGAACGAACGTCTCTCCACTTGCTCAGTTCTGAGAGATAAGTGTGTGTGAAAGCCGTCCTTCACCTAGCTTGTTGGGAACACAAAGTTTCTTTTCAGTTGCAAACTCCATTCCATACATATATATGGGGAGGTACAAGCTCCAACTCGGTTTTACAGTGAAAACTGCAGGAACTTCAAAACGGCACTAGGAAACAGACTGAGAAAGCTGAGAAAAAGTGTCTCCTGCAACCCGTTCCCTTGGTGCTAGATGAACGAACGTCTCTCCACTTGCTCAGTTCTGAGAGATAAGTGTGTGTGAAAGCCGTCCTTCACATAGCTTGTTGGGACACAAAGTTTCTTTTCAGTTGCAAACTCCATTCCATACATATATATGGGGAGGTACAAGCTCCAACTCGGTTTTAGAGTGAAAACTGCAGGAACTTCAAACCGGCACTAGGAAACAGACTGAGAAAGCAGAGAAAAAGTGTCTCCTGCAACCCGTTCCCTTGGTGCTAGATGAACGAACGTCTCTCCACTTGCTCAGTTCTGAGAGATAAGTGTGTGTGAAAGCCATCCTTCAGCTAGCTTGTTGGGAACACAAAGTTTCTTTTCAGTTGCAAACTCCATTCCATACATATATATGGGGAGGTACAAGCTCCAACTCGGTTTTACAGTGAAAACTGCAGGAACTTCAAACCGGCACTAGGAAACAGACTGAGAAAGCTGAGAAAAAGTGTCTCCTGCAACCCGTTCCCTTGGTGCTAGACGAACGAACGTCTCTCCACTTGCTCAGTTCTGAGAGATAAGTGTGTGTGAAAGCCGTCCTTCAGCTAGCTTGTTGGGACACAAAATTTCTTTTCAGTTGCAAACTGCATTCCATACATATATATGGGGAGGTACAAGCTCCAACTCGGTTTTACAGTGAAAACTGCAGGAACTTCAAACCGGCACTAGGAAACAGACTGAGAAAGCAGAGAAAAAGTGTCTCCTGCAACCCGTTCCCTTGGTGCTAGATGAACGAACGTCTCTCCACTTGCTCAGTTCTGAGAGATAAGTGTGTGTGAAAGCCGTCCTTCACCTAGCTTGTTGGGACACAAAGTTTCTTTTCAGTTGCAAACTCCATTCCATACATATATATGGGGAGGTACAAGCTCCAACTCGGTTTTACAGTGAAAACTGCAGGAACTTCAAACCGGCACTAGGAAACAGACTGAGAAAGCTGAGAAAAAGTGTCTCCTGCAACCCGTTCCCTTGGTGCTAGATGAACGAACGTCTCTCCACTTGCTCAGTTCTGAGAGATAAGTGTGTGTGAAAGCCGTCCTTCAGCTAGCTTGTTGGGACACAAAATTTCTTTTCAGTTGCAAACTCCATTCCATACATATATATGGGGAGGTACAAGCTCCAACTCGGTTTTACAGTGAAAACTGCAGGAACTTCAATCCGGCACTAGGAAACAGACTGAGAAAGCAGAGAAAATGTGTCTCCTGCAACCCGTTCCCTTGGTGCTAGATGAACGAACGTCTCTCCACTTGCTCAGTTCTGAGAGATAAGTGTGTGTGAAAGCCGTCCTTCACCTAGCTTGTTGGGACACAAAGTTTCTTTTCAGTTGCAAACTCCATTCCATACATATATATGGGGAGGTACAAGCTCCAACTCGGTTTTACAGTGAAAACTGCAGGAACTTCAAACCGGCACTAGGAAACAGACTGAGAAAGCAGAGAAAAAGTGTCTCCTGCAACCCGTTCCCTTGGTGCTAGATGAACGAACGTCTCTCCACTTGCTCAGTTCTGAGAGATAAGTGTGTGTGAAAGCCGTCCTTCAGCTAGCTTTTTGGGAACACAAAGTTTCTTTTCAGTTGCAAACTCCATTCCATACATATATATGGGTAGGTACAAGCTCCAACTCGGTTTTACAGTGAAAACTGCAGGAACTTCAAACCGGCACTAGGAAACAGACTGAGAAAGCAGAGAAAAAGTGTCTCCTGCAACCCGTTCCATTGGTGCTAGATGAACGAACGTCTCTCCACTTGCTCAGTTCTGAGAGATAAGTGTGTGTGAAAGCCGTCCTTCACCTAGCTTGTTGGGAACACAAAGTTTCTTTTCAGTTGCAAACTCCATTCCATACATATATATGGGGAGGTACAAGCTCCAACTCGGTTTTACAGTGAAAACTGCAGGAACTTCAAACCGGCACTAGGAAACAGACTGAGAAAGCTGAGAAAAAGTGTCTCCTGCAACCCGTTCCCTTGGTGCTAGATGAACGAACGTCTCTCCACTTGCTCAGTTCTGAGAGATAAGTGTGTGTGAAAGCCGTCCTTCACATAGCTTGTTGGGACACAAAGTTTCTTTTCAGTTGCAAACTCCATTCCATACATATATATGGGGAGGTACAAGCTCCAACTCGGTTTTAGAGTGAAAACTGCAGGAACTTCAAACCGGCACTAGGAAACAGACTGAGAAAGCTGAGAAATAGTGTCTCCTGCAACCCGTTCCCTTGGTGCTAGATGAACGAACGTCTCTCCACTTGCTCAGTTCTGAGAGATAAGTGTGTGTGAAAGCCATCCTTCAGCTACCTTGTTGGGAACACAAAGTTTCTTTTCAGTTGCAAACTCCATTCCATACATATATATGGGGAGGTACAAGCTCCAACTCGGTTTTACAGTGAAAACTGCAGGAACTTCAAACCGGCACTAGGAAACAGACTGAGAAAGCTGAGAAAAAGTGTCTCCTGCAACCCGTTCCCTTGGTGCTAGATGAACGAACGTCTCTCCACTTGCTCAGTTCTGAGAGATAAGTGTGTGTGAAAGCCGTCCTTCAGCTAGCTTGTTGGGACACAAAATTTCTTTTCAGTTGCAAACTCCATTCCATACATATATATGGGGAGGTACAAGCTCCAACTCGGTTTTACAGTGAAAACTGCAGGAACTTCAAACCGGCACTAGGAAACAGACTGAGAAAGCTGAGAAAAAGTGTCTCCTGCAACCCGTTCCCTTGGTGCTAGATGAACGAACGTCTCTCCACTTGCTCAGTTCTGAGAGATAAGTGTGTGTGAAAGCCGTCCTTCAGCTAGCTTGTTGGGAACACAAAGTTTCTTTTCAGTTGCAAACTCCATTCCATACATATATATGGGGAGGTACAAGCTCCAACACGGTTTTACAGTGAAAAATGCAGGAACTTCAAACCGGCACTAGGAAACAGACTGAGAAAGCAGAGAAAAAGTGTCTCCTGCAACCCGTTCCCTTGGTGCTAGATGAACGAACGTCTCTCCACTTGCTCAGTTCTGAGAGATAAGTGTGTGTGAAAGCCGTCCTTCACCTAGCTTGTTGGGACACAAAGTTTCTTTTCAGTTGCAAACTCCATTCCATACATATATATGGGGAGGTACAAGCTCCAACTCGGTTTTACAGTGAAAACTGCAGGAACTTCAAACCGGCACTAGGAAACAGACTGAGAAAGCTGAGAAAAAGTGTCTCCTGCAACCCGTTCCCTTGGTGCTAGATGAACGAACGTCTCTCCACTTGCTCAGTTCTGAGAGATAAGTGTGTGTGAAAGCCGTCCTTCACCTAGCTTGTTGGGAACACAAAGTTTCTTTTCAGTTGCAAACTCCATTCCATACATATATATGGGGAGGTACAAGCTCCAACTCGGTTTTACAGTGAAAACTGCAGGAACTTCAAACCGGCACTAGGAAACAGACTGAGAAAGCAGAGAAAAAGTGTCTCCTGCAAACCGTTCCCCTGGTGCTAGATGAACGAACGTCTCTCCACTTGCTCAGTTCTAGGAGATAAGTGTGTGTGAAAGCCGTCCTTCACCTAGCTTGTTGGGAACACAAAGTTTCTTTTCAGTTGCAAACTCCATTCCATACATATATATGGGGAGGTACAAGCTCCAACTCGGTTTTACAGTGAAAACTGCAGGAACTTCAAACCGGCACTAGGAAACAGACTGAGAAAGCAGAGAAAAAGTGTCTCCTGCAACCCGTTCCCTTGGTGCTAGATGAACGAACGTCTCTCCACTTGCTCAGTTCTGAGAGATAATTGTGTGTGAAAGCCGTCCTTCACCTAGCTTGTTGGGACACAAAGTTTCTTTTCAGTTGCAAACTCCATTCCATACATATATATGGGGAGGTACAAGCTCCAACTCGGTTTTACAGTGAAAACTGCAGGAACTTCAAACCGGCACTAGGAAACAGACTGAGAAAGCTGAGAAAAAGTGTCTCCTGCAACCCGTTCCCTTGGTGCTAGATGAACGAACGTCTCTCCACTTGCTCAGTTCTGAGAGATAAGTGTGTGTGAAAGCCGTCCTTCAGCTAGCTTGTTGGGAACACAAAGTTTCTTTTCAGTTGCAAACTCCATTCCATACATATATATGGGGAGGTACAATCTCCAACTCGGTTTTACAGTGAAAACTGCAGGAACTTCAAACCGGCACTAGGAAACAGACTGAGAAAGCTGAGAAAAAGTGTCTCCTGCAACCCGTTCCCTTGGTGCTAGATGAACGAACGTCTCTCCACTTGCTCAGTTCTGAGAGATAAGTGTGTGTGAAAGCCGTCCTTCACCTAGCTTGTTGGGACACAAAGTTTCTTTTCAGTTGCAAACTCCATTCCATACATATATATGGGGAGGTACAAGCTCCAACTCGGTTTTACAGTGAAAACTGCAGGAACTTCAAACCGGCACTAGGAAACAGACTGAGAAAGCAGAGAAAAAGTGTCTCCTGCAACCCGTTCCCTTGGTGCTAGATGAACGAACGTCTCTCCACTTGCTCAGTTCTGAGAGATAAGTGTGTGTGAAAGCCGTCCTTCACATAGCTTGTTGGGACACAAAGTTTCTTTTCAGTTGCAAACTCCATTCCATACATATATATGGGGAGGTACAAGCTCCAACTCGGTTTTACAGTGAAAACTGCAGGAACTTCAAACCGGCACTAGGAAACAGACTGAGAAAGCTGAGAAAAAGTGTCTCCTGCAACCCGTTCCCTTGGTGCTAGATGAACGAACGTCTCTCTACTTGCTCAGTTCTGAGAGATAAGTGTGTGTGAAAGCCGTCCTTCAGCTAGCTTGTTGGGAACACAAAGTTTCTTTTCAGTTGCAAACTCCATTCCATACATATATATGGGGAGGTACAAGCTCCAACTCGGTTTTACAGTGAAAACTGCAGGAACTTCAAACCGGCACTAGGAAACAGTCTGAGAAAGCTGAGAAAAAGTGTCTCCTGCAACCCGTTCCCTTGGTGCTAGATGAACGAACGTCTCTCCACTTGCTCAGTTCTGAGAGATAAGTGTGTGTGAAAGCCGTCCTTCACCTAGCTTGTTGGGAACACAAAGTTTCTTTTCAGTTGCAAACTCCATTCCATACATATATATGGGGAGGTACAAGCTCCAACTCGGTTTTACAGTGAAAACTGCAGGAACTTCAAACCGGCACTAGGAAACAGACTGAGAAAGCTGAGAAAAAGTGTCTCCTGCAACCCGTTCCCTTGGTGCTAGATGAACGAACGTCTCTCCACTTGCTCAGTTCTGAGAGATAAGTGTGTGTGAAAGCCGTCCTTCACCTAGCTTGTTGGGAACACAAAGTTTCTTTTCAGTTGCAAACTCCATTCCATACATATATATGGGGAGGTACAAGCTCCAACTCGGTTTTACAGTGAAAACTGCAGGAACTTCAAACCGGCACTAGGAAACAGACTGAGAAAGCAGAGAAAAAGTGTCTCCTGCAAACCGTTCCCCTGGTGCTAGATGAACGAACGTCTCTCCACTTGCTCAGTTCTAGGAGATAAGTGTGTGTGAAAGCCGTCCTTCACCTAGCTTGTTGGGAACACAAAGTTTCTTTTCAGTTGCAAACTCCATTCCATACATATATATGGGGAGGTACAAGCTCCAACTCGGTTTTACAGTGAAAACTGCAGGAACTTCAAACCGGCACTAGGAAACAGACTGAGAAAGCAGAGAAAAAGTGTCTCCTGCAACCCGTTCCCTTGGTGCTAGATGAACGAACGTCTCTCCACTTGCTCAGTTCTGAGAGATAATTGTGTGTGAAAGCCGTCCTTCACCTAGCTTGTTGGGACACAAAGTTTCTTTTCAGTTGCAAACTCCATTCCATACATATATATGGGGAGGTACAAGCTCCAACTCGGTTTTACAGTGAAAACTGCAGGAACTTCAAACCGGCACTAGGAAACAGACTGAGAAAGCTGAGAAAAAGTGTCTCCTGCAACCCGTTCCCTTGGTGCTAGATGAACGAACGTCTCTCCACTTGCTCAGTTCTGAGAGATAAGTGTGTGTGAAAGCCGTCCTTCACCTAGCTTGTTGGGAACACAAAGTTTCTTTTCAGTTGCAAACTCCATTCCATACATATATATGGGGAGGTACAAGCTCCAACTCGGTTTTACAGTGAAAACTGCAGGAACTTCAAACCGGCACTAGGAAACAGACTGAGAAAGCAGAGAAAAAGTGTCTCCTGCAAACCGTTCCCCTGGTGCTAGATGAACGAACGTCTCTCCACTTGCTCAGTTCTAGGAGATAAGTGTGTGTGAAAGCCGTCCTTCACCTAGCTTGTTGGGAACACAAAGTTTCTTTTCAGTTGCAAACTCCATTCCATACATATATATGGGGAGGTACAAGCTCCAACTCGGTTTTACAGTGAAAACTGCAGGAACTTCAAACCGGCACTAGGAAACAGACTGAGAAAGCAGAGAAAAAGTGTCTCCTGCAACCCGTTCCCTTGGTGCTAGATGAACGAACGTCTCTCCACTTGCTCAGTTCTGAGAGATAATTGTGTGTGAAAGCCGTCCTTCACCTAGCTTGTTGGGACACAAAGTTTCTTTTCAGTTGCAAACTCCATTCCATACATATATATGGGGAGGTACAAGCTCCAACTCGGTTTTACAGTGAAAACTGCAGGAACTTCAAACCGGCACTAGGAAACAGACTGAGAAAGCTGAGAAAAAGTGTCTCCTGCAACCCGTTCCCTTGGTGCTAGATGAACGAACGTCTCTCCACTTGCTCAGTTCTGAGAGATAAGTGTGTGTGAAAGCCGTCCTTCAGCTAGCTTGTTGGGAACACAAAGTTTCTTTTCAGTTGCAAACTCCATTCCATACATATATATGGGGAGGTACAATCTCCAACTCGGTTTTACAGTGAAAACTGCAGGAACTTCAAACCGGCACTAGGAAACAGACTGAGAAAGCTGAGAAAAAGTGTCTCCTGCAACCCGTTCCCTTGGTGCTAGATGAACGAACGTCTCTCCACTTGCTCAGTTCTGAGAGATAAGTGTGTGTGAAAGCCGTCCTTCACCTAGCTTGTTGGGACACAAAGTTTCTTTTCAGTTGCAAACTCCATTCCATACATATATATGGGGAGGTACAAGCTCCAACTCGGTTTTACAGTGAAAACTGCAGGAACTTCAAACCGGCACTAGGAAACAGACTGAGAAAGCAGAGAAAAAGTGTCTCCTGCAACCCGTTCCCTTGGTGCTAGATGAACGAACGTCTCTCCACTTGCTCAGTTCTGAGAGATAAGTGTGTGTGAAAGCCGTCCTTCACATAGCTTGTTGGGACACAAAGTTTCTTTTCAGTTGCAAACTCCATTCCATACATATATATGGGGAGGTACAAGCTCCAACTCGGTTTTACAGTGAAAACTGCAGGAACTTCAAACCGGCACTAGGAAACAGACTGAGAAAGCTGAGAAAAAGTGTCTCCTGCAACCCGTTCCCTTGGTGCTAGATGAACGAACGTCTCTCTACTTGCTCAGTTCTGAGAGATAAGTGTGTGTGAAAGCCGTCCTTCAGCTAGCTTGTTGGGAACACAAAGTTTCTTTTCAGTTGCAAACTCCATTCCATACATATATATGGGGAGGTACAAGCTCCAACTCGGTTTTACAGTGAAAACTGCAGGAACTTCAAACCGGCACTAGGAAACAGACTGAGAAAGCTGAGAAAAAGTGTCTCCTGCAACCCGTTCCCTTGGTGCTAGATGAACGAACGTCTCTCCACTTGCTCAGTTCTGAGAGATAAGTGTGTGTGAAAGCCGTCCTTCAGCTAGCTTGTTGGGAACACAAAGTTTCTTTTCAGTTGCAAACTCCATTCCATACATATATATGGGGAGGTACAATCTCCAACTCGGTTTTACAGTGAAAACTGCAGGAACTTCAAACCGGCACTAGGAAACAGACTGAGAAAGCTGAGAAAAAGTGTCTCCTGCAACCCGTTCCCTTGGTGCTAGATGAACGAACGTCTCTCCACTTGCTCAGTTCTGAGAGATAATTGTGTGTGAAAGCCGTCCTTCACCTAGCTTGTTGGGACACAAAGTTTCTTTTCAGTTGCAAACTCCATTCCATACATATATATGGGGAGGTACAAGCTCCAACTCGGTTTTACAGTGAAAACTGCAGGAACTTCAAACCGGCACTAGGAAACAGACTGAGAAAGCTGAGAAAAAGTGTCTCCTGCAACCCGTTCCCTTGGTGCTAGATGAACGAACGTCTCTCCACTTGCTCAGTTCTGAGAGATAAGTGTGTGTGAAAGCCGTCCTTCAGCTAGCTTGTTGGGAACACAAAGTTTCTTTTCAGTTGCAAACTCCATTCCATACATATATATGGGGAGGTACAATCTCCAACTCGGTTTTACAGTGAAAACTGCAGGAACTTCAAACCGGCACTAGGAAACAGACTGAGAAAGCTGAGAAAAAGTGTCTCCTGCAACCCGTTCCCTTGGTGCTAGATGAACGAACGTCTCTCCACTTGCTCAGTTCTGAGAGATAAGTGTGTGTGAAAGCCGTCCTTCACCTAGCTTGTTGGGACACAAAGTTTCTTTTCAGTTGCAAACTCCATTCCATACATATATATGGGGAGGTACAAGCTCCAACTCGGTTTTACAGTGAAAACTGCAGGAACTTCAAACCGGCACTAGGAAACAGACTGAGAAAGCAGAGAAAAAGTGTCTCCTGCAACCCGTTCCCTTGGTGCTAGATGAACGAACGTCTCTCCACTTGCTCAGTTCTGAGAGATAAGTGTGTGTGAAAGCCGTCCTTCACATAGCTTGTTGGGACACAAAGTTTCTTTTCAGTTGCAAACTCCATTCCATACATATATATGGGGAGGTACAAGCTCCAACTCGGTTTTACAGTGAAAACTGCAGGAACTTCAAACCGGCACTAGGAAACAGACTGAGAAAGCTGAGAAAAAGTGTCTCCTGCAACCCGTTCCCTTGGTGCTAGATGAACGAACGTCTCTCTACTTGCTCAGTTCTGAGAGATAAGTGTGTGTGAAAGCCGTCCTTCAGCTAGCTTGTTGGGAACACAAAGTTTCTTTTCAGTTGCAAACTCCATTCCATACATATATATGGGGAGGTACAAGCTCCAACTCGGTTTTACAGTGAAAACTGCAGGAACTTCAAACCGGCACTAGGAAACAGTCTGAGAAAGCTGAGAAAAAGTGTCTCCTGCAACCCGTTCCCTTGGTGCTAGATGAACGAACGTCTCTCCACTTGCTCAGTTCTGAGAGATAAGTGTGTGTGAAAGCCGTCCTTCACCTAGCTTGTTGGGAACACAAAGTTTCTTTTCAGTTGCAAACTCCATTCCATACATATATATGGGGAGGTACAAGCTCCAACTCGGTTTTACAGTGAAAACTGCAGGAACTTCAAACCGGCACTAGGAAACAGACTGAGAAAGCTGAGAAAAAGTGTCTCCTGCAACCCGTTCCCTTGGTGCTAGATGAACGAACGTCTCTCCACTTGCTCATTTCTGAGAGATAAGTGTGTGTGAAAGCCGTCCTTCAGCTAGCTTGTTGGGAACACAAAGTTTCTTTTCAGTTGCTAACTCCATTCCATAAATATATATGGGGAGGTACAATCTCCAACTCGGTTTTACAGTGAAAATTGCAGGAACTTCAAACCGGCACTAGGAAACAGACTGAGAAAGCAGAGAAAAGTGTCTCCTGCAACCCGTTCCCTTGGTGCTAGATGAACGAACGTCTCTCCACTTGCTCAGTTCTGAGAGATAAGTGTGTGTGAAAGCCGTCCTTCACCTAGCTTGTTGGGACACAAAGTTTCTTTTCAGTTGCAAACTCCATTCCATACATATATATGGGGAGGTACAAGCTCCAACTCGGTTTTACAGTGAAAACTGCAGGAACTGCAAACCGACACTAGGAAACAGACTGAGAAAGCAGAGAAAAAGTGTCTCCTGCAACCCGTTCCCTTGGTGATAGATGAACGAACGTCTCTCCACTTGCTCAGTTCTGAGAGATAAGTGTGTGTGAAAGCCGTCCTTCACCTAGCTTGTTGGGACACAAAGTTTCTTTTCAGTTGCAAACTCCATTCCATACATATATATGGGGAGGTACAAGCTCCAACTCGGTTTTACAGTGAAAACTGCAGGAACTTCAAACCGGCACTAGGAAACAGACTGAGAAAGCTGAGAAAAATTGTCTCCTGCAACCCGTTCGCTTTGTGCTAGATGAACGAACGTCTCTCCACTTGCTCAGTTCTGAGAGATAATTGTGTGTGAAAGCCGTACTTCACCAAGATTGTTGGGAACAAAAAGTTTCATTTCAGTTGCAAACTCCATTCCATACATTTATATGGGGAGGTACAAGCTCCAACTCGGTTTTACAGTGAAAACTGCAGGAACTTCAAACCGGCACTAGGAAACAGACTGAGAAAGCAGAGAAAAAGTGTCTCCTGCAACCCGTTCCCTTGGTGCTAGATGAACGAACGTCTCTCCACTTGCTCAGTTCTGAGAGATAAGTGTGTGTGAAAGCCGTCCTTCACCTAGCTTGTTGGGAACACAAAGTTTCTTTTCAGTTGCAAACTCCATTCCATACATATATATGGGGAGGTACAAGCTCCAACTCGGTTTTACAGTGAAAACTGCAGGAACTTCAAACCGGCACTAGGAAACAGACTGAGAAAGCAGAGAAAAAGTGTCTCCTGCAACCCGTTCCCTTGGTGCTAGATGAACGAACGTCTCTCCACTTGCTCAGTTCTGAGAGATAAGTGTGTGTGAAAGCCGTCCTTCACCTAGCTTGTTGGGACACAAAGTTTCTTTTCAGTTGCAAACTCCATTCCATACATATATATGGGGAGGTACAAGCTCCAACTCGGTTTTACAGTGAAAACTGCAGGAACTTCAAACCGGCACTAGGAAACAGACTGAGAAAGCAGAGAAAAAGTGTCTCCTGCAACCCGTTCCCTTGGTGCTAGATGAACGAACGTCTCTCCACTTGCTCAGTTCTGAGAGATAAGTGTGTGTGAAAGCCGTCCTTCACCTAGCTTGTTGGGAACACAAAGTTTCTTTTCAGTTGCAAACTCCATTCCATACATATATATGGGGAGGTACAAGCTCCAACTCGGTTTTACAGTGAAAACTGCAGGAACTTCAAACCGGCACTAGGAAACAGACTGAGAAAGCAGAGAAAAAGTGTCTCCTGCAACACGTTCCCTTGGTGCTAGATGAACGAACGTCTCTCCACTTGCTAAGTTCTAGGAGATAAGTGTGTGTGAAAACCATCCTTCACCTAGCTTGTTGGGAACACAAAGTTTCTTTTCAGTTGCAAACTCCATTCCATACATATATATGGGGAGGTACAAGCTCCAACTCGGTTTTACAGTGAAAACTGCAGGAACTTCAAACCGGCACTAGGAAACAGACTGAGAAAGCTGAGAAAAAGTGTCTCCTGCAAACCGTTCCCCTGGTGCTAGATGAACGAACGTCTCTCCACTTGCTCAGTTCTAGGAGATAAGTGTGTGTGAAAGCCGTCCTTCACCTAGCTTGTTGGGAACACAAAGTTTCTTTTCAGTTGCAAACTCCATTCCATACATATATATGGGGAGGTACAAACTCCAACTCGGTTTTACAGTGAAAACTGCAGGAACTTCAAACCGGCACTAGGAAACACACTGAGAAAGCAGAGAAAAAGTGTCTCCTGCAACCCGTTCCCTTGGTGTTAGATGAACGAACGTCTCTCCACTTGCTCAGTTCTGAGAGATAAGTGTGTGTGAAAGCCGTCCTTCACCTAGCTTGTTGGGACACAAAGTTTCTTTTCAGTTGCAAACTCCATTCCATACATATATATGGGGAGGTACAAGCTCCAACTCGGTTTTACAGTGAAAACTGCAGGAACTTCAAACCGGCACTAGGAAACAGACTGAGAAAGCTGAGAAAAAGTGTCTCCTGCAACCCGTTCCCTTGGTGCTAGATGAACGAACATCTCTCCACTTGCTCATTTCTGAGAGATAAGTGTGTGTGAAAGCCGTCCTTCAGCTAGCTTGTTGGGAACACAAAGTTTCTTTTCAGTTGCAAACTCCATTCCATAAATATATATGGGGAGGTACAATCTCCAACTCGGTTTTACAGTGAAAAGTGCAGGAACTTCAAACCGGCACTAGGAAACAGACTGAGAAAGCAGAGAAAAAGTGTCTCCTGCAACCCGTTCCCTTGGTGCTAGATGAACGAACGTCTCTCCACTTGCTCAGTTCTGAGAGATAAGTGTGTGTGAAAGCCGTCCTTCACCTAGCTTGTTGGGAACACAAAGTTTCTTTTCAGTTGCAAACTCCATTCCATACATTTATATGGGGAGGTACAAGCTCCAACTCGGTTTTACAGTGAAAACTGCAGGAACTTCAAACCGGCACTAGGAAACAGACTGAGAAAGCAGAGAAAAAGTGTCTCCTGCAACCCGTTCCCTTGGTGCTAGATGAACGAACGTCTCTCCACTAGCTCAGTTCTGAGAGATAAGTGTGTGTGAAAGCCGTCCTTCACCTAGCTTGTTGGGAACACAAAGTTTCTTTTCAGTTGCAAACTCCATTCCATACATATATATGGGGAGGTACAAGCTCCAACTCGGTTTTACAGTGAAAACTGCAGGAACTTCAAACCGGCACTAGGAAACAGACTGAGAAATCAGAGAAAAAGTGTCTCCTGCAACACGTTCCCTTGGTGCTAGATGAACGAACGTCTCTCCACTTGCTAAGTTCTAGGAGATAAGTGTGTGTGAAAGCCGTCCTTCACCTAGCTTTTTGGGAACACAAAGTTTCTTTTCAGTTGCAAACTCCATTCCATACATATATATGGGGAGGTACAAGCTCCAACTCGGTTTTACAGTGAAAACTGCAGGAACTTCAAACCGGCACTAGGAAACAGACTGAGAAAGCTGAGAAAAAGTGTCTCCTGCAAACCGTTCCCCTGGTGCTAGATGAACGAACGTCTCTCCACTTGCTCAGTTCTAGGAGATAAGTGTGTGTGAAAGCCGTCCTTCACCTAGCTTGTTGGGAACACAAAGTTTCTTTTCAGTTGCAAACTCCATTCCATACATATATATGGGGAGGTACAAGCTCCAACTCGGTTTTACAGTGAAAACTGCAGGAACTTCAAACCGGCACTAGGAAACACACTGAGAAAGCAGAGAAAAAGTGTCTCCTGCAACCCGTTCCCTTGGTGTTAGATGAACGAACGTCTCTCCACTTGCTCAGTTCTGAGAGATAAGTGTGTGTGAAAGCCGTCCTTCACCTAGCTTGTTGGGACACAAAGTTTCTTTTCAGTTGCAAACTCCATTCCATACATATATATGGGGAGGTACAAGCTCCAACTCGGTTTTACAGTGAAAACTGCAGGAACTTCAAACCGGCACTAGGAAACAGACTGAGAAAGCTGAGAAAAAGTGTCTCCTGCAACCCGTTCCCTTGGTGCTAGATGAACGAACGTCTCTCCACTTGCTCATTTCTGAGAGATAAGTGTGTGTGAAAGCCGTCCTTCAGCTAGCTTGTTGGGAACACAAAGTTTCTTTTCAGTTGCAAACTCCATTCCATAAATATATATGGGGAGGTACAATCTCCAACTCGGTTTTACAGTGAAAACTGCAGGAACTTCAAACCGGCACTAGGAAACAGACTGAGAAAGCTGAGAAAAAGTGTCTCCTGCAACCCGTTCCCTTGGTGCTAGATGAACGAACGTCTCTCCACTTGCTCAGTTCTGAGAGATAAGTGTGTGTGAAAGCCGTCCTTCACCTTGCTTGTTGGGACACAAAGTTTCTTTTCAGTTGCAAACTCCATTCCATACATATATATGGGGAGGTACAAGCTCCAACTCGGTTTTACAGTGAAAACTGCAGGAACTTCAAACCGGCACTAGCAAACAGACTGAGAAAGCAGAGAAAAAGTGTCTCCTGCAACCCGTTCCCTTGGTGCTAGATGAACGAACGTCTCTCCACTTGCTCAGTTCTGAGAGATAAGTGTGTGTGAAAGCCGTCCTTCACATAGCTTGTTGGGACACAAAGTTTCTTTTCAGTTGCAAACTCCATTCCATACATATATATGGGGAGGTACAAGCTCCAACTCGGTTTTACAGTGAAAACTGCAGGAACTTCAAACCGGCACTAGGAAACAGACTGAGAAAGCTGAGAAAAAGTGTCTCCTGCAACCCGTTCCCTTGGTGCTAGATGAACGAACGTCTCTCCACTTGCTCAGTTCTGAGAGATAAGTGTGTGTGAAAGCCGTCCTTCAGCTAGCTTGTTGGGAACACAAAGTTTCTTTTCAGTTGCAAACTCCATTCCATACATATATATGGGGAGGTACAAGCTCCAACTCGGTTTTACAGTGAAAACTGCAGGAACTTCAAACCGGCACTAGGAAACAGACTGAGAAAGCTGAGAAAAAGTGTCTCCTGCAACCCGTTCCCTTGGTGCTAGATGAACGAACGTCTCTCCACTTGCTCAGTTCTGAGAGATAAGTGTGTGTGAAAGCCGTCCTTCACCTAGCTTGTTGGGACACAAAGTTTCTTTTCAGTTGCAAACTCCATTCCATACATATATATGGGGAGGTACAAGCTCCAACTCGGTTTTACAGTGAAAACTGCAGGAACTTCAAACCGGCACTAGGAAACAGACTGAGAAAGCTGAGAAAAAGTGTCTCCTGCAACCCGTTCCCTTGGTGCTAGATGAACGAACGTCTCTCCACTTGCTCAGTTCTGAGAGATAAGTGTGTGTGAAAGCCGTCCTTCACCTAGCTTGTTGGGACACAAAGTTTCTTTTCAGTTGCAAACTCCATTCCATACATATATATGGGGAGGTACAAGCTCCAACTCGGTTTTACAGTGAAAACTGCAGGAACTTCAAACCGGCACTAGGAAACAGACTGAGAAAGCAGAGAAAAAGTGTCTCCTGCAACCCGTTCCCTTGGTGCTAGATGAACGAACGTCTCTCCACTTGCTCATTTCTGAGAGATAAGGGTGTGTGAAAGCCGTCCTTCACCTAGCTTGTTGGGACACAAAGTTTCTTTTCAGTTGCAAACTCCATTCCATACATATATATGGGGAGGTACAAGCTCCAACTCGGTTTTACAGTGAAAACTGCAGGAACTTCAAACCGGCACTAGGAAACAGACTGAGAAAGCTGAGAAAAAGTGTCTCCTGCAACCCGTTCCCTTGGTGCTAGATGAACGAACGTCTCTCCACTTGCTCAGTTCTGAGAGATAAGTGTGTGTGAAAGCCGTCCTTCAGCTAGCTTGTTGGGAACACAAAGTTTCTTTTCAGTTGCAAACTCCATTCCATACATATATATGGGGAGGTACAAGCTCCAACTCGGTTTTACAGTGAAAACTGCAGGAACTTCAAACCGGCACTAGGAAACAGACTGAGAAAGCTGAGAAAAAGTGTCTCCTGCAACCCGTTCCCTTGGTGCTAGATGAACGAACGTCTCTCCACTTGCTCAGTTCTGAGAGATAAGTTTGTGTGAAAGCCGTCCTTCACCTAGCTTATTGGGAACACAAAGTTTCTTTTCAGTTGCAAACTCCATTCCATACATATATATGGGGAGGTACAAGCTCCAACTCGGTTTTACAGTGAAAACTGCAGGAACTTCAAACCGGCACTAGGAAACAGACTGAGAAAGCTGAGAAAAAGTGTCTCCTGCAACCCGTTCCCTTGGTGCTAGATGAACGAACGTCTCTCCACTTGCTCAGTTCTGAGAGATAAGTGTGTGTGAAAGCCGTCCTTCACCTAGCTTGTTGGGACACAAAGTTTCTTTTCAGTTGCAAACTCCATTCCATACATATATATGGGGAGGTACAAGCTCCAACTCGGTTTTACAGTGAAAACTGCAGGAACTTCAAACCGGCACTAGGAAACAGACTGAGAAAGCTGAGAAAAAGTGTCTCCTGCAACCCGTTCCCTTGGTGCTAGATGAACGAACGTCTCTCCACTTGCTCAGTTCTGAGAGATAATTGTGTGTGAAAACCGTCCTTCACCAAGCTTGTTGGGAACACAAAGTTTCTTTTCAGTTGCAAACTCCATTCCATACATATATATGGGGAGGTACAAGCTCCAACTCGGTTTTACAGTGAAAACTGCAGGAACTTCAAACCGGCACTAGGAAACAGACTGAGAAAGCAGAGAAAAAGTGTCTCCTGCAACCCGTTCCCTTGGTGCTAGATGAACGAACGTCTCTCCACTTGCTCAGTTCTGAGAGATAAGTGTGTGTGAAAGCCGTCCTTCAGCTAGCTTGTTGGGACACAAAGTTTCTTTTCAGTTGCAAACTCCATTCCATACATATATATGGGGAGGTACAAGCTCCAACTCGGTTTTACAGTGAAAACTGCAGGAACTTCAAACCGGCACTAGGAAACAGACTGAGAAAGCTGAGAATAAGTGTCTCCTGCAACCCGTTCCCTTGGTGCTAGATGAACGAACGTCTCTCCACTTGCTCAGTTCTGAGAGATAAGTGTGTGTGAAAGCCGTCCTTCACCTAGCTTGTTGGGACACAAAGTTTCTTTTCAGTTGCAAACTCCATTCCATACATATATATGGGGAGGTACAAGCTCCAACTCGGTTTTACAGTGAAAACTGCAGGAACTTCAAACCGGCACTAGGAAACAGACTGAGAAAGCTGAGAAAAAGTGTCTCCTGCAACCCGTTCCCTTGGTGCTAGATGAACGAACGTCTCTCCACTTGCTCAGTTCTGAGAGATAAGTGTGTGTGAAAGCCGTCCTTCACCTAGCTTGTTGGGACACAAAGTTTCTTTTCAGTTGCAAACTCCATTCCATACATATATATGGGGAGGTACAAGCTCCAACTCGGTTTTACAGTGAAAACTGCAGGAACTTCAAACCGGCACTAGGAAACAGACTGAGAAAGCAGAGAAAAAGTGTCTCCTGCAACCCGTTCCCTTGGTGCTAGATGAACGAACGTCTCTCCACTTGCTCATTTCTGAGAGATAAGTGTGTGTGAAAGCCGTCCTTCACCTAGCTTGTTGGGACACAAAGTTTCTTTTCAGTTGCAAACTCCATTCCATACATATATATGGGGAGGTACAAGCTCCAACTCGGTTTTACAGTGAAAACTGCAGGAACTTCAAACCGGCACTAGGAAACAGACTGAGAAAGCTGAGAAAAAGTGTCTCCTGCAACCCGTTCCCTTGGTGCTAGATGAACGAACGTCTCTCCACTTGCTCAGTTCTGAGAGATAAGTGTGTGTGAAAGCCGTCCTTCAGCTAGCTTGTTGGGAACACAAAGTTTCTTTTCAGTTGCAAACTCCATTCCATACATATATATGGGGAGGTACAAGCTCCAACTCGGTTTTACAGTGAAAACTGCAGGAACTTCAAACCGGCACTAGGAAACAGACTGAGAAAGCTGAGAAAAAGTGTCTCCTGCAACCCGTTCCCTTGGTGCTAGATGAACGAACGTCTCTCCACTTGCTCAGTTCTGAGAGATAAGTGTGTGTGAAAGCCGTCCTTCACCTAGCTTGTTGGGACACAAAGTTTCTTTTCAGTTGCAAACTCCATTCCATACATATATATGGGGAGGTACAAGCTCCAACTCGGTTTTACAGTGAAAACTGCAGGAACTTCAAACCGGCACTAGGAAACAGACTGAGAAAGCAGAGAAAAAGTGTCTCCTGCAACCCGTTCCCTTGGTGCTAGATGAACGAACGTCTCTCCACTTGCTCATTTCTGAGAGATAAGTGTGTGTGAAAGCCGTCCTTCACCTAGCTTGTTGGGACACAAAGTTTCTTTTCAGTTGCAAACTCCATTCCATACATATATATGGGGAGGTACAAGCTCCAACTCGGTTTTACAGTGAAAACTGCAGGAACTTCAAACCGGCACTAGGAAACAGACTGAGAAAGCTGAGAAAAAGTGTCTCCTGCAACCCGTTCCCTTGGTGCTAGATGAACGAACGTCTCTCCACTTGCTCAGTTCTGAGAGATAAGTGTGTGTGAAAGCCGTCCTTCAGCTAGCTTGTTGGGAACACAAAGTTTCTTTTCAGTTGCAAACTCCATTCCATACATATATATGGGGAGGTACAAGCTCCAACTCGGTTTTACAGTGAAAACTGCAGGAACTTCAAACCGGCACTAGGAAACAGACTGAGAAAGCAGAGAAAAAGTGTCTCCTGCAACCCGTTCCCTTGGTGCTAGATGAACGAACGTCTCTCCACTTGCTCATTTCTGAGAGATAAGTGTGTGTGAAAGCCGTCCTTCACCTAGCTTGTTGGGACACAAAGTTTCTTTTCAGTTGCAAACTCCATTCCATACATATATATGGGGAGGTACAAGCTCCAACTCGGTTTTACAGTGAAAACTGCAGGAACTTCAAACCGGCACTAGGAAACAGACTGAGAAAGCTGAGAAAAAGTGTCTCCTGCAACCCGTTCCCTTGGTGCTAGATGAACGAACGTCTCTCCACTTGCTCAGTTCTGAGAGATAAGTGTGTGTGAAAGCCGTCCTTCAGCTAGCTTGTTGGGAACACAAAGTTTCTTTTCAGTTGCAAACTCCATTCCATACATATATATGGGGAGGTACAAGCTCCAACTCGGTTTTACAGTGAAAACTGCAGGAACTTCAAACCGGCACTAGGAAACAGACTGAGAAAGCTGAGAAAAAGTGTCTCCTGCAACCCGTTCCCTTGGTGCTAGATGAACGAACGTCTCTCCACTTGCTCAGTTCTGAGAGATAAGTGTGTGTGAAAGCCGTCCTTCACCTAGCTTGTTGGGAACACAAAGTTTCTTTTCAGTTGCAAACTCCATTCCATACATATATATGGGGAGGTACAAGCTCCAACTCGGTTTTACAGTGAAAACTGCAGGAACTTCAAACCAGCACTAGGAAACAGACTGAGAAAGCTGAGAAAAAGTGTCTCCTGCAACCCGTTCCCTTGGTGCTAGATGAACGAACGTCTCTCCACTTGCTCAGTTCTGAGAGATAAGTGTGTGTGAAAGCCGTCCTTCACCTAGCTTGTTGGGACACAAAGTTTCTTTTCAGTTGCAAACTCCATTCCATACATATATATGGGGAGGTACAAGCTCCAACTCGGTTTTACAGTGAAAACTGCAGGAACTTCAAACCGGCACTAGGAAACAGACTGAGAAAGCTGAGAAAAAGTGTCTCCTGCAACCCGTTCCCTTGGTGCTAGATGAACGAACGTCTCTCCACTTGCTCAGTTCTGAGAGATAATTGTGTGTGAAAACCGTCCTTCACCAAGCTTGTTGGGAACACAAAGTTTCTTTTCAGTTGCAAACTCCATTCCATACATATATATGGGGAGGTACAAGCTCCAACTCGGTTTTACAGTGAAAACTGCAGGAACTTCAAACCGGCACTAGGAAACAGACTGAGAAAGCAGAGAAAAAGTGTCTCCTGCAACCCGTTCCGTTGGTGCTAGATGAACGAACGTCTCTCCACTTGCTCAGTTCTGAGAGATAAGTGTGTGTGAAAGCCGTCCTTCACCTAGCTTGTTGGGAACACAAAGTTTCTTTTCAGTTGCAAACTCCATTCCATACATATATATGGGGAGGTACAAGCTCCAACTCGGTTTTACAGTGAAAACTGCAGGAACTTCAAACCGGCACTAGCAAACAGACTGAGAAAGCAGAGAAAAAGTGTCTCCTGCAAACCGTTCCCTTGGTGCTAGATGAACGAACGTCTCTCCACTTGCTCAGTTCTGAGAGATAAGTGTGTGTGAAAGCCGTCCTTCACCTATCTTGTTGGGAACACAAAGTTTCTTTTCAGTTGCAAACTCCATTCCATACATATATATGGGGAGGTACAAGCTCCAACTCGGTTTTACACTGAAAACTGCAGGAACTTCAAACCGGCACTAGGAAACAGACTGAGAAAGCAGAGAAAAAGTGTCTCCTGCAACCCGTTCCCTTGGTGCTAGATGAACGAACGTCTCTCCACTTGCTCAGTTCTGAGAGATAAGTGTGTGTGAAAGCCGTCCTTCACCTAGCTTGTTGGGACACAAAGTTTCTTTTCAGTTGCAAACTCCATTCCATACATATATATGGGGAGGTACAAGCTCCAACTCGGTTTTACAGTGAAAACTGCAGGAACTTCAAACCGGCACTAGGAAACAGACTGAGAAAGCTGAGAAAAAGTGTCTCCTGCAACCCGTTCCCTTGGTGCTAGATGAACGAACGTCTCTCCACTTGCTCAGTTCTGAGAGATAAGTGTGTGTGAAAGCCGTCCTTCAGCTAGCTTGTTGGGAACACAAAGTTTCTTTTCAGTTGCAAACTCCATTCCATACATATATATGGGGAGGTACAAGCTCCAACTCGGTTTTACAGTGAAAACTGCAGGAACTTCAAACCGGCACTAGGAAACAGACTGAGAAAGCTGAGAAAAAGTGTCTCCTGCAACCCGTTCCCTTGGTGCTAGATGAACGAACGTCTCTCCACTTGCTCAGTTCTGAGAGATAAGTGTGTGTGAAAGCCGTCCTTCACCTAGCTTGTTGGGACACAAAGTTTCTTTTCAGTTGCAAACTCCATTCCATACATATATATGGGGAGGTACAAGCTCCAACTCGGTTTTACAGTGAAAACTGCAGGAACTTCAAACCGGCACTAGGAAACAGACTGAGAAAGCTGAGAAAAAGTGTCTCCTGCAACCCGTTCCCTTGGTGCTAGATGAACGAACGTCTCTCCACTTGCTCAGTTCTGAGAGATAAGTGTGTGTGAAAGCCGTCCTTCACAAAGCTTGTTGGGACACAAAGTTTCTTTTCAGTTGCAAACTCCATTCCATACATGTATATGGGGAGGTACAAGCTCCAACTCGGTTTTACAGTGAAAACTGCAGGAACTTCAAACCGGCACTAGGAAACAGACTGAGAAAGCTGAGAAAAAGTGTCTCCTGCAACCCGTTCCCTTGGTGCTAGATGAACGAACGTCTCTCCACTTGCTCAGTTCTGAGAGATAAGTGTGTGTGAAAGCCGTCCTTCAGCTAGCTTGTTGGGACACAAAGTTTCTTTTCAGTTGCAAACTCCATTCCATACATATATATGGGGAGGTACAAGCTCCAACTCGGTTTTACAGTGAAAACTGAAGGAACTTCAAACCGGCACTAGGAAACAGACTGAGAAAGCTGAGAAAAAGTGTCTCCTGCAACCCGTTCCCTTGGTGCTAGATGAACGAACGTCTCTCCACTTGCTCAGTTCTGAGAGATAAGTGTGTGTGAAAGCCGTCCTTCACCTAGCTTGTTGGGACACAAAGTTTCTTTTCAGTTGCAAACTCCATTCCATACATATATATGGGGAGGTACAAGCTCCAACTCGGTTTTACAGTGAAAACTGCAGGAACTTCAAACCGGCACTAGGAAACAGACTGAGAAAGCAGAGAAAAAGTGTCTCCTGCAACCCGTTCCCTTGGTGCTAGCTGAACGAACGTCTCTCCACTTGCTCAGTTCTGAGAGATAAGTGTGTGTGAAAGCCGTCCTTCACATAGCTTGTTGGGACACAAAGTTTCTTTTCAGTTGCAAACTCCATTCCATACATATATATGGGGAGGTACAAGCTCCAACTCGGTTTTACAGTGAAAACTGCAGGAACTTCAAACCGGCACTAGGAAACACACTGAGAAAGCAGAGAAAAAGTGTCTCCTGCAACCCGTTCCCTTGGTGTTAGATGAACGAACGTCTCTCCACTTGCTCAGTTCTGAGAGATAAGTGTGTGTGAAAGCCGTCCTTCACCTAGCTTGTTGGGACACAAAGTTTCTTTTCAGTTGCAAACTCCATTCCATACATATATATGGGGAGGTACAAGCTCCAACTCGGTTTTACAGTGAAAACTGCAGGAACTTCAAACCGGCACTAGGAAACAGACTGAGAAAGCTGAGAAAAAGTGTCTCCTGCAACCCGTTCCCTTGGTGCTAGATGAACGAACGTCTCTCCACTTGCTCATTTCTGAGAGATAAGTGTGTGTGAAAGCCGTCCTTCAGCTAGCTTGTTGGGAACACAAAGTTTCTTTTCAGTTGCAAACTCCATTCCATAAATATATATGGGGAGGTACAATCTCCAACTCGGTTTTACAGTGAAAACTGCAGGAACTTCAAACCGGCACTAGGAAACAGACTGAGAAAGCTGAGAAAAAGTGTCTCCTGCAACCCGTTCCCTTGGTGCTAGATGAACGAACGTCTCTCCACTTGCTCAGTTCTGAGAGATAAGTGTGTGTGAAAGCCGTCCTTCACCTTGCTTGTTGGGACACAAAGTTTCTTTTCAGTTGCAAACTCCATTCCATACATATATATGGGGAGGTACAAGCTCCAACTCGGTTTTACAGTGAAAACTGCAGGAACTTCAAACCGGCACTAGCAAACAGACTGAGAAAGCAGAGAAAAAGTGTCTCCTGCAACCCGTTCCCTTGGTGCTAGATGAACGAACGTCTCTCCACTTGCTCAGTTCTGAGAGATAAGTGTGTGTGAAAGCCGTCCTTCACATAGCTTGTTGGGACACAAAGTTTCTTTTCAGTTGCAAACTCCATTCCATACATATATATGGGGAGGTACAAGCTCCAACTCGGTTTTACAGTGAAAACTGCAGGAACTTCAACCCGGCACTAGGAAACAGACTGAGAAAGCTGAGAAAAAGTGTCTCCTGCAACCCGTTCCCTTGGTGCTAGATGAACGAACGTCTCTCCACTTGCTCAGTTCTGAGAGATAAGTGTGTGTGAAAGCCGTCCTTCAGCTAGCTTGTTGGGAACACAAAGTTTCTTTTCAGTTGCAAACTCCATTCCATACATATATATGGGGAGGTACAAGCTCCAACTCGGTTTTACAGTGAAAACTGCAGGAACTTCAAACCGGCACTAGGAAACAGACTGAGAAAGCTGAGAAAAAGTGTCTCCTGCAACCCGTTCCCTTGGTGCTAGATGAACGAACGTCTCTCCACTTGCTCAGTTCTGAGAGATAAGTGTGTGTGAAAGCCGTCCTTCACCTAGCTTGTTGGGACACAAAGTTTCTTTTCAGTTGCAAACTCCATTCCATACATATATATGGGGAGGTACAAGCTCCAACTCGGTTTTACAGTGAAAACTGCAGGAACTTCAAACCGGCACTAGGAAACAGACTGAGAAAGCTGAGAAAAAGTGTCTCCTGCAACCCGTTCCCTTGGTGCTAGATGAACGAACGTCTCTCCACTTGCTCAGTTCTGAGAGATAAGTGTGTGTGAAAGCCGTCCTTCACCTAGCTTGTTGGGACACAAAGTTTCTTTTCAGTTGCAAACTCCATTCCATACATATATATGGGGAGGTACAAGCTCCAACTCGGTTTTACAGTGAAAACTGCAGGAACTTCAAACCGGCACTAGGAAACAGACTGAGAAAGCAGAGAAAAAGTGTCTCCTGCAACCCGTTCCCTTGGTGCTAGATGAACGAACGTCTCTCCACTTGCTCATTTCTGAGAGATAAGGGTGTGTGAAAGCCGTCCTTCACCTAGCTTGTTGGGACACAAAGTTTCTTTTCAGTTGCAAACTCCATTCCATACATATATATGGGGAGGTACAAGCTCCAACTCGGTTTTACAGTGAAAACTGCAGGAACTTCAAACCGGCACTAGGAAACAGACTGAGAAAGCTGAGAAAAAGTGTCTCCTGCAACCCGTTCCCTTGGTGCTAGATGAACGAACGTCTCTCCACTTGCTCAGTTCTGAGAGATAAGTGTGTGTGAAAGCCGTCCTTCAGCTAGCTTGTTGGGAACACAAAGTTTCTTTTCAGTTGCAAACTCCATTCCATACATATATATGGGGAGGTACAAGCTCCAACTCGGTTTTACAGTGAAAACTGCAGGAACTTCAAACCGGCACTAGGAAACAGACTGAGAAAGCTGAGAAAAAGTGTCTCCTGCAACCCGTTCCCTTGGTGCTAGATGAACGAACGTCTCTCCACTTGCTCAGTTCTGAGAGATAAGTTTGTGTGAAAGCCGTCCTTCACCTAGCTTATTGGGAACACAAAGTTTCTTTTCAGTTGCAAACTCCATTCCATACATATATATGGGGAGGTACAAGCTCCAACTCGGTTTTACAGTGAAAACTGCAGGAACTTCAAACCGGCACTAGGAAACAGACTGAGAAAGCTGAGAAAAAGTGTCTCCTGCAACCCGTTCCCTTGGTGCTAGATGAACGAACGTCTCTCCACTTGCTCAGTTCTGAGAGATAAGTGTGTGTGAAAGCCGTCCTTCACCTAGCTTGTTGGGACACAAAGTTTCTTTTCAGTTGCAAACTCCATTCCATACATATATATGGGGAGGTACAAGCTCCAACTCGGTTTTACAGTGAAAACTGCAGGAACTTCAAACCGGCACTAGGAAACAGACTGAGAAAGCTGAGAAAAAGTGTCTCCTGCAACCCGTTCCCTTGGTGCTAGATGAACGAACGTCTCTCCACTTGCTCAGTTCTGAGAGATAATTGTGTGTGAAAACCGTCCTTCACCAAGCTTGTTGGGAACACAAAGTTTCTTTTCAGTTGCAAACTCCATTCCATACATATATATGGGGAGGTACAAGCTCCAACTCGGTTTTACAGTGAAAACTGCAGGAACTTCAAACCGGCACTAGGAAACAGACTGAGAAAGCAGAGAAAAAGTGTCTCCTGCAACCCGTTCCCTTGGTGCTAGATGAACGAACGTCTCTCCACTTGCTCAGTTCTGAGAGATAAGTGTGTGTGAAAGCCGTCCTTCAGCTAGCTTGTTGGGACACAAAGTTTCTTTTCAGTTGCAAACTCCATTCCATACATATATATGGGGAGGTACAAGCTCCAACTCGGTTTTACAGTGAAAACTGCAGGAACTTCAAACCGGCACTAGGAAACAGACTGAGAAAGCTGAGAATAAGTGTCTCCTGCAACCCGTTCCCTTGGTGCTAGATGAACGAACGTCTCTCCACTTGCTCAGTTCTGAGAGATAAGTGTGTGTGAAAGCCGTCCTTCACCTAGCTTGTTGGGACACAAAGTTTCTTTTCAGTTGCAAACTCCATTCCATACATATATATGGGGAGGTACAAGCTCCAACTCGGTTTTACAGTGAAAACTGCAGGAACTTCAAACCGGCACTAGGAAACAGACTGAGAAAGCTGAGAAAAAGTGTCTCCTGCAACCCGTTCCCTTGGTGCTAGATGAACGAACGTCTCTCCACTTGCTCAGTTCTGAGAGATAAGTGTGTGTGAAAGCCGTCCTTCACCTAGCTTGTTGGGACACAAAGTTTCTTTTCAGTTGCAAACTCCATTCCATACATATATATGGGGAGGTACAAGCTCCAACTCGGTTTTACAGTGAAAACTGCAGGAACTTCAAACCGGCACTAGGAAACAGACTGAGAAAGCAGAGAAAAAGTGTCTCCTGCAACCCGTTCCCTTGGTGCTAGATGAACGAACGTCTCTCCACTTGCTCATTTCTGAGAGATAAGTGTGTGTGAAAGCCGTCCTTCACCTAGCTTGTTGGGACACAAAGTTTCTTTTCAGTTGCAAACTCCATTCCATACATATATATGGGGAGGTACAAGCTCCAACTCGGTTTTACAGTGAAAACTGCAGGAACTTCAAACCGGCACTAGGAAACAGACTGAGAAAGCTGAGAAAAAGTGTCTCCTGCAACCCGTTCCCTTGGTGCTAGATGAACGAACGTCTCTCCACTTGCTCAGTTCTGAGAGATAAGTGTGTGTGAAAGCCGTCCTTCAGCTAGCTTGTTGGGAACACAAAGTTTCTTTTCAGTTGCAAACTCCATTCCATACATATATATGGGGAGGTACAAGCTCCAACTCGGTTTTACAGTGAAAACTGCAGGAACTTCAAACCGGCACTAGGAAACAGACTGAGAAAGCTGAGAAAAAGTGTCTCCTGCAACCCGTTCCCTTGGTGCTAGATGAACGAACGTCTCTCCACTTGCTCAGTTCTGAGAGATAAGTGTGTGTGAAAGCCGTCCTTCACCTAGCTTGTTGGGACACAAAGTTTCTTTTCAGTTGCAAACTCCATTCCATACATATATATGGGGAGGTACAAGCTCCAACTCGGTTTTACAGTGAAAACTGCAGGAACTTCAAACCGGCACTAGGAAACAGACTGAGAAAGCAGAGAAAAAGTGTCTCCTGCAACCCGTTCCCTTGGTGCTAGATGAACGAACGTCTCTCCACTTGCTCATTTCTGAGAGATAAGTGTGTGTGAAAGCCGTCCTTCACCTAGCTTGTTGGGACACAAAGTTTCTTTTCAGTTGCAAACTCCATTCCATACATATATATGGGGAGGTACAAGCTCCAACTCGGTTTTACAGTGAAAACTGCAGGAACTTCAAACCGGCACTAGGAAACAGACTGAGAAAGCTGAGAAAAAGTGTCTCCTGCAACCCGTTCCCTTGGTGCTAGATGAACGAACGTCTCTCCACTTGCTCAGTTCTGAGAGATAAGTGTGTGTGAAAGCCGTCCTTCAGCTAGCTTGTTGGGAACACAAAGTTTCTTTTCAGTTGCAAACTCCATTCCATACATATATATGGGGAGGTACAAGCTCCAACTCGGTTTTACAGTGAAAACTGCAGGAACTTCAAACCGGCACTAGGAAACAGACTGAGAAAGCAGAGAAAAAGTGTCTCCTGCAACCCGTTCCCTTGGTGCTAGATGAACGAACGTCTCTCCACTTGCTCATTTCTGAGAGATAAGTGTGTGTGAAAGCCGTCCTTCACCTAGCTTGTTGGGACACAAAGTTTCTTTTCAGTTGCAAACTCCATTCCATACATATATATGGGGAGGTACAAGCTCCAACTCGGTTTTACAGTGAAAACTGCAGGAACTTCAAACCGGCACTAGGAAACAGACTGAGAAAGCTGAGAAAAAGTGTCTCCTGCAACCCGTTCCCTTGGTGCTAGATGAACGAACGTCTCTCCACTTGCTCAGTTCTGAGAGATAAGTGTGTGTGAAAGCCGTACTTCAGCTAGCTTGTTGGGAACACAAAGTTTCTTTTCAGTTGCAAACTCCATTCCATACATATATATGGGGAGGTACAAGCTCCAACTCGGTTTTACAGTGAAAACTGCAGGAACTTCAAACCGGCACTAGGAAACAGACTGAGAAAGCTGAGAAAAAGTGTCTCCTGCAACCCGTTCCCTTGGTGCTAGATGAACGAACGTCTCTCCACTTGCTCAGTTCTGAGAGATAAGTGTGTGTGAAAGCCGTCCTTCACCTAGCTTGTTGGGAACACAAAGTTTCTTTTCAGTTGCAAACTCCATTCCATACATATATATGGGGAGGTACAAGCTCCAACTCGGTTTTACAGTGAAAACTGCAGGAACTTCAAACCAGCACTAGGAAACAGACTGAGAAAGCTGAGAAAAAGTGTCTCCTGCAACCCGTTCCCTTGGTGCTAGATGAACGAACGTCTCTCCACTTGCTCAGTTCTGAGAGATAAGTGTGTGTGAAAGCCGTCCTTCACCTAGCTTGTTGGGACACAAAGTTTCTTTTCAGTTGCAAACTCCATTCCATACATATATATGGGGAGGTACAAGCTCCAACTCGGTTTTACAGTGAAAACTGCAGGAACTTCAAACCGGCACTAGGAAACAGACTGAGAAAGCTGAGAAAAAGTGTCTCCTGCAACCCGTTCCCTTGGTGCTAGATGAACGAACGTCTCTCCACTTGCTCAGTTCTGAGAGATAATTGTGTGTGAAAACCGTCCTTCACCAAGCTTGTTGGGAACACAAAGTTTCTTTTCAGTTGCAAACTCCATTCCATACATATATATGGGGAGGTACAAGCTCCAACTCGGTTTTACAGTGAAAACTGCAGGAACTTCAAACCGGCACTAGGAAACAGACTGAGAAAGCAGAGAAAAAGTGTCTCCTGCAACCCGTTCCCTTGGTGCTAGATGAACGAACGTCTCTCCACTTGCTCAGTTCTGAGAGATAAGTGTGTGTGAAAGCCGTCCTTCACCTAGCTTGTTGGGAACACAAAGTTTCTTTTCAGTTGCAAACTCCATTCCATACATATATATGGGGAGGTACAAGCTCCAACTCGGTTTTACAGTGAAAACTGCAGGAACTTCAAACCGGCACTAGCAAACAGACTGAGAAAGCAGAGAAAAAGTGTCTCCTGCAAACCGTTCCCTTGGTGCTAGATGAACGAACGTCTCTCCACTTGCTCAGTTCTGAGAGATAAGTGTGTGTGAAAGCCGTCCTTCACCTATCTTGTTGGGAACACAAAGTTTCTTTTCAGTTGCAAACTCCATTCCATACATATATATGGGGAGGTACAAGCTCCAACTCGGTTTTACACTGAAAACTGCAGGAACTTCAAACCGGCACTAGGAAACAGACTGAGAAAGCAGAGAAAAAGTGTCTCCTGCAACCCGTTCCCTTGGTGCTAGATGAACGAACGTCTCTCCACTTGCTCAGTTCTGAGAGATAAGTGTGTGTGAAAGCCGTCCTTCACCTAGCTTGTTGGGACACAAAGTTTCTTTTCAGTTGCAAACTCCATTCCATACATATATATGGGGAGGTACAAGCTCCAACTCGGTTTTACAGTGAAAACTGCAGGAACTTCAAACCGGCACTAGGAAACAGACTGAGAAAGCTGAGAAAAAGTGTCTCCTGCAACCCGTTCCCTTGGTGCTAGATGAACGAACGTCTCTCCACTTGCTCAGTTCTGAGAGATAAGTGTGTGTGAAAGCCGTCCTTCAGCTAGCTTGTTGGGAACACAAAGTTTCTTTTCAGTTGCAAACTCCATTCCATACATATATATGGGGAGGTACAAGCTCCAACTCGGTTTTACAGTGAAAACTGCAGGAACTTCAAACCGGCACTAGGAAACAGACTGAGAAAGCTGAGAAAAAGTGTCTCCTGCAACCCGTTCCCTTGGTGCTAGATGAACGAACGTCTCTCCACTTGCTCAGTTCTGAGAGATAAGTGTGTGTGAAAGCCGTCCTTCACCTAGCTTGTTGGGACACAAAGTTTCTTTTCAGTTGCAAACTCCATTCCATACATATATATGGGGAGGTACAAGCTCCAACTCGGTTTTACAGTGAAAACTGCAGGAACTTCAAACCGGCACTAGGAAACAGACTGAGAAAGCTGAGAAAAAGTGTCTCCTGCAACCCGTTCCCTTGGTGCTAGATGAACGAACGTCTCTCCACTTGCTCAGTTCTGAGAGATAAGTGTGTGTGAAAGCCGTCCTTCAGCTAGCTTGTTGGGACACAAAGTTTCTTTTCAGTTGCAAACTCCATTCCATACATATATATGGGGAGGTACAAGCTCCAACTCGGTTTTACAGTGAAAACTGAAGGAACTTCAAACCGGCACTAGGAAACAGACTGAGAAAGCTGAGAAAAAGTGTCTCCTGCAACCCGTTCCCTTGGTGCTAGATGAACGAACGTCTCTCCACTTGCTCAGTTCTGAGAGATAAGTGTGTGTGAAAGCCGTCCTTCACCTAGCTTGTTGGGACACAAAGTTTCTTTTCAGTTGCAAACTCCATTCCATACATATATATGGGGAGGTACAAGCTCCAACTCGGTTTTACAGTGAAAACTGCAGGAACTTCAAACCGGCACTAGGAAACAGACTGAGAAAGCAGAGAAAAAGTGTCTCCTGCAACCCGTTCCCTTGGTGCTAGCTGAACGAACGTCTCTCCACTTGCTCAGTTCTGAGAGATAAGTGTGTGTGAAAGCCGTCCTTCACATAGCTTGTTGGGACACAAAGTTTCTTTTCAGTTGCAAACTCCATTCCATACATATATATGGGGAGGTACAAGCTCCAACTCGGTTTTACAGTGAAAACTGCAGGAACTTCAAACCGGCACTAGGAAACAGACTGAGAAAGCTGAGAAAAAGTGTCTCCTGCAACCCGTTCCCTTGGTGCTAGATGAACGAACGTCTCTCCACTTGCTCAGTTCTGAGAGATAAGTGTGTGTGAAAGCCATCCTTCAGCTAGCTTGTTGGGAACACAAAGTTTCTTTTCAGTTGCAAACTCCATTCCATACATATATATGGGGAGGTACAAGCTCCAACTCGGTTTTACAGTGAAAACTGCAGGAACTTCAAACCGGCACTAGGAAACAGACTGAGAAAGCTGAGAAAAAGTGTCTCCTGCAACCCGTTCCCTTGGTGCTAGATGAACGAACGTCTCTCCACTTGCTCAGTTCTGAGAGATAAGTGTGTGTGAAAGCCGTCCTTCAGCTAGCTTGTTGGGACACAAAGTTTCTTTTCAGTTGCAAACTCCATTCCATACATATATATGGGGAGGTACAAGCTCCAACTCGGTTTTACAGTGAAAACTGCAGGAACTTCAAACCGGCACTAGGAAACAGACTGAGAAAGCAGAGAAAAATTGTCTCCTGCAACCCGTTCCCTTGGTGCTAGATGAACGAACGTCTCTCCACTTGCTCAGTTCTGAGAGATAAGTGTGTGTGAAAGCCGTCCTTCAGCTAGCTTGTTGGGAACACAAAGTTTCTTTTCAGTTGCAAACTCCATTCCATACATATATATGGGGAGGTACAAGCTCCAACTCGGTTTTACAGTGAAAACTGCAGGAACTTCAAACCGGCACTAGGAAACAGACTGAGAAAGCTGAGAAAAAGTGTCTCCTGCAACCCGTTCCCTTGGTGCTAGATGAACGAACGTCTCTCCACTTGCTCAGTTCTGAGAGATAATTGTGTGTGAAAGCCGTACTTCACCAAGCTTGTTGGGAACAAAAAGTTTCTTTTCAGTTGCAAACTCCATTCCATACATTTATATGGGGAGGTACAAGCTCCAACTCGGTTTTACAGTGAAAACTGCAGGAACTTCAAACCGGCACTAGGAAACAGACTGAGAAAGCAGAGAAAAAGTGTCTCCTGCAACCCGTTCCCTTGGTGCTAGATGAACGAACGTCTCTCCACTTGCTCAATTCTGAGAGATAAGTGTGTGTGAAAGCCGTCCTTCACCTAGCTTGTTGGGAACACAAAGTTTCTTTTCAGTTGCAAACTCCATTCCATACATATATATGGGGAGGTACAAGCTCCAACTCGGTTTTACAGTGAAAACTGCAGGAACTTCAAACCGGCACTAGGAAACAGACTGAGAAAGCAGAGAAAAAGTGTCTCCTGCAACCCGTTCCCTTGGTGCTAGATGAACGAACGTCTCTCCACTTGCTCAGTTCTGAGAGGTAAGTGTGTGTGAAAGCCGTCCTTCACCTAGCTTGTTGGGACACAAAGTTTCTTTTCAGTTGCAAACTCCATTCCATACATTTATATGGGGAGGTACAAGCTCCAACTCGGTTTTACAGTGAAAACTGCAGGAACTTCAAACCGGCACTAGGAAACAGACTGAGAAAGCAGAGAAAAAGTGTCTCCTGCAACCCGTTCCCTTGGTGCTAGATGAACGAACGTCTCTCCACTTGCTCAGTTCTGAGAGATAAGTGTGTGTGAAAGCCGTCCTTCACCAAGCTTGTTACGAACAAAAAGTTTCTTTTCAGTTGCAAACTCCATTCCATACATATATATGGGGAGGTACAAGCTCCAACTCGGTTTTACAGTGAAAACTGCAGGAACTTCAAACCGGCACTAGGAAACAGACTGAGAAAGCAGAGAAAAAGTGTCTCCTGCAACCCGTTCCCTTGGTGCTAGCTGAACGAACGTCTCTCCACTTGCTCAGTTCTGAGAGATAAGTGTGTGTGAAAGCCGTCCTTCACATAGCTTGTTGGGACACAAAGTTTCTTTTCAGTTGCAAACTCCATTCCATACATATATATGGGGAGGTACAAGCTCCAACTCGGTTTTACAGTGAAAACTGCAGGAACTTCAAACCGGCACTAGGAAACAGACTGAGAAAGCTGAGAAAAAGTGTCTCCTGCAACCCGTTCCCTTGGTGCTAGATGAACGAACGTCTCTCCACTTGCTCAGTTCTGAGAGATAAGTGTGTGTGAAAGCCATCCTTCAGCTAGCTTGTTGGGAACACAAAGTTTCTTTTCAGTTGCAAACTCCATTCCATACATATATATGGGGAGGTACAAGCTCCAACTCGGTTTTACAGTGAAAACTGCAGGAACTTCAAACCGGCACTAGGAAACAGACTGAGAAAGCTGAGAAAAAGTGTCTCCTGCAACCCGTTCCCTTGGTGCTAGATGAACGAACGTCTCTCCACTTGCTCAGTTCTGAGAGATAAGTGTGTGTGAAAGCCATCCTTCAGCTAGCTTGTTGGGAACACAAAGTTTCTTTTCAGTTGCAAACTCCATTCCATACATATATATGGGGAGGTACAAGCTCCAACTCGGTTTTACAGTGAAAACTGCAGGAACTTCAAACCGGCACTAGGAAACAGACTGAGAAAGCTGAGAAAAAGTGTCTCCTGCAACCCGTTCCCTTGGTGCTAGATGAACGAACGTCTCTCCACTTGCTCAGTTCTGAGAGATAAGTGTGTGTGAAAGCCGTCCTTCAGCTAGCTTGTTGGGACACAAAGTTTCTTTTCAGTTGCAAACTCCATTCCATACATATATATGGGGAGGTACAAGCTCCAACTCGGTTTTACAGTGAAAACTGCAGGAACTTCAAACCGGCACTAGGAAACAGACTGAGAAAGCAGAGAAAAATTGTCTCCTGCAACCCGTTCCCTTGGTGCTAGATGAACGAACGTCTCTCCACTTGCTCAGTTCTGAGAGATAAGTGTGTGTGAAAGCCGTCCTTCAGCTAGCTTGTTGGGAACACAAAGTTTCTTTTCAGTTGCAAACTCCATTCCATACATATATATGGGGAGGTACAAGCTCCAACTCGGTTTTACAGTGAAAACTGCAGGAACTTCAAACCGGCACTAGGAAACAGACTGAGAAAGCTGAGAAAAATTGTCTCCTGCAACCCGTTCCCTTGGTGCTAGATGAACGAACGTCTCTCCACTTGCTCAGTTCTGAGAGATAATTGTGTGTGAAAGCCGTACTTCACCAAGCTTGTTGGGAACAAAAAGTTTCTTTTCAGTTGCAAACTCCATTCCATACATTTATATGGGGAGGTACAAGCTCCAACTCGGTTTTACAGTGAAAACTGCAGGAACTTCAAACCGGCACTAGGAAACAGACTGAGAAAGCAGAGAAAAAGTGTCTCCTGCAACCCGTTCCCTTGGTGCTAGATGAACGAACGTCTCTCCACTTGCTCAATTCTGAGAGATAAGTGTGTGTGAAAGCCGTCCTTCACCTAGCTTGTTGGGAACACAAAGTTTCTTTTCAGTTGCAAACTCCATTCCATACATATATATGGGGAGGTACAAGCTCCAACTCGGTTTTACAGTGAAAACTGCAGGAACTTCAAACCGGCACTAGGAAACAGACTGAGAAAGCAGAGAAAAAGTGTCTCCTGCAACCCGTTCCCTTGGTGCTAGATGAACGAACGTCTCTCCACTTGCTCAGTTCTGAGAGGTAAGTGTGTGTGAAAGCCGTCCTTCACCTAGCTTGTTGGGACACAAAGTTTCTTTTCAGTTGCAAACTCCATTCCATACATTTATATGGGGAGGTACAAGCTCCAACTCGGTTTTACAGTGAAAACTGCAGGAACTTCAAACCGGCACTAGGAAACAGACTGAGAAAGCAGAGAAAAAGTGTCTCCTGCAACCCGTTCCCTTGGTGCTAGATGAACGAACGTCTCTCCACTTGCTCAGTTCTGAGAGATAAGTGTGTGTGAAAGCCGTCCTTCACCAAGCTTGTTACGAACAAAAAGTTTCTTTTAAGTTGCAAACTCCATTCCATACATATATATGGGGAGGTACAAGCTCCAACTCGGTTTTACAGTGAAAACTGCAGGAACTTCAAACCGGCACTAGGAAACAGACTGAGAAAGCAGAGAAAAAGTGTCTCCTGCAACCCGTTCCCTTGGTGCTAGCTGAACGAACGTCTCTCCACTTGCTCAGTTCTGAGAGATAAGTGTGTGTGAAAGCCGTCCTTCACATAGCTTGTTGGGACACAAAGTTTCTTTTCAGTTGCAAACTCCATTCCATACATATATATGGGGAGGTACAAGCTCCAACTCGGTTTTACAGTGAAAACTGCAGGAACTTCAAACCGGCACTAGGAAACAGACTGAGAAAGCTGAGAAAAAGTGTCTCCTGCAACCCGTTCCCTTGGTGCTAGATGAACGAACGTCTCTCCACTTGCTCAGTTCTGAGAGATAAGTGTGTGTGAAAGCCATCCTTCAGCTAGCTTGTTGGGAACACAAAGTTTCTTTTCAGTTGCAAACTCCATTCCATACATATATATGGGGAGGTACAAGCTCCAACTCGGTTTTACAGTGAAAACTGCAGGAACTTCAAACCGGCACTAGGAAACAGACTGAGAAAGCTGAGAAAAAGTGTCTCCTGCAACCCGTTCCCTTGGTGCTAGATGAACGAACGTCTCTCCACTTGCTCAGTTCTGAGAGATAAGTGTGTGTGAAAGCCGTCCTTCAGCTAGCTTGTTGGGACACAAAGTTTCTTTTCAGTTGCAAACTCCATTCCATACATATATATGGGGAGGTACAAGCTCCAACTCGGTTTTACAGTGAAAACTGCAGGAACTTCAAACCGGCACTAGGAAACAGACTGAGAAAGCAGAGAAAAATTGTCTCCTGCAACCCGTTCCCTTGGTGCTAGATGAACGAACGTCTCTCCACTTGCTCAGTTCTGAGAGATAAGTGTGTGTGAAAGCCGTCCTTCAGCTAGCTTGTTGGGAACACAAAGTTTCTTTTCAGTTGCAAACTCCATTCCATACATATATATGGGGAGGTACAAGCTCCAACTCGGTTTTACAGTGAAAACTGCAGGAACTTCAAACCGGCACTAGGAAACAGACTGAGAAAGCTGAGAAAAATTGTCTCCTGCAACCCGTTCCCTTGGTGCTAGATGAACGAACGTCTCTCCACTTGCTCAGTTCTGAGAGATAATTGTGTGTGAAAGCCGTACTTCACCAAGCTTGTTGGGAACAAAAAGTTTCTTTACAGTTGCAAACTCCATTCCATACATTTATATGGGGAGGTACAAGCTCCAACTCGGTTTTACAGTGAAAACTGCAGGAACTTCAAACCGGCACTAGGAAACAGACTGAGAAAGCAGAGAAAAAGTGTCTCCTGCAACCCGTTCCCTTGGTGCTAGATGAACGAACGTCTCTCCACTTGCTCAATTCTGAGAGATAAGTGTGTGTGAAAGCCGTCCTTCACCTAGCTTGTTGGGAACACAAAGTTTCTTTTCAGTTGCAAACTCCATTCCATACATATATATGGGGAGGTACAAGCTCCAACTCGGTTTTACAGTGAAAACTGCAGGAACTTCAAACCGGCACTAGGAAACAGACTGAGAAAGCAGAGAAAAAGTGTCTCCTGCAACCCGTTCCCTTGGTGCTAGATGAACGAACGTCTCTCCACTTGCTCAGTTCTGAGAGGTAAGTGTGTGTGAAAGCCGTCCTTCACCTAGCTTGTTGGGACACAAAGTTTCTTTTCAGTTGCAAACTCCATTCCATACATTTATATGGGGAGGTACAAGCTCCAACTCGGTTTTACAGTGAAAACTGCAGGAACTTCAAACCGGCACTAGGAAACAGACTGAGAAAGCAGAGAAAAAGTGTCTCCTGCAACCCGTTCCCTTGGTGCTAGATGAACGAACGTCTCTCCACTTGCTCAGTTCTGAGAGATAAGTGTGTGTGAAAGCCGTCCTTCACCTAGCTTGTTGGGACACAAAGTTTCTTTTCAGTTGCAAACTCCATTCCATACATTTATATGGGGAGGTACAAGCTCCAACTCGGTTTTACAGTGAAAACTGCAGGAACTTCAAACCGGCACTAGGAAACAGACTGAGAAAGCAGAGAAAAAGTGTCTCCTGCAACCCGTTCCCTTGGTGCTAGATGAACGAACGTCTCTCCACTTGCTCAATTCTGAGAGATAAGTGTGTGTGAAAGCCGTCCTTCACCAAGCTTGTTACGAACAAAAAGTTTCTTTTCAGTTGCAAACTCCATTCCATACATATATATGGGGAGGTACAAGCTCCAACTCGGTTTTACAGTGAAAACTGCAGGAACTTCAAACCGGCACTAGGAAACAGACTGAGAAAGCTGAGAAAAAGTGTCTCCTGCAACCCGTTCCCTTGGTGCTAGATGAACGAACGTCTCTCCACTTGCTCACTTCTGAGAGATAAGTGTGTGTGAAAGCCGTCCTTCAGCTAGCTTGTTGGGAACACAAAGTTTCTTTTAAGTTGCAAACTCCATTCCATACATATATATGGGGAGGTACAAGCTCCAACTCGGTTTTACAGTGAAAACTGCAGGAACTTCAAACCGGCACTAGGAAACAGACTGAGAAAGCTGAGAAAAAGTGTCTCCTGCAACCCGTTCCCTTGGTGCTAGATGAACGAACGTCTCTCCACTTGCTCAGTTCTGAGAGATAAGTGTGTGTGAAAGCCGTCCTTCACCTAGCTTGTTGGGAACACAAAGTTTCTTTTCAGTTGCAAACTCCATTCCATACATATATATGGGGAGGTACAAGCTCCAACTCGGTTTTACAGTGAAAACTGCAGGAACTTCAAACCGGCACTAGGAAACAGACTGAGAAAGCAGAGAAAAAGTGTCTCCTGCAACCCATTCCCTTGGTGCTAGATGAACGAACGTCTCTCCACTTGCTCAGTTCTAGGAGATAAGTGTGTGTGAAAGCCGTCCTTCACCTAGCTTGTTGGGAACACAAAGTTTCTTTTCAGTTGCAAACTCCATTACATACATATATATGGGGAGGTACAAGCTCCAACTCGGTTTTACAGTGAAAACTGCAGGAACTTCAAACCGGCACTAGGAAACAGACTGAGAAAGCTGAGAAAAATGGTCTCCTGTAACCTGTTCCCTTGGTGCTAGATGAACGAACGTCTCTCCACTTGCTCAGTTCTGAGAGATAAGTGTGTGTGAAAGCCGTCCTTCACCTAGCTTGTTGGGAACACAAAGTTTCTTTTCAGTTGCAAACTCCATTCCATACATATATATGGGGAGGTACAAGCTCCAACTCGGTTTTACAGTGAAAACTGCAGGAACTTCAAACCGGCACTAGGAAACACACTGAGAAAGCAGAGAAAAAGTGTCTCCTGCAACCCGTTCCCTTGGTGCTAGATGAACGAACGTCTCTCCACTTGCTCAGTTCTGAGAGATAAGTGTGTGTGAAAGCCGTCCTTCACCTAGCTTGTTGGGAACACAAAGTTTCTTTTAAGTTGCAAACTCCATTCCATACATATATATGGGGAGGTACAAGCTCCAACTCGGTTTTACAGTGAAAACTGCAGGAACTTCAAACCGGCACTAGGAAACAGACTGAGAAAGCAGAGAAAAATTGTCTCCTGCAACCCGTTCCCTTGGTGCTAGATGAACGAACGTCTCTCCACTTGCTCAGTTCTGAGAGATAAGTGTGTGTGAAAGCCGTCCTTCACCTAGCTTGTTGGGAACACAAAGTTTCTTTTCAGTTGCAAACTCCATTACATACATATATATGGGGAGGTACAAGCTCCAACTCGGTTTTACAGTGAAAACTGCAGGAACTTCAAACCGGCACTAGGAAACAGACTGAGAAAGCTGAGAAAAATGGTCTCCTGCAACCTGTTCCCTTGGTGCTAGATGAACGAACGTCTCTCCACTTGCTCAGTTCTGAGAGATAAGTGTGTGTGAAAGCCGTCCTTCACCTAGCTTGTTGGGAACACAAAGTTTCTTTTCAGTTGCAAACTCCATTCCATACATATATATGGGTAGGTACAAGCTCCAACTCGGTTTTACAGTGAAAACTGCAGGAACTTCAAACCGGCACTAGGAAACACACTGAGAAAGCAGAGAAAAAGTGTCTCCTGCAACCCGTTCCCTTGGTGCTAGATGAACGAACGTCTCTCCACTTGCTCAGTTCTAGGAGATAAGTGTGTGTGAAATCCGTCCTTCACCTAGCTTGTTGGGAACACAAAGTTTCTTTTCAGTTGCAAACTACATTACATACATATATATGGGGAGGTACAAGCTCCAACTCGGTTTTACAGTGAAAACTGCAGGAACTTCAAACCGGCACTAGGAAACAGACTGAGAGAGCTGAGAAAAATGGTCTCCTGCAACCTGTTCCCTTGGTGCTAGATGAACGAACGTCTCTCCACTTGCTCAGTTCTGAGAGATAAGTGTGTGTGAAAGCCGTCCTTCACCTAGCTTGTTGGGAACCCAAAGTTTCTTTTCAGTTGCAAACTCCATTCCATACATATATATGGGGAGGTACAAGCTCCAACTCGGTTTTACAGTGAAAACTGCAGGAACTTCAAACCGGCACTAGGAAACACACTGAGAAAGCAGAGAAAAAGTGTCTCCTGCAACCCGTTCCCTTGGTGCTAGATGAACGAACGTCTCTCCACTTGCTCAGTTCTGAGAGATAAGTGTGTGTGAAAGCCGTCCTTCACCTAGCTTGTTGGGAACACAAAGTTTCTTTTCAGTTGCAAACTCCATTCCATACATATATATGGGGAGTTACAAGCTCCAACTCGGTTTTACAGTGAAAACTGCAGGAACTTCAAACCGTCAATAGGAAACAGACTGAGAAAGCAGAGAAAAAGTGTCTCCTGCAACCCGTTCCCTTGGTGCTAGATGAACGAACGTCTCTCCACTTGCTCAGTTCTAGGAGATATGTGTGTGTGAAATCCGTCCTTCACCTAGCTTGTTTGGAACACAAAGTTTCTTTTCAGTTGCAAACTCCATTACATACATATATATGGGGAGGTACAAGCTCCAACTCGGTTTTACAGTGAAAACTGCAGGAACTTCAAACCGGCACTAGGAAACAGACTGAGAAAGCTGAGAAAAATGGTCTCCTGCAACCTGTTCCCTTGGTGCTAGATGAACGAACGTCTCTCCACTTGCTCAGTTCTGAGAGACAAGTGTGTGTGAAAGCCGTCCTTCACCTAGCTTGTTGGGAACACAAAGTTTCTTTTCAGTTGCAAACTCCATTCCATACATATATATGGGGAGGTACAAGCTCCAACTCGGTTTTACAGTGAAAACTGCAGGAACTTCAAACCGGCACTAGGAAACACACTGAGAAAGCAGAGAAAAAGTGTCTCCTGCAACCCGTTCCCTTGGTGCTAGATGAACGAACGTCTCTCCACTTGCTCAGTTCTGAGAGATAAGTGTGTGTGAAAGCCGTCCTTCACCTAGCTTGTTGGGAACACAAAGTTTCTTTTAAGTTGCAAACTCCATTCCATACATATATAAGGGGAGGTACAAGCTCCAACTCGGTTTTACAGTGAAAACTGCAGGAACTTCAAACCGGCACTAGGAAACAGACTGAGAAAGCAGAGAAAAATTGTCTCCTGCAACCCGTTCCCTTGGTGCTAGATGAACGAACGTCTCTCCACTTGCTCAGTTCTGAGAGATAAGTGTGTGTGACAGCCGCCCTTCACCTAGCTTGTTGGGAACACAAAGTTTCTTTTCAGTTGCAAACTCCATTACATACATATATATGGGGAGGTACAAGCTCCAACTCGGTTTTACAGTGAAAACTGCAGGAACTTCAAACCGGCACTAGGAAACAGACTGAGAAAGCTGAGAAAAATGGTCTCCTGCAACCTGTTCCCTTGGTGCTAGATGAACGAACGTCTCTCCACTTGCTCAGTCTGAGAGATAAGTGTGTGTGAAAGCCGTCCTTCACCTAGCTTGTTGGGAACACAAAGTTTCTTTTCAGTTGCAAACTCCATTCCATACATATATATGGGTAGGTACAAGCTCCAACTCGGTTTTACAGTGAAAACTGCAGGAACTTCAAACCGGCACTAGGAAACACACTGAGAAAGCAGAGAAAAAGTGTCTCCTGCAACCCGTTCCCTTGGTGCTAGATGAACGAACGTCTCTCCACTTGCTCAGTTCTGAGAGATAAGTGTGTGTGAAAGCCGTCCTTCACCTAGCTTGTTGGGAACACAAAGTTTCTTTTAAGTTGCAAACTCCATTCCATACATATATATGGGTAGGTTCAAGCTCCAACTCGGTTTTACAGTGAAAACTGCAGGAACTTCAAACCGGCACTAGGAAACAGACTGAGAATGCAGAGAAAAATTGTCTCCTGCAACCCGTTCCCTTGGTGCTAGATGAACGAACGTCTCTCCACTTGCTCAGTTCTGAGAGATAAGTGTGTGTGAAAGCCGTCCTTCACCTAGCTTGTTGGGAACACAAAGTTTCTTTTAAGTTGCAAACTCCATTCCATACATATATATGGGTAGGTACAAGCTCCAACTCGGTTTTACAGTGAAAACTGCAGGAACTTCAAACCGGCACTAGGAAACACACTGAGAAAGCAGAGAAAAAGTGTCTCCTGCAACCCGTTCCCTTGGTGCTAGATGAACGAACGTCTCTCCACTTGCTCAGTTCTAGGAGATAAGTGTGTGTGAAATCCGTCCTTCACCTAGCTTGTTGGGAACACAAAGTTTCTTTTCAGTTGCAAACTCCATTACATACATATATATGGGGAGGTACAAGCTCCAACTCGGTTTTACAGTGAAAACTGCAGGAACTTCAAACCGGCACTAGGAAACAGACTGAGAAAGCTGAGAAAAATGGTCTCCTGCAACCTGTTCCCTTGGTGCTAGATGAACGAACGTCTCTCCACTTGCTCAGTTCTGAGAGATAAGTGTGTGTGAAAGCCGTCCTTCACCTAGCTTGTTGGGAACACAAAGTTTCTTTTCAGTTGCAAACTCCATTCCATACATATATATGGGGAGGTACAAGCTCCAACTCGGTTTTACAGTGAAAACTGCAGGAACTTCAAACCGGCACTAGGAAACACACTGAGAAAGCAGAGAAAAAGTGTCTCCTGCAACCCGTTCCCTTGGTGCTAGATGAACGAACGTCTCTCCACTTGCTCAGTTCTGAGAGATAAGTGTGTGTGAAAGCCGTCCTTCACCTAGCTTGTTGGGAACACAAAGTTTCTTTTCAGTTGCAAACTCCATTCCATACATATATATGGGGAGTTACAAGCTCCAACTCGGTTTTACAGTGAAAACTGCAGGAACTTCAAACCGTCAATAGGAAACAGACTGAGAAAGCAGAGAAAAAGTGTCTCCTGCAACCCGTTCCCTTGGTGCTAGATGAACGAACGTCTCTCCACTTTCTCAGTTCTGAGAGATAAGTGTGTGTGAAAGCCGTCCTTCACCTAGCTTGTTGGGAACACAAAGTTTCTTTTCAGTTGCAAACTCCATTACATACATATATATGGGGAGGTACAAGCTCCAACTCGGTTTTACAGTGAAAACTGCAGGAACTTCAAACCGGCACTAGGAAACAGACTGAGAAAGCTGAGAAAAATGGTCTCCTGCAACCTGTTCCCTTGGTGCTAGATGAACGAACGTCTCTCCACTTGCTCAGTTCTGAGAGATAAGTGTGTGTGAAAGCCGTCCTTCACCTAGCTTGTTGGGAACACAAAGTTTCTTTTCAGTTGCAAACTCCATTCCATACATATATATGGGTAGGTACAAGCTCCAACTCGGTTTTACAGTGAAAACTGCAGGAACTTCAAACCGGCACTAGGAAACACACTGAGAAAGCAGAGAAAAAGTGTCTCCTGCAACCCGTTCCCTTGGTGCTAGATGAACGAACGTCTCTCCACTTGCTCAGTTCTAGGAGATAAGTGTGTGTGAAATCCGTCCTTCACCTAGCTTGTTGGGAACACAAAGTTTCTTTTCAGTTGCAAACTCCATTACATACATATATATGGGGAGGTACAAGCTCCAACTCGGTTTTACAGTGAAAACTGTAGGAACTTCAAACCGGCACTAGGAAACAGACTGAGAAAGCTGAGAATAATGGTCTCCTGCAACCTGTTCCCTTGGTGCTAGATGAACGAACGTCTCTCCACTTGCTCAGTTCTGAGAGATAAGTGTGTGTGAAAGCCGTCCTTCACCTAGCTTGTTGGGAACCCAAAGTTTCTTTTCAGTTGCAAACTCCATTCCATACATATATATGGGGAGGTACAAGCTCCAACTCGGTTTTACAGTGAAAACTGCAGGAACTTCAAACCGGCACTAGGAAACACACTGAGAAAGCAGAGAAAAAGTGTCTCCTGCAACCCGTTCCCTTGGTGCTAGATGAACGAACGTCTCTCCACTTGCTCAGTTCTGAGAGATAAGTGTGTGTGAAAGCCGTCCTTCACCTAGCTTGTTGGGAACACAAAGTTTCTTTTCAGTTGCAAACTCCATTCCATACATATATATGGGGAGTTACAAGCTCCAACTCGGTTTTACAGTGAAAACTGCAGGAACTTCAAACCGTCAATAGGAAACAGACTGAGAAAGCAGAGAAAAAGTGTCTCCTGCAACCCGTTCCCTTGGTGCTAGATGAACGAACGTCTCTCCACTTGCTCAGTTCTAGGAGATAAGTGTGTGTGAAATCCGTCCTTCACCTAGCTTGTTGGGAACACAAAGTTTCTTTTCAGTTGCAAACTCCATTACATACATATATATGGGGAGGTACAAGCTCCAACTCGGTTTTACAGTGAAAACTGCAGGAACTTCAAACCGGCACTAGGAAACAGACTGAGAAAGCTGAGAAAAATGGTCTCCTGCAACCTGTTCCCTTGGTGCTAGATGAACGAACGTCTCTCCACTTGCTCAGTTCTGAGAGATAAGTGTGTGTGAAAGCCGTCCTTCACCTAGCTTGTTGGGAACACAAAGTTTCTTTTCAGTTGCAAACTCCATTCCATACATATATATGGGGAGGTACAAGCTCCAACTCGGTTTTACAGTGAAAACTGCAGGAACTTCAAACCGGCACTAGGAAACAGACTGAGAAAGCAGAGAAAAATTGTCTCCTGCAACCCGTTCCCTTGGTGCTAGATGAACGAACGTCTCTCCACTTGCTCAGTTCTGAGAGATAAGTGTGTGTGACAGCCGTCCTTCACCTAGCTTGTTGGGAACACAAAGTTTCTTTTCAGTTGCAAACTCCATTACATACATATATATGGGGAGGTACAAGCTCCAACTCGGTTTTACAGTGAAAACTGCAGGAACTTCAAACCGGCACTAGGAAACAGACTGAGAAAGCTGAGAAAAATGGTCTCCTGCAACCTGTTCCCTTGGTGCTAGATGAACGAACGTCTCTCCACTTGCTCAGTTCTGAGAGATAAGTGTGTGTGAAAGCCGACCTTCACCTAGCTTGTTGGGAACACAAAGTTTCTTTTCAGTTGCAAACTCCATTCCATACATATATATGGGGAGTTACAAGCTCCAACTCGGTTTTACAGTGAAAACTGCAGGAACTTCAAACCGGCACTAGGAAACACACTGAGAAAGCAGAGAAAAAGTGTCTCCTGCAACCCGTTCCCTTGGTGCTAGATGAACGAACGTCTCTCCACTTGCTCAGTTCTGAGAGATAAGTGTGTGTGAAAGCCGTCCTTCACCTAGCTTGTTGGGAACACAAAGTTTCTTTTAAGTTGCAAACTCCATTCCATACATATATATGGGTAGGTTCAAGCTCCAACTCGGTTTTACAGTGAAAACTGCAGGAACTTCAAACCGGCACTAGGAAACAGACTGAGAAAGCAGAGAAAAATTGTCTCCTGCAACCCGTTCCCTTGGTGCTAGATGAACGAACGTCTCTCCACTTGCTCAGTTCTGAGAGATAATTGTGTGTGAAAGCCGTCCTTCACCTAGCTTGTTGGGAACACAAAGTTTCTTTTCAGTTGCAAACTCCATTCCATACATATATATGGGTAGGTACAAGCTCCAACTCGGTTTTACAGTGAAAACTGCAGGAACTTCAAACCGGCACTAGGAAACACACTGAGAAAGCAGAGAAAAAGTGTCTCCTGCAACCCGTTCCCTTGGTGCTAGATGAACGAACGTCTCTCCACTTGCTCAGTTCTAGGAGATAAGTGTGCGTGAAATCCGTCCTTCACCTAGCTTGTTGGGAACACAAAGTTTCTTTTCAGTTGCAAACTCCATTACATACATATATATGGGGAGGTACAAGCTCCAACTCGGTTTTACAGTGAAAACTGCAGGAACTTCAAACCGGCACTAGGAAACAGACTGAGAAAGCTGAGAAAAATGGTCTCCTGCAACCTGTTCCCTTGGTGCTAGATGAACGAACGTCTCTCCACTTGCTCAGTTCTGAGAGATAAGTGTGTGTGAAAGCCGTCCTTCACCTAGCTTGTTGGGAACACAAAGTTTCTTTTCAGTTGCAAACTCCATTCCATACATATATATGGGGAGGTACAAGCTCCAACTCGGTTTTACAGTGAAAACTGCAGGAACTTCAAACCGGCACTAGGAAACACACTGAGAAAGCAGAGAAAAAGTGTCTCCTGCAACCCGTTCCCTTGGTGCTAGATGAACGAACGTCTCTCCACTTGCTCAGTTCTGAGAGATAAGTGTGTGTGAAAGCCGTCCTTCACCTAGCTTGTTGGGAACACAAAGTTTCTTTTCAGTTGCAAACTCCATTCCATACATATATATGGGGAGTTACAAGCTCCAACTCGGTTTTACAGTGAAAACTGCAGGAACTTCAAACCGTCAATAGGAAACAGACTGAGAAAGCAGAGAAAAAGTGTCTCCTGCAACCCGTTCCCTTGGTGCTAGATGAACGAACGTCTCTCCACTTGCTCAGTTCTAGGAGATAAGTGTGTGTGAAATCCGTCCTTCACCTAGCTTGTTGGGAACACAAAGTTTCTTTTCAGTTGCAAACTCCATTACATACATATATATGGGGAGGTACAAGCTCCAACTCGGTTTTACAGTGAAAACTGCAGGAACTTCAAACCGGCACTAGGAAACAGACTGAGAAAGCTGAGAAAAATGGTCTCCTGCAACCTGTTCCCTTGGTGCTAGATGAACGAACGTCTCTCCACTTGCTCAGTTCTGAGAGACAAGTGTGTGTGAAAGCCGTCCTTCAGGTAGCTTGTTGGGAACACAAAGTTTCTTTTCAGTTGCAAACTCCATTCCATACATATATATGGGGAGGTACAAGCTCCAACTCGGTTTTACAGTGAAAACTGCAGGAACTTCAAACCGGCACTAGGAAACACACTGAGAAAGCAGAGAAAAAGTGTCTCCTGCAACCCGTTCCCTTGGTGCTAGATGAACGAACGTCTCTCCACTTGCTCAGTTCTGAGAGATAAGTGTGTGTGAAAGCCGTCCTTCACCTAGCTTGTTGGGAACACAAAGTTTCTTTTAAGTTGCAAACTCCATTCCATACATATATATAGGGAGGTACAAGCTCCAACTCGGTTTTACAGTGAAAACTGCAGGAACTTCAAACCGGCACTAGGAAACAGACTGAGAAAGCAGAGAAAAATTGTCTCCTGCAACCCGTTCCCTTGGTGCTAGATGAACGAACGTCTCTCCACTTGCTCAGTTCTGAGAGATAATTGTGTGTGAAAGCCGTCCTTCACCTAGCTTGTTGGGAACACAAAGTTTCTTTTCAGTTGCAAACTCCATTACATACATATATATGGGTAGGTACAAGCTCCAACTCGGTTTTACAGTGAAAACTGCAGGAACTTCAAACCGGCACTAGGAAACACACTGAGAAAGCTGAGAAAAATGGTCTCCTGCAACCTGTTCCCTTGGTGCTAGATGAACGAACGTCTCTCCACTTGCTCAGTTCTGAGAGATAAGTGTGTGTGAAAGCCGACCTTCACCTAGCTTGTTGGGAACACAAAGTTTCTTTTCAGTTGCAAACTCCATTCCATACATATATATGGGGAGGTACAAGCTCCAACTCGGTTTTACAGTGAAAACTGCAGGAACTTCAAACCGGCACTAGGAAACACACTGAGAAAGCAGAGAAAAAGTGTCTCCTGCAACCCGTTCCCTTGGTGCTAGATGAACGAACGTCTCTCCACTTGCTCAGTTCTGAGAGATAAGTGTGTGTGAAAGCCGTCCTTCACCTAGCTTGTTGGGAACACAAAGTTTCTTTTCAGTTGCAAACTCCATTCCATACATATATATGGGGAGGTACAAGCTCCAACTCGGTTTTACAGTGAAAACTGCAGGAACTTCAAACCGGCACTAGGAAACACACTGAGAAAGCAGAGAAAAAGTGTCTCCTGCAACCCGTTCCCTTGGTGCTAGATGAACGAACGTCTCTCCACTTGCTCAGTTCTGAGAGATAAGTGTGTGTGAAAGCCGTCCTTCACCTAGCTTGTTGGGAACACAAAGTTTCTTTTCAGTTGCAAACTCCATTCCATACATATATATGGGGAGTTACAAGCTCCAACTCGGTTTTACAGTGAAAACTGCAGGAACTTCAAACCGTCAATAGGAAACAGACTGAGAAAGCAGAGAAAAAGTGTCTCCTGCAACCCGTTCCCTTGGTGCTAGATGAACGAACGTCTCTCCACTTGCTCAGTTCTAGGAGATAAGTGTGTGTGAAATCCGTCCTTCACCTAGCTTGTTGGGAACACAAAGTTTCTTTTCAGTTGCAAACTCCATTACATACATATATATGGGGAGGTACAAGCTCCAACTCGGTTTTACAGTGAAAACTGCAGGAACTTCAAACCGGCACTAGGAAACAGACTGAGAAAGCTGAGAAAAATGGTCTCCTGCAACCTGTTCCCTTGGTGCTAGATGAACGAACGTCTCTCCACTTGCTCAGTTCTGAGAGACAAGTGTGTGTGAAAGCCGTCCTTCAGGTAGCTTGTTGGGAACACAAAGTTTCTTTTCAGTTGCAAACTCCATTCCATGCATATATATGGGGAGGTACAAGCTCCAACTCGGTTTTACAGTGAAAACTGCAGGAACTTCAAACCGGCACTAGGAAACACACTGAGAAAGCAGAGAAAAAGTGTCTCCTGCAACCCGTTCCCTTGGTGCTAGATGAACGAACGTCTCTCCACTTGCTCAGTTCTGAGAGATAAGTGTGTGTGAAAGCCGTCCTTCACCTAGCTTGTTGGGAACACAAAGTTTCTTTTCAGTTGCAAACTCCATTCCATACATATATATGGGGAGGTACAAGCTCCAACTCGGTTTTACAGTGAAAACTGCAGGAACTTCAAACCGGCACTAGGAAACAGACTGAGAAAGCAGAGAAAAATTGTCTCCTGCAACCCGTTCCCTTGGTGCTAGATGAACGAACGTCTCTCCACTTGCTCAGTTCTGAGAGATAAGTGTGTGTGACAGCCGTCCTTCACCTAGCTTGTTGGGAACACAAAGTTTCTTTTCAGTTGCAAACTCCATTACATACATATATATGGGGAGGTACAAGCTCCAACTCGGTTTTACAGTGAAAACTGCAGGAACTTCAAACCGGCACTAGGAAACAGACTGAGAAAGCTGAGAAAAATGGTCTCCTGCAACCTGTTCCCTTGGTGCTAGATGAACGAACGTCTCTCCACTTGCTCAGTCTGAGAGATAAGTGTGTGTGAAAGCCGTCCTTCACCTAGCTTGTTGGGAACACAAAGTTTCTTTTCAGTTGCAAACTCCATTCCATACATATATATGGGGAGGTACAAGCTCCAACTCGGTTTTACAGTGAAAACTGCAGGAACTTCAAACCGGCACTAGGAAACACACTGAGAAAGCAGAGAAAAAGTGTCTCCTGCAACCCGTTCCCTTGGTGCTAGATGAACGAACGTCTCTCCACTTGCTCAGTTCTGTGAGATAAGTGTGTGTGAAAGCCGTCCTTCACCTAGCTTGTTGGGAACACAAAGTTTCTTTTAAGTTGCAAGCTCCATTGCATACATATATATGGGGAGGTACAAGCTCCAACTCGGTTTTACAGTGAAAACTGCAGGAACTTCAAACCGGCACTAGGAAACAGACTGAGAAAGCAGAGAAAAATTCTCTCCTGCAACCCGTTCCCTTGGTGCTAGATGAACGAACGTCTCTCCACTTGCTCAGTTCTGAGAGATAAGTGTGTGTGAAAGCCGACCTTCACCTAGCTTGTTGGGAACACAAAGTTTCTTTTCAGTTGCAAACTCCATTCCATACATATATATGGGGAGGTACAAGCTCCAACTCGGTTTTACAGTGAAAACTGCAGGAACTTCAAACCGGCACTAGGAAACACACTGAGAAAGCAGAGGAAAAGTGTCTCCTGCAACCCGTTCCCTTGGTGCTAGATGAACGAACGTCTCTCCACTTGCTCAGTTCTGAGAGATAAGTGTGTGTGAAAGCCGTCCTTCACCTAGCTTGTTGGGAACACAAAGTTTCTTTTAAGTTGCAAACTCCATTCCATACATATATATGGGGAGGTACAAGCTCCAACTCGGTTTTACAGTGAAAACTGCAGGAACTTCAAACCGGCACTAGGAAACAGACTGAGAAAGCAGAGAAAAATTGTCTCCTGCAACCCGTTCCCTTGGTGCTAGATGAACGAACGTCTCTCCACTTGCTCAGTTCTGAGAGATAAGTGTGTGTGAAAGCCGTCCTTCACCTAGCTTGTTGGGAACACAAAGTTTCTTTTCAGTTGCAAACTCCATTCCATACATATATATGGGGAGTTACAAGCTCCAACTCGGTTTTACAGTGAAAACTGCAGGAACTTCAAACCGTCACTAGGAAACAGACTGAGAAAGCAGAGAAAAAGTGTCTCCTGCAACCCGTTCCCTTGGTGCTAGATGAACGAACGTCTCTCCACTTGCTCAGTTCTAGGAGATAAGTGTGTGTGAAATCCGTCCTTCACCTAGCTTGTTGGGAACACAAAGTTTCTTTTCAGTTGCAAACTCCATTACATACATATATATGGGGAGGTACAAGCTCCAACTCGGTTTTACAGTGAAAACTGCAGGAACTTCAAACCGGCACTAGGAAACACACTGAGAAACCTGAGTAAAAATTTCTCCTGCAACCCGTTCCCTTTGTGCTAGATGAACGAACGGCGCTCCACATGCTCAGTTCTGAGAGATACGTGTGTGTGAAAGCCGTCCTTCAACTAGCTTGTTGGGAACACAAAGTTTCTTTTCAGTTGCAAACTCCAATCCATATATTTATATGGCGAGGTACTAGCTCCAACTCTGTTTTACACGGAAAAGTGCAGGATATTCAACCCGGCACTAGGAAACAGACTGAGAGACCAGAGTAAATGTTTCTCCTGCAACCCGTTCCCTTTGTGCTAGATGAACGACCGTCTATCCACATGCTCAGTTCTGAGAGATAAGTGTGTGTGAAAGCCGTCCTTCACCTAGCTTTTTGGGAACACAAAGTTTCTATACAGTTGCAAACTACTCTCCATACATATATATGGGGAGGTACAAGCTCCGACTCGATTTTACAGTGAAAACTGCAGGAACGTCAAACCGGCACAAGGAAACACACTGAGAAACCTGAGTAAAAGTTTCTCCTGCAACCCGTTCCCTTTGTGCTAGATGAACGAACGTCTCTCCACATGCTCAGTTCTGAGAGATAGGTGTGTGTGAAAGCCTTCCTTCAACTAGCTTGTTGGGAACACATAGTTTCTATACAGTTGCAATCTACTCTCCATACATATATATGGGGAGGTACTAGCTCCAACTCGGTTTTACATGAAAACTGCAGGAACTTCAAACCGGCACTAGGAAACACACTGAGAAACCTGAGTAAATGTTTCTCCTGCAACCCTTTTCCTTTTTGCTAGATGAACGAACGTCTCTCCACATGCTCAGTTCTGAGACATAATTGTGTGTGAAAGCCGTCCTTCACATAGCTTGTTGGGAACACAAAGTTTCTATACAGTTGCAAACTACTCTCCATACATATATATGGGGAGGTACAAGCTCCGACTCGATTTTACAGTGAAAACTGCAGGAACTTCAAACCGGCACTAGGAAAGACACTGAGAAACCTGAGTAAAGGTTTCTCCTGCAACCCGTTCCCTGTGTGTTAGATGAACGAACGTCTTTCCACATGCTCAGTCCTGAGAGATAACTGTGTGTGAAAGCCGTACTTCACCTAGCTTGTTGGGAACACAAAGTTTCTATACAGTTGCAAACTACTCTCCATACATATATATGGGGAGGTACAAGCTCCGACTCGGGTTTACAGTGAATACTGCAGGAAAGTCAAACAGGCATTAGGAAACACACTGAGAAAACTGAGTAAAAGATTCTCCTGCAACCCGTTCCCTTTGTGCTAGATGAACGAACGTCTCTCCACATGCTAAGTTCTGAGAGATAAATTTGTGTGAAAGCCTTCCTTCACCTACCTTGTTGGGAACACAAAGTTTCTATACACTTGCAAACTACTCTCCATACATATATATGGGGAGATACTAGCTCCAACTCGGTTTTACAGTGAAAACTGCAGGAACTTCAAACCGGCACTAGGAAACACACTGAGAAACCTGAGTAAAAGTTTCTCCTGCAACCCGTTCCCTTTGTGCTAGATGAACGAACGTCTCTCCACATGCTAATTTCTGAGAGATAAGTATGTTTGAAAGTCGACCTTCACCTATCTTGTTGGGAACACAAAGTTTCTATACAGTTGCAAACAACTCTCCATAGATATATATGGGGAGGTACTAGCTCCAACTCGGTTTTACAGTGAAAACTGCAGGAACTTCAAACCGGCACTAGGAAACAGACTGAGAAAGCAGAGAAAAATTCTCTCCTGCAACCCGTTCCCTTGGTGCTAGATGAACGAACGTCTCTCCACTTGCTCAGTTCTGAGAGATAAGTGTGTGTGAAAGCCGACCTTCACCTAGCTTGTTGGGAACACAAAGTTTCTTTTCAGTTGCAAACTCCATTCCATACATATATATGGGGAGGTACAAGCTCCAACTCGGTTTTACAGTGAAAACTGCAGGAACTTCAAACCGGCACTAGGAAACACACTGAGAAAGCAGAGAAAAAGTGTCTCCTGCAACCCGTTCCCTTGGTGCTAGATGAACGAACGTCTCTCCACTTGCTCAGTTCTGAGAGATAAGTGTGTGTGAAAGCCGTCCTTCACCTAGCTTGTTGGGAACACAAAGTTTCTTTTAAGTTGCAAACTCCATTCCATACATATATATGGGTAGGTACAAGCTCCAACTCGGTTTTACAGTGAAAACTGCAGGAACTTCAAACCGGCACTAGGAAACAGATTGAGAAAGCAGAGAAAAATTGTCTCCTGCAACCCGTTCCCTTGGTGCTAGATGAACGAACGTCTCTCCACTTGCTCAGTTCTGAGAGATAAGTGTGTGTGAAAGCCGTTCTTCACCTAGCTTGTTGGGAACACAAAGTTTCTTTTCAGTTGCAAACTCCATTCCATACATATATATGGGGAGTTACAAGCTCCAACTCGGTTTTACAGTGAAAACTGCAGGAACTTCAAACCGTCACTAGGAAACAGACTGAGAAAGCAGAGAAAAAGTGTCTCCTGCAACCCGTTCCCTTGGTGCTAGATGAACGAACGTCTCTCCACTTGCTCAGTTCTAGGAGATAAGTGTGTGTGAAATCCGTCCTTCACCTAGCTTGTTGGGAACACAAAGTTTCTTTTCAGTTGCAAACTCCATTACATACATATATATGGGGAGGTACAAGCTCCAACTCGGTTTTACAGTGAAAACTGCAGGAACTTCAAACCGGCACTAGGAAACACACTGAGAAACCTGAGTAAAAATTTCTCCTGCAACCCGTTCCCTTTGTGCTAGATGAACGAACGGCGCTCCACATGCTCACTTCTGAGAGATACGTGTGTGTGAAAGCCGTCCTTCAACTAGCTTGTTGGGAACACAAAGTTTCTTTTCAGTTGCAAACTCCAATCCATATATTTATATGGCGAGGTACTAGCTCCAACTCTGTTTTACACGGAAAAGTGCAGGATATTCAACCCGGCACTAGGAAACAGACTGAGAGACCAGAGGAAATGTTTCTCCTGCAACCCGTTCCCTTTGTGCTAGATGAACGAACGTCTATCCACATGCTCAGTTCTGAGAGATAAGTGTGTGTGAAAGCCGTCCTTCACCTAGCTTTTTGGGAACACAAAGTTTCTATACAGTTGCAAACTACTCTCCATACATATATATGGGGAGGTACAAGCTCCGACTCGATTTTACAGTGAAAACTGCAGGAACGTCAAACCGGCACAAGGAAACACACTGAGAAACCTGAGTAAAAGTTTCTCCTGCAACCCGTTCCCTTTGTGCTAGATGAACGAACGTCTCTCCACATGCTCAGTTCTGAGAGATAGGTGTGTGTGAAAGCCTTCTTTCAACTAGCTTGTTGGGAACACATAGTTTCTATACAGTTGCAATCTACTCTCCATACATATATATGGGGAGGTACTAGCTCCAACTCGGTTTTACATGAAAACTGCAGGAACTTCAAACCGGCACTAGGAAACACACTGAGAAACCTGAGTAAATGTTTCTCCTGCAACCCTTTTCCTTTTTGCTAGATGAACGAACGTCTCTCCACATGCTCAGTTCTGAGACATAAGTGTGTGTGAAAGCCGTCCTTCACATAGCTTGTTGGGAACACAAAGTTTCTATACAGTTGCAAACTACTCTCCATACATATATATCGGGAGGTACAAGCTCCGACTCGATTTTACAGTGAAAACTGCAGGAACTTCAAACCGGCACTAGGAAAGACACTGAGAAATCTGAGTAAAAGTTTCTCCTGCAACCCGTTCCCTGTGTGTTAGATGAACGAACGTCTCTCCACATGCTCAGTCCTGAGAGATAACTGTGTGTGAAAGCCGTACTTCACCTAGCTTGTTGGGAACACAAAGTTTCTATACAGTTGCAAACTACTCTCCATACATATATATGGGGAGGTACAAGCTCCGACTCGGGTTTACAGTGAATACTGCAGGAAAGTCAAACAGGCATTAGGAAACACACTGAGAAAACTGAGTAAAAGATTCTCCTGCAACCCGTTCCCTTTGTGCTAGATGAACGAACGTCTCTCCACATGCTCAGTTCTGAGAGATAAATTTGTGTGAAAGCCTTCCTTCACCTACCTTGTTGGGAACACAAAGTTTCTATACACTTGCAAACTACTCTCCATACATATATATGGGGAGATACTAGCTCCAACTCGGTTTTACAGTGAAAACTGCAGGAACTTCAAACCGGCACTAGGAAACACACTGAGAAACCTGAGTAAAAGTTTCTCCTGCAACCCATTCCCGTTGTGCTAGATGAACGAACGTCTATCCATATGCTCAGTTCTGAGAGATAAGTGTTTGTGAAAGCAGTCCTTTACCTAGCTTGTTGGGAACACAAAGTTTCTATACAGTTGCAAACTACTCTCCATACATATATATGGGGAATTACTAGCTCCAACTCGGTTTTACAGTGAAAACTGCAGGAACTTCAAACCGGCACTAGGAAACACACTGAGAAACCTGAGTAAAAATTTCTCCTGCAACCCGTTCCCTTTGTGCTAGATGAACGAACGTCTCTCCACATGCTCAGTTCTGAGAGATACGTGTGTGTGAAAGCCGTCCTTCAACTAGCTTTTTGGGAACACAAATTTTCTATACGGTTGCAAACTACTCTCCGTACATGTATATGGGGAGGTACTAGCTCCAACTCGGTTTTACAGTGAAAACTGCAGGAACTTCAAACAGGCACTAGGAAACACACTGAGAAACCTGAGTAAAAGTTTCTCCTGCAACCCGTTCCCTTTGTGCTAGATGAACGAACGTCTCTCCACATGCTCAGTTCTGAGAGATAATTGGGTGAGAAAGCCGTCCCTCACCTAGCTTGTTGGGAACACAAAATTTCTATACAGTTGCAAACTTCTCTCCATACATATATAGGGGAGGTACAAGCTCCAACTCGGTTTTACAGTGAAAACTGCAGGAACTTCATACTGGCACTAGGAAACACACTGAGAAACCTGAGTAAAAGTTTCTCCTGCAACCCGTTTCCTTTGTGCTAGATGAACGAACGTCTCTCCACATGCTCAGTTCTGAGAGATACGTGTGTGTGAAAGCCGTCCTTCACCTAGCTTGTTGGGAACACAAAGTTTCTATACAGTTGCAAACTACTCTCCATACATATATATGGGGTGGTACAAGCTCCAACTCGGTTTTACAGTGAAAACTGCAGGAACCTCCAACCGGCACTAGGAAACAAACCGAGAAACCAGAGTAAAAGTTTCTCCTGCAACTCGTTCCCTTTTTACTAGACGAACGAACGTCTCTCCACATGCTCATTTCTGAGAGATACGTGTGTGTGAAAGCCGTCCTTCAACTAGCTTGTTGGGAACACAAAGTTTCTATACAGTTTCAAACTACTCTTCATACATATATATGGAGAGGTACTAGCTCCAAGTCGGTTTTACAGTGAAAACTGCAAGAACTTCAAACCGGCACTAGGAAACACACTGAGATACCTGAGTAAAAGTTTCTCCTGCAACCCGTTCCCTTTGTGCTAGATGAACGAAAGTCTCTCCACATGCTAATTTCTGAGAGATAAGTGTGTGTGAAAGCCGACCTTCACCTAGCTTGTTGGGAACACAAAGTTTCTATACAGTTGCATACAACTCTCCATAGATATATATGGGGAGGTACTAGCTCCAACAAGCTTTTACAGTGTAAGCTGCAGGAACTTCAAACCGGCACTAGGAAACACACTGAGAAACCTGAGTAAAAGTTTCACCTGGAACCCGTTCCCTTTGTGCTAGATGAACGAACGTCTATCCACATGCTCAGTTCTGAGAGATAAGTGTGTGTGAAAGCCGTCCTTCACCTAGCTTGTTGGGAACACAAAGTTTCTATACAGTTGCAAACTACTCTCCATACATATATATGGGGAGGTACTAGCTCCAACTCGGTTTTACAGTGAAAACTGCAGGAACTTCAAACCGGCAGTAGGAAACACACTGAGAAACCTGAGTAAAAATTTCTCCTGCAACCCGTTCCCTTTGTGCTAGATGAACGAACGTCTCTCCACATGCTCAGTTCTGAGAGATACGTGTGTGTGAAAGCCGTCCTTCAACTAGCTTGTTGGGAACACAAAGTTTCTTTTCAGTTGCAAACTCCAATCCATAAATTTATATGGCGAGGTATGGGCTCCAACTCTGTTTTACACGGAAAAGTGCAGGATATTCAACCCGGAACTAGGAAACAGACTGAGAAACCAGAGTAAATGTTTCTCCTGCAACCCGTTCCCTTTGTGCTAGATGAACGAACGTCTATCCACATGCTCTGTTCTGAGAGATAAGTGTGTGAAAGCCGTCCTTCACCTAGCTTTTTGGGAACACAAAGTTTCTATACAGTTGCAAATTACTCTCCATACATATATATGGGGAGGTAGTAGCTCCAACTCGGTTTTACAGTGAAAACTGCAGGAACGTCAAACCGGCACTTGGAAACACACTGAGAAACCTGAGTAAAAGTTTCTCCTGCAACCCGTTCCCTTTGTGCTAGATGAACGAACGTCTCTCCACATGCTCAGTTCTGAGAGATAGGTGTGTGTGAAAGCCTTCCTTCACCTAGCTTGTTGGGAACACATAGTTTCTATACAGTTGCAATCTACTCTCCATACATATATATGGGGAGGTACTAGCTCCAACTCGGTTTTACAGTGAAAACTGCAGGAACTTCAAACCGGCACTAGGAAACACACTGAGAAACCTGAGTAAAAGTTTCTCCTGCAACCCTTTTCCTTTTTGCTAGATGAACGAACGTCTCTCCACATGCTCAGTTCTGAGACATAAGTGTGTGTGAAAGCCGTCCTTCACCTAGCTTGTTGGGAACACAAAGTTTCTATACAGTTGCAATCTACTCTCCATACATATATATGGGGAGGTACAAGCTCCGACTCGATTTTACAGTGAAACTGCAGGAACTTCAAACCGGCAGTAGGAAACAAACCGAGAAACCAGAGTAAAAATTTCTCCTGCAAACCGTTCCCTTTGTACTAGATGAACGAACGTCTCTCCACATGCTCAGTTCTGAGAGATACGTGTGTGTGAAAGCCGTCCTTCAACTAGCTTGTTGGGAACACAAAGTTTCTATACAGTTTCAAACTACTCTTCATACATATATATGGGGAGGTACTAGCTCGAACTCGGCTTTACAGAGAAAACTGCAGGAACTTCAAACCGGCACTAGGAAACACACTGAGAAACCTGAGTAATAGTTTATCCTGCAACCCATTCCCTTTGTGCTAGATGAACGAACGTCTCTCCACATGCTCAGTTCTGAGAGATAAGTGTGGGTGAAAGCCGTACTTCACCTAGCTTGTTGGGAACACAAAGTTTCTTTTCAGTTGCAAACTCCATTCCATACATATATATGGGGAGGTACAAGCTCCAACTCGGTTTTACAGTGAAAACTGCAGGAACTTCAAACCGGCTCTAGGAAACACACTGAGAAAGCAGAGAAAAAGTGTCTCCTGCAACCCGTTCCCTTGGTGCTAGATGAACGAACGTCTCTCCACTTGCTCAGTTCTGAGAGATAAGTGTGTGTGAAAGCCGTCCTTCACCTAGCTTGTTGGGAACACAAAGTTTCTTTTAAGTTGCAAACTCCATTCCATACATATATATGGGGAGGTACAAGCTCCAACTCGGTTTTACAGTGAAAACTGCAGGAACTTCAAACCGGCACTAGGAAACAGACTGAGAAAGCAGAGAAAAATTGTCTCCTGCAACCCGTTCCCTTGGTGCTAGATGAACGAACGTCTCTCCACTTGCTCAGTTCTGAGAGATAAGTGTGTGTGAAAGCCGTCCTTCACCTAGCTTGTTGGGAACACAAAGTTTCTTTTCAGTTGCAAACTCCATTACATACATATATATGGGGAGGTACAAGCTCCAACTCGGTTTTACAGTGAAAACTGCAGGAACTTCAAACCGGCACTAGGAAACAGTCTGAGAAAGCTGAGAAAAATGGTCTCCTGCAACCTGTTCCCTTGGTGCTAGATGAACGAACGTCTCTCCACTTGCTCAGTTCTGAGAGATAAGTGTGTGTGAAAGCCGTCCTTCACCTAGCTTGTTGGGAACACAAAGTTTCTTTTCAGTTGCAAACTCCATTCCATACATATATATGGGTAGGTACAAGCTCCAACTCGGTTTTACAGTGAAAACTGCAGGAACTTCAAACCGGCACTAGGAAACACACTGAGAAAGCAGAGAAAAAGTGTCTCCTGCAACCCGTTCCCTTGGTGCTAGATGAACGAACGTCTCTCCACTTGCTCAGTTCTGAGAGATAAGTGTGTGTGAAAGCCGTCCTTCACCTAGCTTGTTGGGAACACAAAGTTTCTTTTAAGTTGCAAACTCCATTCCATACATATATATGGGTAGGTACAAGCTCCAACTCGGTTTTACAGTGAAAACTGCAGGAACTTCAAACCGGCACTAGGAAACAGACTGAGAAAGCAGAGAAAAATTGTCTCCTGCAACCCGTTCCCTTGGTGCTAGATGAACGAACGTCTCTCCACTTGCTCAGTTCTGAGAGATAAGTGTGTGTGAAAGCCGTCCTTCACCTAGCTTGTTGGGAACACAAAGTTTCTTTTCAGTTGCAAACTCCATTCCATACATATATATGGGGAGTTACAAGCTCCAACTCGGTTTTACAGTGAAAACTGCAGGAACTTCAAACCGTCACTAGGAAACAGACTGAGAAAGCAGAGAAAAAGTGTCTCCTGCAACCCGTTCCCTTGGTGCTAGATGAACGAACGTCTCTCCACTTGCTCAGTTCTAAGAGATAAGTGTGTGTGAAATCCGTCCTTCACCTAGCTTGTTGGGAACACAAAGTTTCTTTTCAGTTGCAAACTCCATTACATACATATATATGGGGAGGTACAAGCTCCAACTCGGTTTTACAGTGAAAACTGCAGGAACTTCAAACCGGCACTAGGAAACACACTGAGAAACCTGAGTAAAAATTTCTCCTGCAACCCGTTCCCTTTGTGCTAGATGAACGAACGGCGCTCCACATGCTCACTTCTGAAAGATACGTGTGTGTGAAAGCCGTCCTTCAACTAGCTTGTTGGGAACACAAAGTTTCTTTTCAGTTGCAAACTCCAATCCATATATTTATATGGCGAGGTACTAGCTCCAACTCTGTTTTACACGGAAAAGTGCAGGATATTCAACCCGGCACTAGGAAACAGACTGAGAGACCAGAGGAAATGTTTCTCCTGCAACCCGTTCCCTTTGTGCTAGATGAACGAACGTCTATCCACATGCTCAGTTCTGAGAGATAAGTGTGTGTGAAAGCCGTCCTTCACCTACCATTTTGGGAACACAAAGTTTCTATACAGTTGCAAACTACTCTCCATACATATATATGGGGAGGTACAAGCTCCGACTCGATTTTACAGTGAAAACTGCAGGAACGTCAAACCGGCACAAGGAAACACACTGAGAAACCTGAGTAAAAGTTTCTCCTGCAACCCGTCCCCTTTGTGCTAGATGAACGAACGTCTCTCCACATGCTCAGTTCTGAGATATAGGTGTGTGTGAAAGCCTTCCTTCAACTAGCTTGTTGGGAACACATAGTTTCTATACAGTTGCAATCTACTCTCCATACATATATATGGGGAGGTACTAGCTCCAACTCGGTTTTACATGAAAACTGCAGAAACTTCAAACCGGCACTAGGAAACACACTGAGAAACCTGAGTAAATGTTTCTCCTGCAACCCTTTTCCTTTTTGCTAGATGAACGAACGTCTCTCCACATGCTCAGTTCTGAGACATAAGTGTGTGTGAAAGCCGTCCTTCACATAGCTTGTTGGGAACACAAAGTTTCTATACAGTTGCAAACTACTCTCCATACATATATATGGGGAGGTACAAGCTCCGACTCGATTTTACAGTGAAAACTGCAGGAACTTCAAACCGGCACTAGGAAACACACTGAGAAACCTGAGTAAAAGTTTCTCCTGCAACCCGTTCCCTGTGTGTTAGATGAACGAACGTCTCTCCACATGCTCAGTCCTGAGAGATAACTGTGTGTGAAAGCCGTACTTCACCTAGCTTGTTGGGAACACAAAGTTTCTATACAGTTGCAAACTACTCTCCATACATATATATGGGGAGGTACAAGCTCCGACTCGGGTTTACAGTGAATACTGCAGGAAAGTCAAACAGGCATTAGGAAACACACTGAGAAAACTGAGTAAAAGATTCTCCTGCAACCCGTTCCCTTTGTGCTAGATGAACGAACGTCTCTCCACATGCTCAGTTCTGAGAGATAAATTTGTGTGAAAGCCTTCCTTCACCTACCTTGTTGGGAACACAAAGTTTCTATACACTTGCAAACTACTCTCCATACATATATATGGGGAGATACTAGCTCCAACTCGGTTTTACAGTGAAAACTGCAGGAACTTCAAACCGGCACTAGGAAACACACTGAGAAACCTGAGTAAAAGTTTCTCCTGCAACCCGTTCCCTTTGTGCTAGATGAACGAACGTCTCTCCACATGCTAATTTCTGAGAGATAAGTATGGTTGAAAGTCGACCTTCACCTAGCTTGTTGGGAACACAAAGTTTCTATACAGTTGCAAACAACTCTCCATAGATATATATGGGGAGGTACTAGCTCCAACACGGTTTTACAGTGTAAACTGCAGGAACTTCAAACCGGCACTAGGAAACACACTGAGAAACCTGAGTAAAAGTTTCTCCTGCAACCCATTCCCGTTGTGCTAGATGAACGAACGTCTATCCACATGCTCAGTTGTGAGAGATAAGTGTTTGTGAAAGCCGTCCTTCACCTAGCTTGTTGGGAACACAAAGTTTCTATACGGTTGCAAACTACTCTCCGTACATATATATGGGGAGGTACTAGCTCCAACTCGGTTTTACAGTGAAAACTGCAGGAACTTCAAACAGGCACTAGGAAACACACTGAGAAACCTGAGTAAAAGTTTCTCCTGCAACCCGTTCCCTTTGTGCTAGATGAACGAACGTCTCTCCACATGCTCAGTTCTGAGAGATAATTGGGTGAGAAAGCCGTCCCTCACCTAGCTTGTTGGGAACACAAAATTTCTATACAGTTGCAAACTTCTCTCCATACATATATAGGGGAGGTACAAGCTCCAACTCGGTTTTACAGTGAAAACTGCAGGAACTTCATACTGGCACTAGGAAACACACTGAGAAACCTGAGTAAAAGTTTCTCCTGCAACCCGTTTCCTTTGTGCTAGATGAACTAACGTCTCTCCACATGCTCAGTTCTGAGAGATACGTGTGTGTGAAAGCCGTCCTTTACCTAGCTTGTTGGGAACACAAAGTTTCTATACAGTTGCAAACTACTCTCCATACATATATATGGGGTGGTACAAGCTCCGACTCGATTTTACAGTGAAAACTGCAGGAACTTCAAACCGGCAGTAGGAAACAAACCGAGAAACCAGAGTAAAAATTTCTCCTGCAAACCGTTCCATTTGTACTAGACGAACGAACGTCTCTCCACATGCTCAGTTCTGAGAGATACGTGTGTGTGAAAGCCGTCCTTCAACTAGCTTGTTGGGAACACAAAGTTTCTATACAGTTTCAAACTACTCTTCATACATATATATGGGGAGGTACTAGCTCGAACTCGGCTTTACAGAGAAAACTGCAGGAACTTCAAACCGGCACTAGGAAACACACTGAGAAACCTGAGTAAATGTTTCTCCTGCAACCCTTTTCCTTTTTGCTAGATGAACGAACGTCTCTCCACATGCTCAGTTCTGAGACATAAGTGTGTGTGAAAGCCGTCCTTCACATAGCTTGTTGGGAACACAAAGTTTCTATACAGTTGCAAACTACTCTCCATACATATATATGGGGAGGTACAAGCTCCGACTCGATTTTACAGTGAAAACTGCAGGAACTTCAAACCGGCACTAGGAAAGACACTGAGAAATCTGAGTAAAAGTTTCTCCTGCAACCCGTTCCCTGTGTGTTAGATGAACGAACGTCTCTCCACATGCTCAGTCCTGAGAGATAACTGTGTGTGAAAGCCGTACTTCACCTAGCTTGTTGGGAACACAAAGTTTCTATACAGTTGCAAACTACTCTCCATACATATATATGGGGAGGTACAAGCTCCGACTCGTGTTTACAGTGAATACTGCAGGAAAGTCAAACAGGCATTAGGAAACACACTGAGAAAACTGAGTAAAAGATTCTCCTGCAACCCGTTCCCTTTGTGCTAGATGAACGAACGTCTCTCCACATGCTCAGTTCTGAGAGATAAATTTGTGTGAAAGCCTTCCTTCACCTACCTTGTTGGGAACACAAAGTTTCTATACACTTGCAAACTACTCTCCATACATATATATGGGGAGATACTAGCTCCAACTCGGTTTTACAGTGAAAACTGCAGGAACTTCATACCGGCACTAGGAAACACACTGAGAAACCTGAGTAAAAGTTTCTCCTGCAACCCGTTCCCTTTGTGCTAGATGAACGAACGTCTCTCCACATGCTAATTTCTGAGAGATAAGTATGTTTGAAAGTCGACCTTCACCTAGCTTGTTGGGAACACAAAGTTTCTATACAGTTGCAAACAACTCTCCATTGATATATATGGGGAGGTACTAGCTCCAACACGGTTTTACAGTGTAAACTGCAGGAACTTCAAACCGGCACTAGGAAACACACTGAGAAACCTGAGTAAAAGTTTCTCCTGCAACCCATTCCCGTTGTGCTAGATGAACGAACGTCTATCCACATGCTCAGTTCTGAGAGATAAGTGTTTGTGAAAGCCGTCCTTTACCTAGCTTGTTGGGAACACAAAGTTTCTATACAGTTGCAAACTACTCTCCATACATATATATGTGGAATTACTAGCTCCAACTCGGTTTTACAGTGAAAACTGCAGGAACTTCAAACCGGCACTAGGAAACACACTGAGAAACCTGAGTAAAAATTTCTCCTGCAACCCGTTCCCTTTGTGCTAGATGAACGAACGTCTCTCCACATGCTCAGTTCTGAGAGATACGTGTGTGTGAAAGCCGTCCTTCAACTAGCTTTTTGGGAACACAAATTTTCTATACGGTTGCAAACTACTCTCCGTACATGTATATGGGGAGGTACTAGCTCCAACTCGGTTTTACAGTGAAAACTGCAGGAACTTCAAACAGGCACTAGGAAACACACTGAGAGACCTGAGTAAAAGTTTCTCCTGCAACCCGTTCCCTTTGTGCTAGATGAACGAACGTCTCTCCACATGCTCAGTTCTGAGAGATAATTGGGTGAGAAAGCCGTCCCTCACCTAGCTTGTTGGGAACACAAAATTTCTATACAGTTGCAAACTTCTCTCCATACATATATAGGGGAGGTACAAGCTCCAACTCGGTTTTACAGTGAAAACTGCAGGAACTTCATACTGGCACTAGGAAACACACTGAGAAACCAGAGTAAAAGTTTCTCCTGCAACTCGTTCCCTTTTTACTAGACGAACGAACGTCTCTCCACATGCTCATTTCTGAGAGATACGTGTGTGTGAAAGCCGTCCTTCAACTAGCTTGTTGGGAACACAAAGTTTCTATACAGTTTCAAACTACTCTTCATACATATATATGGAGAGGTACTAGCTCCAAGTCGGTTTTACAGTGAAAACTGCAAGAACTTCAAACCGGCACTAGGAAACACACTGAGAAACCTGAGTAAAAGTTTCTCCTGCAACCCGTTCCCTTTGTGCTAGATGAACGAAAGTCTCTCCACATGCTAATTTCTGAGAGATAAGTGTGTGTGAAAGCCGACCTTCACCTAGCTTGTTGGGAACACAAAGTTTCTATACAGTTGCATACAACTCTCCATAGATATATATGGGGAGGTACTAGCTCCAACACGCTTTTACAGTGTAAGCTGCAGGAACTTCAAACCGGCACTAGGAAACACACTGAGAAACCTGAGTAAAAGTTTCACCTGGAACCCGTTCCCTTTGTGCTAGATGAACGAACGTCTATCCACATGCTCAGTTCTGAGAGATAAGTGTGTGTGAAAGCCGTCCTTCACCTAGCTTGTTGGGAACACAAAGTTTCTATACAGTTGCAAACTACTCTCCATACATATATATGGGGAGGTACTAGCTCCAACTCGGTTTTACAGTGAAAACTGCAGGAACTTCAAACCGGCAGTAGGAAACACACTGAGAAACCTGAGTAAAAATTTCTCCTGCAACCCGTTCCCTTTGTGCTAGATGAACGAACGTCTCTCCACATGCTCAGTTCTGAGAGATACGTGTGTGTGAAAGCCGTCCTTCAACTAGCTTGTTGGGAACACAAAGTTTCTTTTCAGTTGCAAACTCCACTCCATAAATTTATATGGCGAGGTATTAGCTCCAACTCTGTTTTACACGGAAAAGTGCAGGATATTCAACCCGGAACTAGGAAACAGACTGAGAAACCAGAGTAAATGTTTCTCCTGCAACCCGTTCCCTTTGTGCTAGATGAACGAACGTCTATCCACATGCTCTGTTCTGAGAGATAAGTGTGTGAAAGCCGTCCTTCACCTAGCTTTTTGGGAACACAAAGTTTCTATACAGTTGCAAATTACTCTCCATACATATATATGGGGAGGTAGTAGCTCCAACTCGGTTTTACAGTGAAAACTGCAGGAACGTCAAACCGGCACTTGGAAACACACTGAGAAACCTGAGTAAAAGTTTCTCCTGCAACCCGTTCCCTTTGTGCTAGATGAACGAACGTCTCTCCACATGCTCAGTTCTGAGAGATAAGTGTGGGTGAAAGCCGTACTTCACCTAGCTTGTTGGGAACACAAAGTTTCTTTTCAGTTGCAAACTCCATTCCATACATATATATGGGTAGGTACAAGCTCCAACTCGGTTTTACAGTGAAAACTGCAGGAACTTCAAACCGGCTCTAGGAAACACACTGAGAAAGCAGAGAAAAAGTGTCTCCTGCAACCCGTTCCCTTGGTGCTAGATGAACGAACGTCTCTCCACTTGCTCAGTTCTGAGAGATAAGTGTGTGTGAAAGCCGTCCTTCACCTAGCTTGTTGGGAACACAAAGTTTCTTTTAAGTTGCAAACTCCATTCCATACATATATATGGGGAGGTACAAGTTCCAACTCGGTTTTACAGTGAAAACTGCAGGAACTTCAAACCGGCACTAGGAAACAGACTGAGAAAGCAGAGAAAAATTGTCTCCTGCAACCCGTTCCCTTGGTGCTAGATGAACGAACGTCTCTCCACTTGCTCAGTTCTGAGAGATAAGTGTGTGTGAAAGCCGTCCTTCACCTAGCTTGTTGGGAACACAAAGTTTCTTTTCAGTTGCAAACTCCATTACATACATATATATGGGGAGGTACAAGCTCCAACTCGGTTTTACAGTGAAAACTGCAGGAACTTCAAACCGGCACTAGGAAACAGACTGAGAAAGCTGAGAAAAATGGTCTCCTGCAACCTGTTCCCTTGGTGCTAGATGAACGAACGTCTCTCCACTTGCTCAGTTCTGAGAGATAAGTGTGTGTGAAAGCCGTCCTTCACCTAGCTTGTTGGGAACACAAAGTTTCTTTTCAGTTGCAAACTCCATTCCATACATATATATGGGTAGGTACAAGCTCCAACTCGGTTTTACAGTGAAAACTGCAGGAACTTCAAACCGGCACTAGGAAACACACTGAGAAAGCAGAGAAAAAGTGTCTCCTGCAACCCGTTCCCTTGGTGCTAGATGAACGAACGTCTCTCCACATGCTCAGTTCTGAGATATAAGTGTGTGTGAAAGCCGTCCTTCACCTAGCTTGTTGGGAACACAAAGTTTCTATACAGTTGCAATCTACTCTCCATACATATATATGGGGAGGTACAAGCTCCGACTCGATTTTACAGTGAAAACTGCAGGAACTTCAAACCGGCAGTAGGAAACAAACCGAGAAACCAGAGTAAAAATTTCTCCTGCAAACCGTTCCCTTTGTACTAGACGAACGAACGTCTCTCCACATGCTCAGTTCTGAGAGATACGTGTGTGTGAAAGCCGTCCTTCAACTAGCTTGTTGGGAACACAAAGTTTCTATACAGTTTCAAACTACTCTTCATACATATATATGGGGAGGTACTAGCTCGAACTCGGCTTTACAGAGAAAACTGCAGGAACTTCAAACCGGCACTAGGAAACACACTGAGAAACCTGAGTAATAGTTTATCCTGCAACCCATTCCCTTTGTGCTAGATGAACGAACGTCTCTCCACATGCTCAGTTCTGAGAGATAAGTGTGGGTGAAAGCCGTACTTCACCTAGCTTGTTGGGAACACAAAGTTTCTTTTCAGTTGCAAACTCCATTCCATACATATATATGGGGAGGTACAAGCTCCAACTCGGTTTTACAGTGAAAACTGCAGGAACTTCAAACCGGCACTAGGAAACAGACTGAGAAAGCTGAGAAAAATGGTCTCCTGCAACCTGTTCCCTTGGTGCTAGATGAACGAACGTCTCTCCACTTGCTCAGTTCTGAGAGATAAGTGTGTGTGAAAGCCGTCCTTCACCTAGCTTGTTGGGAACACAAAGTTTCTTTTCAGTTGCAAACTCCATTCCATACATATATATGGGTAGGTACAAGCTCCAACTCGGTTTTACAGTGAAAACTGCAGGAACTTCAAACCGGCACTAGGAAACACACTGAGAAAGCAGAGAAAAAGTGTCTCCTGCAACCCGTTCCCTTGGTGCTAGATGAACGAACGTCTCTCCACTTGCTCAGTTCTGAGAGATAAGTGTGTGTGAAAGCCGTCCTTCACCTAGCTTGTTGGGAACACAAAGTTTCTTTTAAGTTGCAAACTCCATTCCATACATATATATGGGTAGGTACAAGCTCCAACTCGGTTTTACAGTGAAAACTGCAGGAACTTCAAACCGGCACTAGGAAACAGACTGAGAAAGCAGAGAAAAATTGTCTCCTGCAACCCGTTCCCTTGGTGCTAGATGAACGAACGTCTCTCCACTTGCTCAGTTCTGAGAGATAAGTGTGTGTGAAAGCCGTCCTTCACCTAGCTTGTTGGGAACACAAAGTTTCTTTTCAGTTGCAAACTCCATTCCATACATATATATGGGGAGTTACAAGCTCCAACTCGGTTTTACAGTGAAAACTGCAGGAACTTCAAACCGTCACTAGGAAACAGACTGAGAAAGCAGAGAAAAAGCGTCTCCTGCAACCCGTTCCCTTGGTGCTAGATGAACGAACGTCTCTCCACTTGCTCAGTTCTAAGAGATAAGTGTGTGTGAAATCCGTCCTTCACCTAGCTTGTTGGGAACACAAAGTTTCTTTTCAGTTGCAAACTCCATTACATACATATATATGGGGAGGTACAAGCTCCAACTCGGTTTTACAGTGAAAACTGCAGGAACTTCAAACCGGCACTAGGAAACACACTGAGAAACCTGAGTAAAAATTTCTCCTGCAACCCGTTCCCTTTGTGCTAGATGAACGAACGGCGCTCCACATGCTCACTTCTGAGAGATACGTGTGTGTGAAAGCCGTCCTTCAACTAGCTTGTTGGGAACACAAAGTTTCTTTTCAGTTGCAAACTCCAATCCATATATTTATATGGCGAGGTACTAGCTCCAACTCTGTTTTACACGGAAAAGTGCAGGATATTCAACCCGGCACTAGGAAACAGACTGAGAGACCAGAGGAAATGTTTCTCCTGCAACCCGTTCCCTTTGTGCTAGATGAACGAACGTCTATCCACATGCTCAGTTCTGAGAGATAAGTGTGTGTGAAAGCCGTCCTTCACCTACCTTTTTGGGAACACAAAGTTTCTATACAGTTGCAAACTACTCTCCATACATATATATGGGGAGGTACAAGCTCCGACTCGATTTTACAGTGAAAACTGCAGGAACGTCAAACCGGCACAAGGAAACACACTGAGAAACCTGAGTAAAAGTTTCTCCTGCAACCCGTTCCCTTTGTGCTAGATGAACGAACGTCTCTCCACATGCTCAGTTCTGAGATATAGGTGTGTGTGAAAGCCTTCCTTCAACTAGCTTGTTGGGAACACATAGTTTCTATACAGTTGCAATCTACTCTCCATACATATATATGGGGAGGTACTAGCTCCAACTCGGTTTTACATGAAAACTGCAGAAACTTCAAACCGGCACTAGGAAACACACTGAGAAACCTGAGTAAATGTTTCTCCTGCAACCCTTTTCCTTTTTGCTAGATGAACGAACGTCTCTCCACATGCTCAGTTCTGAGACATAAGTGTGTGTGAAAGCCGTCCTTCACATAGCTTGTTGGGAACACAAAGTTTCTATACAGTTGCAAACTACTCTCCATACATATATATGGGGAGGTACAAGCTCTGACTCGATTTTACAGTGAAAACTGCAGGAACTTCAAACCGGCACTAGGAAACACACTGAGAAACCTGAGTAAAAGTTTCTCCTGCAACCCGTTCCCTGTGTGTTAGATGAACGAACGTCTCTCCACATGCTCAGTCCTGAGAGATAACTGTGTGTGAAAGCCGTACTTCACCTAGCTTGTTGGGAACACAAAGTTTCTATACAGTTGCAAACTACTCTCCATACATATATATGGGGAGGTACAAGCTCCGACTCGGGTTTACAGTGAATACTGCAGGAAAGTCAAACAGGCATTAGGAAACACACTGAGAAAACTGAGTAAAAGTTTCTCCTGCAACCCGTTCCCTTTGTGCTAGATGAACGAACGTCTCTCCACATGCTCAGTTCTGAGAGATAAATTTGTGTGAAAGCCTTCCTTCACCTACCTTGTTGGGAACACAAAGTTTCTATACACTTGCAAACTACTCTCCATACATATATATGGGGAGATACTAGCTCCAACTCGGTTTTACAGTGAAAACTGCAGGAACTTCAAACCGGCACTAGGAAACACACTGAGAAACCTGAGTAAAAGTTTCTCCTGCAACCCGTTCCCTTTGTGCTAGATGAACGAACGTCTCTCCACATGCTAATTTCTGAGAGATAAGTATGGTTGAAAGTCGACCTTCACCTAGCTTGTTGGGAACACAAAGTTTCTATACAGTTGCAAACAACTCTCCATAGATATATATGGGGAGGTACTAGCTCCAACACGGTTTTACAGTGTAAACTGCAGGAACTTCAAACCGGCACTAGGAAACACACTGAGAAACCTGAGTAAAAGTTTCTCCTGCAACCCATTCCCGTTGTGCTAGATGAACGAACGTCTATCCACATGCTCAGTTGTGAGAGATAAGTGTTTGTGAAAGCCGTCCTTCACCTAGCTTGTTGGGAACACAAAGTTTCTATACAGTTGCAAACTACTCTCCATACATATATATGTGGAGGTACTAGCTCCAACTCGGTTTTACAGTGAAAACTGCAGGAACTTCAAACCGGCACTAGGAAACACACTGAGAAACCTGAGTAAAAATTTCTCCTGCAACCCGTTCCCTTTGTGCTAGATGAACGAACGTCTCTCCACATGCTCAGTTCTGAGAGATACGTGTGTGTGAAAGCCGTCCTTCAACTAGCTTTTTGGGAACACAAATTTTCTATACGGTTGCAAACTACTCTCCGTACATGTATATGGGGAGGTACTAGCTCCAACTCGGTTTTACAGTGAAAACTGCAGGAACTTCAAACAGGCACTAGGAAACACACTGAGAAACCTGAGTAAAAGTTTCTCCTGCAACCCGTTCCCTTTGTGCTAGATGAACGAACGTCTCTCCACATGCTCAGTTCTGAGAGATAATTGGGTGAGAAAGCCGTCCCTCACCTAGCTTGTTGGGAACACAAAATTTCTATACAGTTGCAAACTTCTCTCCATACATATATAGGGGAGGTACAAGCTCCAACTCGGTTTTACAGTGAAAACTGCAGGAACTTCATACTGGCACTAGGAAACACACTGAGAAACCTGAGTAAAAGTTTCTCCTGCAACCCGTTTCCTTTGTGCTAGATGAACTAACGTCTCTCCACATGCTCAGTTCTGAGAGATACGTGTGTGTGAAAGCCGTCCTTTACCTAGCTTGTTGGGAACACAAAGTTTCTATACAGTTGCAAACTACTCTCCATACATATATATGGGGTGGTACAAGCTCCGACTCGATTTTACAGTGAAAACTGCAGGAACTTCAAACCGGCAGTAGGAAACAAACCGAGAAACCAGAGTAAAAATTTCTCCTGCAAACCGTTCCCTTTGTACTAGACGAACGAACGTCTCTCCACATGCTCAGTTCTGAGAGATACGTGTGTGTGAAAGCCGTCCTTCAACTAGCTTGTTGGGAACACAAAGTTTCTATACAGTTTCAAACTACTCTTCATACATATATATGGGGAGGTACTAGCTCGAACTCGGCTTTACAGAGAAAACTGCAGGAACTTCAAACCGGCTCTAGGAAACACACTGAGAAAGCAGAGAAAAAGTGTCTCCTGCAACCCGTTCCCTTGGTGCTAGATGAACGAACGTCTCTCCACTTGCTCAGTTCTGAGAGATAAGTGTGTGTGAAAGCCGTCCTTCACCTAGCTTGTTGGGAACACAAAGTTTCTTTTAAGTTGCAAACTCCATTCCATACATATATATGGGGAGGTACAAGCTCCAACTCGGTTTTACAGTGAAAACTGCAGGAACTTCAAACCGGCACTAGGAAACAGACTGAGAAAGCAGAGAAAAATTGTCTCCTGCAACCCGTTCCCTTGGTGCTAGATGAACGAACGTCTCTCCACTTGCTCAGTTCTGAGAGATAAGTGTGTGTGAAAGCCGTCCTTCACCTAGCTTGTTGGGAACACAAAGTTTCTTTTCAGTTGCAAACTCCATTACATACATATATATGGGGAGGTACAAGCTCCAACTCGGTTTTACAGTGAAAACTGCAGGAACTTCAAACCGGCACTAGGAAACAGACTGAGAAAGCTGAGAAAAATGGTCTCCTGCAACCTGTTCCCTTGGTGCTAGATGAACGAACGTCTCTCCACTTGCTCAGTTCTGAGAGATAAGTGTGTGTGAAAGCCGTCCTTCACCTAGCTTGTTGGGAACACAAAGTTTCTTTTCAGTTGCAAACTCCATTCCATACATATATATGGGTAGGTACAAGCTCCAACTCGGTTTTACAGTGAAAACTGCAGGAACTTCAAACCGGCACTAGGAAACACACTGAGAAAGCAGAGAAAAAGTGTCTCCTGCAACCCGTTCCCTTGGTGCTAGATGAACGAACGTCTCTCCACTTGCTCAGTTCTGTGAGATAAGTGTGTGTGAAAGCCGTCCTTCACCTAGCTTGTTGGGAACAGAAAGTTTCTTTTCAGTTGCAAACTCCATTGCATACATATATATGGGGAGGTACAAGCTCCAACTCGGTTTTACAGTGAAAACTGCAGGAACTTCAAACCGGCACTAGGAAACAGACTGAGAAAGCAGAGAAAAATTCTCTCCTGCAACCCGTTCCCTTGGTGCTAGATGAACGAACGTCTCTCCACTTGCTCAGTTCTGAGAGATAAGTGTGTGTGAAAGCCGACCTTCAACTAGCTTGTTGAGAACACAAAGTTTCTTTTCAGTTGCAAACTCCATTCCATACATATATATGGGGAGTTACAAGCTCCAACTCGGTTTTACAGTGAAAACTGCAGGAACTTCAAACCGGCACTAGGAAACACACTGAGAAAGCAGAGAAAAAGTGTCTCCTGCAACCCGTTCCCTTGGTGCTAGATGAACGAACGTCTCTCCACTTGCTCAGTTCTGAGAGATAAGTGTGTGTGAAAGCCGTCCTTCACCTAGCTTGTTGGGAACACAAAGTTTCTTTTAAGTTGCAAACTCCATTCCATACATATATATGGGTAGGTACAAGCTCCAACTCGGTTTTACAGTGAAAACTGCAGGAACTTCAAACCGGCACTAGGAAACAGACTGAGAAAGCAGAGAAAAATTGTCTCCTGCAACCCGTTCCCTTGGTGCTAGATGAACGAACGTCTCTCCACTTGCTCAGTTCTGAGAGATAAGTGTGTGTGAAAGCCGTCCTTCACCTAGCTTGTTGGGAACACAAAGTTTCTTTTCAGTTGCAAACTCCATTCCATACATATATATGGGGAGTTACAAGCTCCAACTCGGTTTTACAGTGAAAACTGCAGGAACTTCAAACCGTCACTAGGAAACAGACTGAGAAAGCAGAGAAAAAGTGTCTCCTGCAACCCGTTCCCTTGGTGCTAGATGAACGAACGTCTCTCCACTTGCTCAGTTCTAAGAGATAAGTGTGTGTGAAATCCGTCCTTCACCTAGCTTGTTGGAAACACAAAGTTTCTTTTCAGTTGCAAACTCCATTACATACATATATATGGGGAGGTACAAGCTCCAACTCGGTTTTACAGTGAAAACTGCAGGAACTTCAAACCGGCACTAGGAAACACACTGAGAAACCTGAGTAAAAATTTCTCCTGCAACCCGTTCCCTTTGTGCTAGATGAACGAACGGCGCTCCACATGCTCAGTTCTGAGAGATACGTGTGTGTGAAAGCCGTCCTTCAACTAGCTTGTTGGGAACACAAAGTTTCTTTTCAGTTGCAAACTCCAATCCATATATTTATATGGCGAGGTACTAGCTCCAACTCTGTTTTACACGGAAAAGTGCAGGATATTCAACCCGGCACTAGGAAACAGACTGAGAGACCAGAGGAAATGTTTCTCCTGCAACCCGTTCCCTTTGTGCTAGATGAACGAACGTCTATCCACATGCTCAGTTCTGAGAGATAAGTGTGTGTGAAAGCCGTCCTTCACCTAGCTTTTTGGGAACACAAAGTTTCTATACAGTTGCAAACTACTCTCCATACATATATATGGGTAGGTACAAGCTCCGACTCGATTTTACAGTGAAAACTGCAGGAACGTCAAACCGGCACAAGGAAACACACTGAGAAACCTGAGTAAAAGTTTCTCCTGCAACCCGTTCCCTTTGTGCTAGATGAACGAACGTCTCTCCACATGCTCAGTTCTGAGATATAGGTGTGTGTGAAAGCCTTCCTTCAACTAGCTTGTTGGGAACACATAGTTTCAATACAGTTGCAATCTACTCTCCATACATATATATGGGGAGGTACTAGCTCCAACTCGGTTTTACATGAAAACTGCAGAAACTTCAAACCGGCACTAGGAAACACACTGAGAAACCTGAGTAAATGTTTCTCCTGCAACCCTTTTCCTTTTTGCTAGATGAACGAACGTCTCTCCACATGCTCAGTTCTGAGACATAAGTGTGTGTGAAAGCCGTCCTTCACATAGCTTGTTGGGAACACAAAGTTTCTATACAGTTGCAAACTACTCTCCATACATATATATGGGTAGGTACAAGCTCCGACTCGATTTTACAGTGAAAACTGCAGGAACTTCAAACCGGCACTAGGAAACACACTGAGAAACCTGAGTAAAAGTTTCTCCTGCAACCCGTTCCCTGTGTGTTAGATGAACGAACGTCTCTCCACATGCTCAGTCCTGAGAGATAACTGTGTGTGAAAGCCGTACTTCACCTAGCTTGTTGGGAACACAAAGTTTCTATACAGTTGCAAACTACTCTCCATACATATATATGGGGAGGTACAAGCTCCGACTCGGGTTTACAGTGAATACTGCAGGAAAGTCAAACAGGCATTAGGAAACACACTGAGAAAACTGAGTAAAAGATTCTCCTGCAACCCGTTCCCTTTGTGCTAGATGAACGAACGTCTCTCCACATGCTCAGTTCTGAGAGATAAATTTGTGTGAAAGCCTTCCTTCACCTACCTTGTTGGGAACACAAAGTTTCTATACACTTGCAAACTACTCTCCATACATATATATGGGGAGATACTAGCTCCAACTCGGTTTTACAGTGAAAACTGCAGGAACTTCAAACCGGCACTAGGAAACACACTGAGAAACCTGAGTAAAAGTTTCTCCTGCAACCCGTTCCCTTTGTGCTAGATGAACGAACGTCTCTCCACATGCTAATTTCTGAGAGATAAGTATGGTTGAAAGTCGACCTTCACCTAGCTTGTTGGGAACACAAAGTTTCTATACAGTTGCAAACAACTCTCCATAGATATATATGGGGAGGTACTAGCTCCAACACGGTTTTACAGTGTAAACTGCAGGAACTTCAAACCGGCACTAGGAAACACACTGAGAAACCTGAGTAAAAGTTTCTCCTGCAACCCATTCCCGTTGTGCTAGATGAACGAACGTCTATCCACATGCTCAGTTCTGAGAGATAATTGGGTGAGAAAGCCGTCCCTCACCTAGCTTGTTGGGAACACAAAATTTCTATACAGTTGCAAACTTCTCTCCATACATATATAGGGGAGGTACAAGCTCCAACTCGGTTTTACAGTGAAAACTGCAGGAACTTCAAACCGGCTCTAGGAAACACACTGAGAAAGCAGAGAAAAAGTGTCTCCTGCAACCCGTTCCCTTGGTGCTAGATGAACGAACGTCTCTCCACTTGCTCAGTTCTGAGAGATAATTGTGTGTGAAAGCCGTCCTTCACCTAGCTTGTTGGGAACACAAAGTTTCTTTTAAGTTGCAAACTCCATTCCATACATATATATGGGGAGGTACAAGCTCCAACTCGGTTTTACAGTGAAAACTGCAGGAACTTCAAACCGGCACTAGGAAACAGACTGAGAAAGCAGAGAAAAATTGTCTCCTGCAACCCGTTCCCTTGGTGCTAGATGAACGAACGTCTCTCCACTTGCTCAGTTCTGAGAGATAAGTGTGTGTGAAAGCCGTCCTTCACCTAGCTTGTTGGGAACACAAAGTTTCTTTTCAGTTGCAAACTCCATTACATACATATATATGGGGAGGTACAAGCTCCAACTCGGTTTTACAGTGAAAACTGCAGGAACTTCAAACCGGCACTAGGAAACAGACTGAGAAAGCTGAGAAAAATGGTCTCCTGCAACCTGTTCCCTTGGTGCTAGATGAACGAACGTCTCTCCACTTGCTCAGTTCTGAGAGATACGTGTGTGTGAAAGCCGTCCTTCACCTAGCTTGTTGGGAACACAAAGTTTCTTTTCAGTTGCAAACTCCATTCCATACATATATATGGGGAGGTACAAGCTCCAACTCGGATTTACAGTGAAAACTGCAGGAACTTCAAACCGGCACTAGGAAACACACTGAGAAAGCAGAGAAAAAGTGTCTCCTGCAACCCGTTCCCTTGGTGCTAGATGAACGAACGTCTCTCCACTTGCTCAGTTCTGTGAGATAAGTGTGTGTGAAAGCCGTCCTTCACCTAGCTTGTTGGGAACAGAAAGTTTCTTTTCAGTTGCAAACTCCATTGCATACATATATATGGGGAGGTACAAGCTCCAACTCAGTTTTACAGTGAAAACTGCAGGAACTTCAAACCGGCACTAGGAAACAGACTGAGAAAGCAGAGAAAAATTCTCTCCTGCAACCCGTTCCCTTGGTGCTAGATGAACGAACGTCTCTCCACTTGCTCAGTTCTGAGAGATAAGTGTGTGTGAAAGCCGACCTTCACCTAGCTTGTTGAGAACACAAAGTTTCTTTTCAGTTGCAAACTCCATTCCATACATATATATGGGGAGTTACAAGCTCCAACTCGGTTTTACAGTGAAAACTGCAGGAACTTCAAACCGGCACTAGGAAACACACTGAGAAAGCAGAGAAAAAGTGTCTCCTGCAACCCGTTCCCTTGGTGCTAGATGAACGAACGTCTCTCCACTTGCTCAGTTCTGAGAGATAAGTGTGTGTGAAAGCCGTCCTTCACCTAGCTTGTTGGGAACACAAAGTTTCTTTTAAGTTGCAAACTCCATTCCATACATATATATGGGTAGGTACAAGCTCCAACTCGGTTTTACAGTGAAAACTGCAGGAACTTCAAACCGGCACTAGGAAACAGACTGAGAAAGCAGAGAAAAATTGTCTCCTGCAACCCGTTCCCTTGGTGCTAGATGAACGAACGTCTCTCCACTTGCTCAGTTCTGAGAGATAAGTGTGTGTGAAAGCCGTCCTTCACCTAGCTTGTTGGGAACACAAAGTTTCTTTTCAGTTGCAAACTCCATTCCATACATATATATGGGGAGTTACAAGCTCCAACTCGGTTTTACAGTGAAAACTGCAGGAACTTCAAACCGTCACTAGGAAACAGACTGAGAAAGCAGAGAAAAAGTGTCTCCTGCAACCCGTTCCCTTGGTGCTAGATGAACGAACGTCTCTCCACTTGCTCAGTTCTAAGAGATAAGTGTGTGTGAAATCCGTCCTTCACCTAGCTTGTTGGGAACACAAAGTTTCTTTTCAGTTGCAAACTCCATTACATACATATATATGGGGAGGTACAAGCTCCAACTCGGTTTTACAGTGAAAACTGCAGGAACTTCAAACCGGCACTAGGAAACACACTGAGAGACCTGAGTAAAAATTTCTCCTGCAACCCGTTCCCTTTGTGCTAGATGAACGAACGGCGCTCCACATGCTCAGTTCTGAGAGATACGTGTGTGTGAAAGCCGTCCTTCAACTAGCTTGTTGGGAACACAAAGTTTCTTTTCAGTTGCAAACTCCAATCCATATATTTATATGGCGAGGTACTAGCTCCAACTCTGTTTTACACGGAAAAGTGCAGGATATTCAACCCGGCACTAGGAAACAGACTGAGAGACCAGAGGAAATGTTTCTCCTGCAACCCGTTCCCTTTGTGCTAGATGAACGAACGTCTATCCACATGCTCAGTTCTGAGAGATAAGTGTGTGTGAAAGCCGTCCTTCACCTAGCTTTTTGGGAACACAAAGTTTCTATACAGTTGCAAACTACTCTCCATACATATATATGGGTAGGTACAAGCTCCGACTCGATTTTACAGTGAAAACTGCAGGAACGTCAAACCGGCACAAGGAAACACACTGAGAAACCTGAGTAAAAGTTTCTCCTGCAACCCGTTCCCTTTGTGCTAGATGAACGAACGTCTCTCCACATGCTCAGTTCTGAGATATAGGTGTGTGTGAAAGCCTTCCTTCAACTAGCTTGTTGGGAACACATAGTTTCAATACAGTTGCAATCTACTCTCCATACATATATACGGGGAGGTACTAGCTCCAACTCGGTTTTACATGAAAACTGCAGAAACTTCAAACCGGCACTAGGAAACACACTGAGAAACCTGAGTAAATGTTTCTCCTGCAACCCTTTTCCTTTTTGCTAGATGAACGAACGTCTCTCCACATGCTCAGTTCTGAGACATAAGTGTGTGTGAAAGCCGTCCTTCACATAGCTTGTTGGGAACACAAAGTTTCTATACAGTTGCAAACTACTCTCCATACATATATATGGGGAGGTACAAGCTCCGACTCGATTTTACAGTGAAAACTGCAGGAACTTCAAACCGGCACTAGGAAACACACTGAGAAACCTGAGTAAAAGTTTCTCCTGCAACCCGTTCCCTGTGTGTTAGATGAACGAACGTCTCTCCACATGCTCAGTCCTGAGAGATAACTGTGTGTGAAAGCCGTACTTCACCTAGCTTGTTGGGAACACAAAGTTTCTATACAGTTGCAAACTACTCTCCATACATATATATGGGGAGGTACAAGCTCCGACTCGGGTTTACAGTGAATACTGCAGGAAAGTCAAACAGGCATTAGGAAACACACTGAGAAAACTGAGTAAAAGATTCTCCTGCAACCCGTTCCCTTTGTGCTAGATGAACGAACGTCTCTCCACATGCTCAGTTCTGAGAGATAAATTTGTGTGAAAGCCTTCCTTCACCTACCTTGTTGGGAACACAAAGTTTCTATACACTTGCAAACTACTCTCCATACATATATATGGGGAGATACTAGCTCCAACTCGGTTTTACAGTGAAAACTGCAGGAACTTCAAACCGGCACTAGGAAACACACTGAGAAACCTGAGTAAAAGTTTCTCCTGCAACCCGTTCCCTTTGTGCTAGATGAAGGAACGTCTCTCCACATGCTAATTTCTGAGAGATAAGTATGGTTGAAAGTCGACCTTCACCTAGCTTGTTGGGAACACAAAGTTTCTATACAGTTGCAAACAACTCTCCATAGATATATATGGGGAGGTACTAGCTCCAACACGGTTTTACAGTGTAAACTGCAGGAACTTCAAACCGGCACTAGGAAACACACTGAGAAACCTGAGTAAAAGTTTCTCCTGCAACCCATTCCCGTTGTGCTAGATGAACGAACGTCTATCCACATGCTCAGTTCTGAGAGATAAGTGTTTGTGAAAGCCGTCCTTCACCTAGCTTGTTGGGAACACAAAGTTTCTATACAGTTGCAAACTACTCTCCATACATATATATGTGGAGGTACTAGCTCCAACTCGGTTTTACAGTGAAAACTGCAGGAACTTCAAACCGGCACTAGGAAACACAGTGAGAAACCTGAGTAAAAATTTCTCCTGCAACCCGTTCCTTTTGTGCTAGATGAACGAACGTCTCTCCACATGCTCAGTTCTGAGAGATACGTGTGTGTGAAAGCCGTCCTTCAACTAGCTTTTTGGGAACACAAATTTTCTATACGGTTGCAAACTACTCTCCGTACATGTATATGGGGAGGTACTAGCTCCAACTCGGTTTTACAGTGAAAACTGCAGGAACTTCAAACAGGCACTAGGAAACACACTGAGAAACCTGAGTAAAAGTTTCTCCTGCAACCCGTTCCCTTTGTACTAGACGAACGAACGTCTCTCCACATGCTCATTTCTGAGAGATACGTGTGTGTGAAAGCCGTCCTTCAACTAGCTTGTTGGGAACACAAAGTTTCTATACAGTTTCAAACTACTCTTCATACATATATATGGAGAGGTACTAGCTCCAAGTCGGTTTTACAGTGAAAACTGCAGGAACTTCAAACCGGCACTAGGAAACACACTGAGAAACCTGAGTAAAAATTTCTCCTGCAACCCTTTCCCTTTGTGCTAGATGAACGAACGTCTCTCCACATGCTCAGTTCTGAGAGATACGTGTGTGTGAAAGCCGTCTTTCAACTAGCTTTTTGGGAACACAAAGTTGCTATACGGTTACAATCTAGTCTCCGTACATATATATGGGGAGATACTAGCTCCAACTCGGTTTTACAGTGAAAACTGCAGGAACTTCAAACCGGCACTAGGAAACACACTGAGAAACCTGAGTAAAAGTTTCTCCTGCAACCCGTTCCCTTTGTGCTAGATGAACGAAAGTCTCTCCACATGCTAATTTCTGAGAGATAAGTGTGCGTGAAAGCCGACCTTCACCTAGCTTGTTGGGAACACAAAGTTTCTATACAGTTGCATACAACTCTCCATAGATATATATGGGGAGGTACTAGCTCCAACACGCTTTTACAGTGTAAGCTGCAGGAACTTCAAACCGGCACTAGGAAACACACTGAGAAACCTGAGTAAAAGTTTCACCTGCAACCCGTTCCCTTTGTGCTAGATGAACGAACGTCTATCCACATGCTCAGTTCTGAGAGATAAGTGTGTGTGAAAGCCGTCCTTCACCTAGCTTGTTGGGAACACAAAGTTTCTATACAGTTGCAAACTACTCTCCATACATATATATGGGGAGGTACTAGCTCCAACTCGGTTTTACAGTGAAAACTGCAGGAACTTCAAACCGGCAGTAGGAAACACACTGAGAAACCTGAGTAAAAATTTCTCCTGCAACCCGTTCCCTTTGTGCTAGATGAACGAACGTCTCTCCACATGCTCAGTTCTGAGAGATACGTGTGTGTGAAAGCCGTCCTTCACCTAGCTTGTTGGGAACACAAAGTTTCTTTTCAGTTGCAAACTCTACTCCATAAATTTATATGGCGAGGTATTAGCTCCAACTCTGTTTTACACGGAAAAGTGCAGGATATTCAACCCGGAACTAGGAAACAGACTGAGAAACCAGAGTAAATGTTTCTCCTGCAACCCGTTCCCTTTGTGCTAGATGAACGAACGTCTATCCACATGCTCTGTTCTGAGAGATAAGTGTGTGAAAGCCGTCCTTCACCTAGCTTTTTGGGAACACAATGTTTCTATACAGTTGCAAATTACTCTCCATACATATATATGGGGAGGTAGTAGCTCCAACTCGGTTTTACAGTGAAAACTGCAGGAACGTCAAACCGGCACTTGGAAACACACTGAGAAACCTGAGTAAAAGTTTCTCCTGCAACCCGTTCCCTTTGTGCTAGATGAACGAACGTCTCTCCACATGCTCAGTTCTGAGAGATAGGTGTGTGTGAAAGCCTTCCTTCACCTAGCTTGTTGGGAACACAGAGTTTCTATACAGTTGCAATCTACTCTCCATACATATATATGGGGAGGTACTAGCTCCAACTCGGTTTTACAGTGAAAACTGCAGGAACTTCAAACCGGCACTAGGAAACTCACTGAGAAACCTGAGTAAAAGTTTCTCCTGCAACCCTTTTCCTTTTTGCTAGATGAACGAACGTCTCTCCACATGCTCAGTTCTGAGACATAAGTGTGTGTGAAAGCCGTCCTTCACCTAGCTTGTTGGGAACACAAAGTTTCTATACAGTTGCAATCTACTCTCCATACATATATATGGGGAGGTACAAGCTCCGACTCGATTTTACAGTGAAAACTGCAGGAACTTCAAACCGGCAGTAGGAAACAAACCGAGAAACCAGAGTAAAAATTTCTCCTGCAAACCGTTCCCTTTGTACTAGACGAACGAACGTCTCTCCACATGCTCAGTTCTGAGAGATACGTGTGTGTGAAAGCCGTCCTTCAACTAGCTTGTTGGGAACACAAAGTTTCTATACAGTTTCAAACTACTCTTCATACATATATATGGGGAGGTACTAGCTCGAACTCGGCTTTACAGAGAAAACTGCAGGAACTTCAAACCGGCACTAGGAAACACACTGAGAAACCTGAGTAATAGTTTATCCTGCAACCCATTCCCTTTGTGCTAGATGAACGAACGTCTCTCCACATGCTCAGTTCTGAGAGATAAGTGTGGGTGAAAGCCGTACTTCAACTAGCTTGTTGGGAACACAAAGTTTCTATACGGTTGCAAACTACTCTCCATACATATACATGGGGAGGAACAAGCTCCGATTCTGTTTTACAGTGAAAACTGCAGGAACTTAAAACCGGCACTAGGAAACACACTGAGAAACCTGAGTAAAAATTTCTCCTGCAACCCGTTCCCTTTGTGCTAGATGAACGAACGTTGCTCCACATGCTCAGTTCTGAGAGATACGTGTGTGTGAAAGCCGTCCTTCAACTAGCTTGTTGGGAACACAAAGTTTCTTTTCAGTTGCAAACTCCACTCCATAAATTTATATGGCGAGGTACTAGCTCCAACTCTGTTTTACACGGAAAAGTGCAGGATATTCAACCCGGAACTAGGAAACAGACTGAGAAACCAGAGTAAATGTTTCTCCTGCAACCCGTTCCCTTTGTGCTAGATGAACGAAAGTCTATCCACATGCTCTGTTCTGAGAGATAAGTGTGTGTGAAAGCCGTCCTTCACCTAGCTTTTTGGGAACACAAAGTTTCTATACAGTTGCAAACTACTCTCCATACATATATATGGGGAGGTACAATCTCCAACTCGATTTTACAGTGAAAACTGCAGGAACTTCAAACCGGCAGTAGGAAACAAACCGAGAAACCAGAGTAAAAGTTTCTCCTGCAAACCGTTCCCTTTGTACTAGACGAACGAACGTCTCTCCACATGCTCAGTTCTGAGAGATACGTGTGTGTGAAAGCCGTCCTTCAACTAGCTTGTTGGGAACACAAAGTTTCTATACAATTTCAAACTACTCTTCATACATATATATGGGGAGGTACTAGCTCGAACTCGGCTTTACAGAGAAAACTGCAGGAACTTCAACCCGGCACTAGGAAACACACTGAGAAACCTGAGTAATAGTTTATCCTGCAACCCATTCCCTTTGTGCTAGATGAACGAACGTCTCTCCACATGCTCAGTTCTGAGAGATAAGTGTGTGTGAAAGCCGTCTTTCACCTAGCTTGTTGGGAACACAAAGTTTCTATACAGTAGCAAACTACTCTCCATACATATATATGGGGAGATACTAGCACCAACTCGGTTTTACATTGAAAACTGCAGGAACTTCAAACCGGCACTAGGAAAGACACTGAGAAACCTGAGTAAAAGTTTCTCCTGCAACCCGTTCCCTGTGTGTTAGATGAACGAACGTCTCTGCACATGCTCAGTCCTGAGAGATAACTGTGTGTGAAAGCCGTCCTTCACCTAGCTTGTTGGGAACACAAAGTTTCTATACAGTTGCAAACTACTCTCCATACATATATATGGGGAGGTACTTACTCCAACTCGGTTTTACAGTGAAAACTGCAGGAACTTCAAACCAGCACTAGGAAACACACTGAGAAACCTGAGTAATAGTTTATCCTGCAACCCGTTCACTTTGTGCTAGATGAACGAACGTCTCTCCACATGCTCAGTTCTGAGAGATACGTGTGTGTGAAAGCCGTCCTTCAACTAGCTTGTTGGGAACACAAAGTTTCTATACGGTTGCAAACTACTCTCCATACATATACATGGGGAGGAACAAGCTCCGATTCTGTTTTACAGTGAAAACTGCAGGAACTTAAAACCGGCACTAGGAAACACACTGAGAAACCTGAGTAAAAGTTTCTCCTGCAACCCGTTCCCTTTGTGCTAGATGAACGAACGTCTCTCCACATGCTCAGTTCTGAGAGATACGTGTGTGTGAAAGCCGTCCTTCAACTAGCTTGTTGGGAACACAAAGTTTCTATACGGTTGCAAACTACTCTCCATACATATATAAGGGGAGGTACTAGCTCCAACTCGGTTTTACAGTGAAAACTGCAGGAACTTCAAACCGGCACTAGGAAACACACTGAGAAACCTGAGTAAAAGTTTCTCCTGCAACCCGTTCCCTTTGTGCTAGATGAACGAACGTCTCTCCACATGCTCAGTTCTGAGAGAAAATTGGGTGAGAAAGCCGTCCCTAACCTAGCTTGTTGGGAACACAAAATTTCTATACAGTTGCAAACTTCTCTCCATACATATATATGGGGAGGTACAAGCTCCAACTCGGTTTTACAGTGAAAACTGCAGGAACTTCAAACTGGCACTAGGAAACACACTGAGAAACCTGAGTAAAAGTTTCTCCTGCAAACCTTTTCCTTTGTGCTAGATGAACGAACGTCTCTCCCCATGATCTGTTCTGAGAGATAAGTGTGTGTGAATGCCGTCCTTCACCTAGCTTGTTGGGAACACAAAGTTTGTTTACAGTTGCGAACTACTCTCCATACATATATATAGGGAGGTACAAGATGCGACTCGGTTTTACAGTGAAAACTGCAAGTACTTCTAACCGGCACTAGGAAACTCACTGAGAAACCTGAGTAAAAGTTTCTCCTGCAACCCTTTTCCTTTGTGCTAGATGAACGAACGTCTCTCCACATGCTCAGTTCTGAGAGATACGTGTGTGTGAAAGCCGTCCTTCACCTAGCTTGTTGGGAACACAAAGTTTCTATACAGTTGCAAACTACTCTCCATACATATATATGGGGAGGTACAAGCTCCAACTCGGTTTTACAGTGAAAACTGCAGGAACCTCCAACCGGCACTAGGAAACTCACTGAGAAAACTGAGTAAAAGTTTCTCCTGCAACACGTTCCTTTTGGGCTAGATGAACGAACGTCTCTGCACATGCTCAGTTCTGAGAGATAAGTGTGTGTGAAAGCCGTCCTTCAACTAGCTTGTTGGGAAAACAATGTTTTTATACAGTTGCCAACTACTCTCCATATATATATATGGGGAGGTACAAGCTCCAACTCGGTTTTACAGTGAAAACTGCAGGAACTTCAAACCGGCACTAGGAAACACATTGAGAAACCTGAGTAAAAGTTTCTCCTGCAACACGTTCCCTTTGTGCTAGATGAACGAACGTCTCTCCACATGCTCAGTTCTGAGATATAAGTGTGTGTGAAAGCCGTCCTTCAACTAGCTTGTTGGGAACACAAAGTTTCTATACAGTTGCAAATTACTCTTCATACATATATATGGGGAGATACTAGCTCCAACTCGGTTTTACAGTGAAAACTGCTGGAACTTCAAACCGGCACTGGGAAACACACTGAGAAACGTGAGTAAAAGTTTCTCCTGCAACCCGTTCCCTTTGTGCTAAATGAACGAACGTCTCTCCACATGCTCAGTTCTGAGAGATAAGTGTGTGTGAATGCCGTTCTTCACCTAGCTTGTTGGGAACACAAAGTTTCTATACAGTTGCAAACTACTCTCCATACATATATATGGGGAGGTACAAGCTCCAACTCGGTTTTACAGTGAAAATTGCAGGAACTTAAAACCGGCACTAGGAAAATCACTGAGAAACCTGAGTAAAAGTTTCTCCTGCAACCCGTTCCCTTTGTGCTAGATGAACGAAAGTCTCTCAACATGCTCAGTTCTGAGAGATAAGTGTGTGTGAAAGCCGTCCTTCACCTAGCTTGTTGGGAACACAAAGTTTCTATACAGTTGCAAACTACTCTCAATACATATATATGGGGAGGTACTAGGTCCAACTCGGTTTTACAGAGAAAACTGCAGGAACGTCAAACGGGCACTAGGAAACACACTGAGAAACCTGAGTAAAAGTTTCTCCTGCAACCCGTTCCCTTTGTGCTAGATGAACGAACGTCTAACCACATGCTCAGTTCTGAGAGATAAGTGTGTGTGAAAGCCGTCCTTCACCAAACTTGTTGGGAACACAAAGTTTCTATACAGTTGCAAACAACTCTTCATACATATATATGGGGAGGTACAAGCTCCGACTCCGTTATACAGTGAAAACTGCAGGAACTTCAAACCGGCACTAGGAAACACACTGAGAAACCTGAGTAAAAGTTTCTCCTGCAACCCGTTCCCTTTGTGCTAGATGAACGAACGTCTCTCCACATGCTCAGCTCTGAGAGATAAGTGTGTGTTAAAGCCGTCCTTCAACTAGCTTGTTGGGAAAACAATGTTTTTATACAGTTGCCAACTACTCTCCATATATATATATGGGGAGGTACAAGCTCCAACTCGGTTTTACAGTGAAAACTGCTGGAACTTCAAACCGGCACTAGGAAACACACTGAGAAACCTGAGTAAAAGTTTCTCCTGCAACACGTTCCCTTTGTGCTAGATGAACGAACGTCTCTCCACATGCTCAGTTCTGAGAGATAAGTGTGTGTGAAAGCCGTCCTTCACCTAGCTTGTTGGGAACACAAAGTTTGTATACAGTTGCAAATTACTCTTCATACATATATATGGGGAGATACTAGCTACAACTCGGTTTTACAGTGAAAACTGCTGGAACTTCAAACCGGCACTGGGAAACACACTGAGAAACCTGAGGAAAAGTTTCTCCTGCAACCCGTTCCCTTTGTGCTAGATGAAGGAACGTCTCTCCACATGCTCACTTCTGAGAGATAAGTGTGTGTGAATGCCGTTCTTCACCTAGCTTGTTGGGAACACAAAGTTTCTATACAGTTGCAAACTACTCTCCATACATATATATGGGGAGGTACAAGCTCCAACTCGGTTTTACAGTGAAAATTGCAGGAACTTCAAACCGGCACTAGGAAAATCACTGAGAAACCTGAGTAAAAGTTTCTCCTGCAACCCGTTCCCTTTGTGCCAAATGAACGAACGTCTCTCCACATGCTCAGTTCTGAGAGATAAGTGTGTGTGAAAGCCGTCCTTCACCAAGCTTGTTGGTAACACAAAGTTTCTATACAGTTGCAAACTACTCTCCATACATATGTAGGGGGAAGTATTAGCTCCAACTCGGTTTTACAGTGAAAACTGCAGGAACTTCAAACCGGCACTAGGAAAATCACTGAGAAACCTGAGGAAAAGTTTCTCCTGCAACCCATTTCCTTTGTGCTAGATGAACGAACGTCTCTCCACATGCTCAGTTCTGAGAGATAAGTGTGGGTGAAAGCCGTACTTCAACTAGCTTGTTGGGAACACAAAGTTTCTATACAGTTGCAAACTACTCTCCATACATATATATGGGGAGATACAAGCTCCGACTCTGTTTTACAGTGAAATCTGCAGGAACTTAAAACCGGCACTAGGAAACACACTGAGAAACCTGAGTAAAAATTTCTCCTGCAACCCGTTCACTTTGTGCTAGATGAACGAACGTCTCTGCACATGCTCTGTTCTGATAGATAAGTGTGTGTGAAAGCCGTCCTTCACCTAGCTTGTTGGGAACACAGAGTTTCAATACAGTTGTAAACTACCCTCCATACATATATATGGGGAGGAACAAGCTCCAACTAGGTTTACAGTGAAAACTGCATGAACTTCAAACCGGCACTAGTAAACACACTGAGAAACCTGAGTAATAGTTACTCCTGCAACCCGTTCCCTTTGTGCTAGATGAACGAACGTCTCTCCACATGCTCAGTTCTGAGAGATAAGTGTGTGTGAAAGCCGTCCTTCACCTAGCTTGTTGGGAACACAAAGTTTCTATACAGTTGCAAACTACTCTCAATACATATATATGGGGAGGTACTAGCTCCAACTCGGTTTTACAGAGAAAACTGCAGGAACGTCAAACGGGCACTAGGAAACACACTGAGAAACCTGAGTAAAAGTTTCTCCTGCAACCCGTTCCCTTTGTGCTAGATGAACGAACGTCTAACCACATGCTCAGTTCTGAGAGATAAGTGTGTGTGAAAGCTGTCCTTCACTTAACTTGTTGGGAACACAATGTTTCTATACAGTTGCAAACAACTCTTAATACATATATATGGGAAGGTACAAGCTCCGACTCCGTTATACAGTGAAAACTGCAGGAAATTCAAACCGGCACTAGGAAACTCACTGAGAAACCTGAGTAATAGTTTTTCCTGCAACCCGTTCCCTTTGTGCTAGATGAACGAACGTCTCTCCACATGCTCAGTTCTGAGAGATAAGTGTGTGTGAAAGCCGTCCTTCAACTAGCTTGTTGGGAAAACAATGTTTTTATACAGTTGCCAACTACTCTCCATATATATATATGGGGAGGTACAAGCTCCAACTCGGTTTTACAGTGAAAACTGCAGGAACTTCAAACCGGCACTAGGAAACACACTGAGAAACCTGAGTAAAAGTTTCTCCTGCAACACGTTCCCTTTGTGCTAGATGAACGAACGTCTCTCCACATGCTCAGTTCTGAGATATATGTGTGTGTGAAAGCCGTCCTTCAACTAGCTTGTTGGGAACACAAAGTTTCTATACAGTTGCAAATTACTCTTCATACATATATATGGGGAGATACTAGCTCCAACTCGGTTTTACAGTGAAAACTGCTGGAACTTCAAACCGGCACTGGGAAACACACTGAGAAACGTGAGTAAAAGTTTCTCCTGCAACCCGTTCCCTTTGTGCTAAATGAACGAACGTCTCTCCACATGCTCAGTTCTGAGAGATAAGTGTGTGTGAATGCCGTTCTTCACCTAGCTTGTTGGGAACACAAAGTTTCTATACAGTTGCAAACTACTCTCCATACATATATATGGGGAGGTACAAGCTCCAACTCGGTTTTACAGTGAAAATTGCAGGAACTTAAAACCGGCACTAGGAAAATCACTGAGAAACCTGAGTAAAAGTTTCTCCTGCAACCCGTTCCCTTTGTGCTAGATGAACAAAAGTCTCTCCACATGCTCAGTTCTGAGAGATAAGTGTGTGTGAAAGCCGTCCTTCACCTAGCTTGTTGGGAACACAAAGTTTCTATACAGTTGCAAACTACTCTCAATACATATATATGGAGAGGTACTAGCTCCAACTCGGTTTTACAGAGAAAACTGCAGGAACGTCAAACGGGCACTAGGAAACACACTGAGAAACCTGAGTAAAAGTTTCTCCTGCAACCCGTTCCCTTTGTGCTAGATGAACGAACGTCTAACCACATGCTCAGTTCTGAGAGATAAGTGTGTGTGAAAGCTGTCCTTCACTTAACTTGTTGGGAACACAATGTTTCTATACAGTTGCAAACAACTCTTAATACATATATATGGGAAGGTACAAGCTCCGACTCCGTTATACAGTGAAAACTGCAGGAAATTCAAACCGGCACTAGGAAACTCACTGAGAAACCTGAGTAAAAGTTTTTCCTGCAACCCGTTCCCTTTGTGCTAGATGAACGAACGTCTCTCCACATGCTCAGTTCTGAGAGATAAGTGTGTGTGAAAGCCGTCCTTCAACTAGCTTGTTGGGAAAACAATGTTTTTATACAGTTGCCAACTACTCTCCATATATATATATGGGGAGGTACAAGCTCCAACTCGGTTTTACAGTGAAAACTGCAGGAATTTCAAACCGGCACTAGGAAACACACTGAGAAACCTGAGTAAAAGTTTCTCCTGCAACACGTTCCCTTTGTGCTAGATGAACGAACGTCTCTCCACATGCTCAGTTCTGAGATATAAGTGTGTGTGAAAGCCGTCCTTCAACTAGCTTGTTGGGAACACAAAGTTTCTATACAGTTGCAAATTACTCTTCATACATATATATGGGGAGATACTAGCTCCAACTCGGTTTTACAGTGAAAACTGCTGGAACTTCAAACCGGCACTGGGAAACACACTGAGAAACGTGAGTAAAAGTTTCTCCTGCAACCCGTTCCCTTTGTGCTAAATGAACGAACGTCTCTCCACATGCTCAGTTCTGAGAGATAAGTGTGTGTGAATGCCGTTCTTCACCTAGCTTGTTGGGAACACAAAGTTTCTATACAGTTGCAAACTACTCTCCATACATATATATGGGGAGGTACAAGCTCCAACTCGGTTTTACAGTGAAAATTGCAGGAACTTAAAACCGGCACTAGGAAAATCACTGAGAAACCTGAGTAAAAGTTTCTCCTGCAACCCGTTCCCTTTGTGCTAGATGAACAAAAGTCTCTCAACATGCTCAGTTCTGAGAGATAAGTGTGTGTGAAAGCCGTCCTTCACCTAGCTTGTTGGGAACACAAAGTTTCTATACAGTTGCAAACTACTCTCAATACATATATATGGGGAGGTACTAGCTCCAACTCGGTTTTACAGAGAAAACTGCAGGAACGTCAAACGGGCACTAGGAAACACACTGAGAAACCTGAGTAAAAGTTTCTCCTGCAACCCGTTCCCTTTGTGCTAGATGAACGAACGTCTAACCACATGCTCAGTTCTGAGAGATAAGTGTGTGTGAAAGCCGTCCTTCACCAAACTTGTTGGGAACACAAAGTTTCTATACAGTTGCAAACAACTCTTCATACATATATATGGGGAGGTACAAGCTCCGACTCCGTTATACAGTGAAAACTGCAGGAACTTCAAACCGGCACTAGGAAACACACTGAGAAACCTGAGTAAAAGTTTCTCCTGCAACCCGTTCCCTTTGTGCTAGATGAACGAACGTCTCTCCACATGCTCAGCTCTGAGAGATAAGTGTGTGTTAAAGCCGTCCTTCAACTAGCTTGTTGGGAAAACAATGTTTTTATACAGTTGCCAACTACTCTCCATATATATATATGGGGAGGTACAAGCTCCAACTCGGTTTTACAGTGAAAACTGCTGGAACTTCAAACCGGCACTAGGAAACACACTGAGAAACCTGAGTAAAAGTTTCTCCTGCAACACGTTCCCTTTGTGCTAGATGAACGAACGTCTCTCCACATGCTCAGTTCTGAGAGATAAGTGTGTGTGAAAGCCGACCTTCACCTAGCTTGTTGGGAACACAAAGTTTGTATACAGTTGCAAATTACTCTTCATACATATATATGGGGAGATACTAGCTACAACTCGGTTTTACAGTGAAAAATGCTGGAACTTCAAACCGGCACTGGGAAACACACTGAGAAACCTGAGGAAAAGTTTCTCCTGCAACCCGTTCCCTTTGTGCTAGATGAAGGAACGTCTCTCCACATGCTCACTTCTGAGAGATAAGTGTGTGTGAATGCCGTTCTTCACCTAGCTTGTTGGGAACACAAAGTTTCTATACAGTTGCAAACTACTCTCCATACATATATATGGGGAGGTACAAGCTCCAACTCGGTTTTACAGTGAAAATTGCAGGAACTTCAAACCGGCACTAGGAAAATCACTGAGAAACCTGAGTAAAAGTTTCTTCTGCAACCCGTTCCCTTTGTGCCAAATGAACGAACGTCTCTCCACATGCTCAGTTCTGAGAGATAAGTGTGTGTGAAAGCCGTCCTTCACCAAGCTTGTTGGTAACACAAAGTTTCTATACAGTTGCAAACTACTCTCCATACATATGTAGGGGGAAGTATTAGCTCCAACTCGGTTTTACAGTGAAAACTGCAGGAACTTCAAACCGGCACTAGGAAAATCACTGAGAAACCTGAGGAAAAGTTTCTCCTGCAACCCATTTCCTTTGTGCTAGATGAACGAACGTCTCTCCACATGCTCAGTTCTGAGAGATAAGTGTGGGTGAAAGCCGTACTTCAACTAGCTTGTTGGGAACACAAAGTTTCTATACAGTTGCAAACTACTCTCCATACATATATATGGGGAGATACAAGCTCCGACTCTGTTTTACAGTGAAATCTGCAGGAACTTAAAACCGGCACTAGGAAACACACTGAGAAACCTGAGTAAAAATTTCTCCTGCAACCCGTTCACTTTGTGCTAGATGAACGAACGTCTCTGCACATGCTCTGTTCTGATAGATAAGTGTGTGTGAAAGCCGTCCTTCACCTAGCTTGTTGGGAACACAGAGTTTCAATACAGTTGTAAACTACCCTCCATACATATATATGGGGAGGAACAAGCTCCAACTAGGTTTACAGTGAAAACTGCATGAACTTCAAACCGGCACTAGTAAACACACTGAGAAACCTGAGTAATAGTTACTCCTGCAACCCGTTCCCTTTGTGCTAGATGAAAGAACGTCTCTCCACATGCTCAGTTCTGAGAGATAAGTGTGTGTGAAAGCCGTCCTTCACCTAGCTTGTTGGGAACACAAAGTTTCTATACAGTTGCAAACTACTCTCAATACATATATATGGGGAGGTACTAGCTCCAACTCGGTTTTACAGAGAAAACTGCAGGAACGTCAAACGGGCACTAGGAAACACACTGAGAAACCTGAGTAAAAGTTTCTCCTGCAACCCGTTCCCTTTGTGCTAGATGAACGAACGTCTAACCACATGCTCAGTTCTGAGAGATAAGTGTGTGTGAAAGCTGTCCTTCACTTAACTTGTTGGGAACACAATGTTTCTATACAGTTGCAAACAACTCTTAATACATATATATGGGAAGGTACAAGCTCCGACTCCGTTATACAGTGAAAACTGCAGGAACTTCAAACCGGCACTAGGAAACTCACTGAGAAACCTGAGTAAAAGTTTTTCCTGCAACCCGTTCCCTTTGTGCTAGATGAACGAACGTCTCTCCACATGCTCAGTTCTGAGAGATAAGTGTGTGTGAAAGCCGTCCTTCAACTAGCTTGTTGGGAAAACAATGTTTTTATACAGTTGCCAACTACTCTCCATATATATATATGGGGAGGTACAAGCTCCAACTCGGTTTTACAGTGAAAACTGCAGGAACTTCAAACCGGCACTAGGAAACACACTGAGAAACCTGAGTAAAAGTTTCTCCTGCAACACGTTCCCTTTGTGCTAGATGAACGAACGTCTCTCCACATGCTCAGTTCTGAGATATAAGTGTGTGTGAAAGCCGTCCTTCAACTAGCTTGTTGGGAACACAAAGTTTCTATACAGTTGCAAATTACTCTTCATACATATATATGGGGAGATACTAGCTCCAACTCGGTTTTACAGTGAAAACTGCTGGAACTTCAAACCGGCACTGGGAAACACACTGAGAAACGTGAGTAAAAGTTTCTCCTGCAACCCGTTCCCTTTGTGCTAAATGAACGAACGTCTCTCCACATGCTCAGTTCTGAGAGATAAGTGTGTGTGAATGCCGTTCTTCACCTAGCTTGTTGGGAACACAAAGTTTCTATACAGTTGCAAACTACTCTCCATACATATATATGGGGAGGTACAAGCTCCAACTCGGTTTTACAGTGAAAATTGCAGGAACTTAAAACCGGCACTAGGAAAATCACTGAGAAACCTGAGTAAAAGTTTCTCCTGCAACCCGTTCCCTTTGTGCTAGATGAACGAAAGTCTCTCAACATGCTCAGTTCTGAGAGATAAGTGTGTGTGAAAGCCATCCTTCACCTAGCTTCTTGGGAACACAAAGTTTCTATACAGTTGCAAACTACTCTCAATACATATATATGGGGAGGTACTAGCTCCAACTCGGTTTTACAGAGAAAACTGCAGGAACGTCAAACGGGCACTAGGAAACACACTGAGAAACCTGAGTAAAAGTTTCTCCTGCAACCCGTTCCCTTTGTGCTAGATGAACGAACGTCTAACCACATGCTCAGTTCTGAGAGATAAGTGTGTGTGAAAGCCGTCCTTCACCAAACTTGTTGGGAACACAAAGTTTCTATACAGTTGCAAACAACTCTTCATACATATATATGGGGAGGTACAAGCTCCGACTCCGTTATACAGTGAAAACTGCAGGAACTTCAAACCGGCACTAGGAAACACACTGAGAAACCTGAGTAAAAGTTTCTCCTGCAACCCGTTCCCTTTGTGCTAGATGAACGAACGTCTCTCCACATGCTCAGCTCTGAGAGATAAGTGTGTGTTAAAGCCGTCCTTCAACTAGCTTGTTGGGAAAACAATGTTTTTATACAGTTGCCAACTACTCTCCATATATATATATGGGGAGGTACAAGCTCCAACTCGGTTTTACAGTGAAAACTGCTGGAACTTCAAACCGGCACTAGGAAACACACTGAGAAACCTGAGTAAAAGTTTCTCCTGCAACACGTTCCCTTTGTGCTAGATGAACGAACGTCTCTCCACATGCTCAGTTCTGAGAGATAAGTGTGTGTGAAAGCCGTCCTTCACCTAGCTTGTTGGGAACACAAAGTTTGTATACAGTTGCAAATTACTCTTCATACATATATATGGGGAGATACTAGCTACAACTCGGTTTTACAGTGAAAACTGCTGGAACTTCAAACCGGCACTGGGAAACACACTGAGAAACCTGAGGAAAAGTTTCTCCTGCAACCCGTTCCCTTTGTGCTAGATGAAGGAACGTCTCTCCACATGCTCACTTCTGAGAGATAAGTGTGTGTGAATGCCGTTCTTCACCTAGCTTGTTGGGAACACAAAGTTTCTATACAGTTGCAAACTACTCTCCATACATATATATGGGGAGGTACAAGCTCCAACTCGGTTTTACAGTGAAAATTGCAGGAACTTCAAACCGGCACTAGGAAAATCACTGAGAAACCTGAGTAAAAGTTTCTCCTGCAACCCGTTCCCTTTGTGCCAAATGAACGAACGTCTCTCCACATGCTCAGTTCTGAGAGATAAGTGTGTGTGAAAGCCGTCCTTCACCAAGCTTGTTGGTAACACAAAGTTTCTATACAGTTGCAAACTACTCTCCATACATATGTAGGGGGAAGTATTAGCTCCAACTCGGTTTTACAGTGAAAACTGCAGGAACTTCAAACCGGCACTAGGAAAATCACTGAGAAACCTGAGGAAAAGTTTCTCCTGCAACCCATTTCCTTTGTGCTAGATGAACGAACGTCTCTCCACATGCTCAGTTCTGAGAGATAAGTGTGGGTGAAAGCCGTACTTCAACTAGCTTGTTGGGAACACAAAGTTTCTATACAGTTGCAAACTACTCTCCATACATATATATGGGGAGATACAAGCTCCGACTCTGTTTTACAGTGAAATCTGCAGGAACTTAAAACCGGCACTAGGAAACACACTGAGAAACCTGAGTAAAAATTTCTCCTGCAACCCGTTCACTTTGTGCTAGATGAACGAACGTCTCTGCACATGCTCTGTTCTGATAGATAAGTGTGTGTGAAAGCCGTCCTTCACCTAGCTTGTTGGGAACACAGAGTTTCAATACAGTTGTAAACTACCCTCCATACATATATATGGGGAGGAACAAGCTCCAACTAGGTTTACAGTGAAAACTGCATGAACTTCAAACCGGCACTAGTAAACACACTGAGAAACCTGAGTAATAGTTACTCCTGCAACCCGTTCCCTTTGTGCTAGATGAACGAACGTCTCTCCACATGCTCAGTTCTGAGAGATAAGTGTGTGTGAAAGCCGTCCTTCACCTAGCTTGTTGGGAACACAAAGTTTCTATACAGTTGCAAACTACTCTCAATACATATATATGGGGAGGTACTAGCTCCAACTCGGTTTTACAGAGAAAACTGCAGGAACGTCACACGGGCACTAGGAAACACACTGAGAAACCTGAGTAAAAGTTTCTCCTGCAACCCGTTCCCTTTGTGCTAGATGAACGAACGTCTAACCACATGCTCAGTTCTGAGAGATAAGTGTGTGTGAAAGCCGTCCTTCACCAAACTTGTTGGGAACACAAAGTTTCTATACAGTTGCAAACAACTCTTCATACATATATATGGGGAGGTACAAGCTCCGACTCCGTTATACAGTGAAAACTGCAGGAACTTCAAACCGGCACTAGGAAACACACTGAGAAACCTGAGTAAAAGTTTCTCCTGCAACCCGTTCCCTTTGTGCTAGATGAACGAACGTCTCTCCACATGCTCAGCTCTGAGAGATAAGTGTGTGTGAAAGCCGTCCTTCAACTAGCTTGTTGGGAAAACAATGTTTTTATACAGTTGCCAACTACTCTCCATATATATATATGGGGAGGTACAAGCTCCAACTCGGTTTTACAGTGAAAACTGCAGGAACTTCAAACCGGCACTAGGAAACACACTGAGAAACCTGAGAAAAAGTTTCTCCTGCAACACGTTCCCTTTGTGCTAGATGAACGAACGTCTCTCCACATGCTCAGTTCTGAGAGATAAGTGTGTGTGAAAGCCGTCCTTCACCTAGCTTGTTGGGAACACAAAGTTTGTATACAGTTGCAAATTACTCTTCATACATATATATGGGGAGATACTAGCTACAACTCGGTTTTACAGTGAAAACTGCTGGAACTTCAAACCGGCACTGGGAAACACACTGAGAAACCTGAGGAAAAGTTTCTCCTGCAACCCGTTCCCTTTGTGCTAGATGAAGGAACGTCTCTCCACATGCTCAGTTCTGAGAGATAAGTGTGTGTGAATGCCGTTCTTCACCTAGCTTGTTGGGAACACAAAGTTTCTATACAGTTGCAAACTACTCTCCATACATATATATGGGGAGGTACAAGCTCCAACTCGGTTTTACAGTGAAAATTGCAGGAACTTCAAACCGGCACTAGGAAAATCACTGAGAAACCTGAGTAAAAGTTTCTCCTGCAACCCGTTCCCTTTGTGCCAAATGAACGAACGTCTCTCCACATGCTCAGTTCTGAGAGATAAGTGTGTGTGAAAGCCGTCCTTCACCAAGATTGTTGGTAACACAAAGTTTCTATACAGTTGCAAACTACTCTCCATACATATGTAGGGGGAGGTATTAGCTCCAACTCGGTTTTACAGTGAAAACTGCAGGAACTTCAAACCGGCACTAGGAAAATCACTGAGAAACCTGAGGAAAAGTTTCTCCGGCAACCCGTTCACTTTGTGCCAGGTGAACGAACATCTATCCACATGCTCAGTCCTGAGAGATAAGTGTGTGAGAAAGCCATCCTTCACCTTGCTTGTTGAGAACACAAAGTTTCTATACAGTTGCAAACTACTCTCCATACATATATATGGGGATGTACAAGCTCCGACTCGGTTTTACAGTGAAATCTGCAGGAACTTAAAACCGGCACTAGGAAACACACTGAGAAACCTGAGTAAAAATTTCTCCTGCAACCCGTTCCCTTTGTGCTAGATGAACGAAAGTCTCTGCACATGCTCTGTTCTGATAGATAAGTGTGTGTGAAAGCCGTCCTTCACCTAGCTTGTTGGGAACACAGAGTTTCAATACAGTTGTAAACTACCCTCCATACATATATATGGGGAGGAACAAGCTCCAACTAGGTTTACAGTGAAAACTGCATGAACTTCAAACCGGCACTAGTAAACACACTGAGAAACCTGAGTAATAGTTACGCCTGCAACCCGTTCCCTTTGTGCTAGATGAACGAACGTCTCTCCACATGCTCAGTTCTGAGAGATAAGTGTGTGTGAAAGCCATCCTTCACCTTGCTTGTTGAGAACACAAAGTTTCTATACTGTTGCAAACTACTCTCCTTACATATATATGGGGAGCTACAAGCCCGACACGGTTTTACAGTGAAACTGCAGGAACTTCAAACCGGCACTAGGAAACACACTGAGAAACCTGAGTAAAAGTTTCTCCTGCAACCCATTTCCTTTGTGCTAGATGAACGAACGTCTCTCCACATGCTCAGTTCTGAGAGAAAAGTGTGTGTGAAAGCCGTCCTTCACCTAGCTTGTTGGGAACACAAAGTTTCTATACAGTTGCAAACTACTCTCCGTACATATATATGGGGAGGTACTACCTCCAACTCGGTTTTACAGTGAAAACTGCAGGAACTTCAAACCGGCACTAGGAAACACTTGAGTAACCTGAGTAAAAGTTTCTCCTGCAACACGTTCCTTTGTGCTAGATGAACGAACGTCTCTCCACATGCTCAGTTCTGAGAGATAAGTGTGTGTGAATGCCGTTCTTCACCTAGCTTGTTGGGAACACAAAGTTTCTATACAGTTGCAAACTACTCTCCATACATATATATGGGGAGGTACAAGCTCCAACTCGGTTTTACAGTGAAAATTGCAGGAACTTCTAACCGGCACTAGGAAAATCACAGAGAAACCTGTGTAAAAGTTTCTCCTGCAACCCGTTCCCTTTGTGCCAAATGAACGAACGTCTCTCCACATGCTCAGTTCTGAGTGATAAGTGTGTGTGAAAGCCGTCCTTCACCAAGCTTGTTGGTAACACAAAGTTTCTATACAGTTGCAAACTACTCTCCATACATATGTATGGGGAGGTACAAGCTCCAACTCGGTTTTACAGTGAAAACTGCAGGAACTTCAAACCGGCACTAGGAAACACACTGAGAAACCTGAGGAAAAGTTTCTCCGGCAACCCGTTCACTTTGTGCCAGGTGAACGAACATCTAACCACATGCTCAGTCCAGAGAGATAAGTGTGTGTGAAAGCCGTCCTTCACCTAGCTTGTTGGGAACACAGAGTTTCTATACAGTTGTAAACTACCCTCCATACATATATATTGGGAGGAACAAGCTCCAACTCGGTTTTACAGTGAAAACTGCAGGAACTTCAAACCGGCACTAGGAAACACACTGAGAAACCTGAGTAATAGTTACACCTGCAAACCGTTCCCTTTGTGCTAGATGAACGAACGTCTCTCCACATGCTCAGTTCTGAGAGATAAGTGTGTGTGAAAGCCATCCTTCACCTTGCTTGTTGAGAACACAAAGTTTCTATACAGTAGCAAACTATTCTCCATACATATATATGGTGAGGTATTACCTCCAACTCGGTTTTACAGTGAAAACTGCAGGAACTTCAAACCGGGACTAGGAAACACACTGAGAAACCTGAGTAAATGTTTCTCCTGCAACCCGTTCTCTTTGTGCTAGATGAACGAAAGTCTCTCCACATGCTCAGTTCTGAGAGATAAGTGTGTGTGAAAGCCGTCCTTCAACTAGCTTGTTGGGAACACAAAGTTTCTATACAGTTGCAATCTACTCTCCATACATATATATGGGGAGGTACAAGCTCCAACTCGGTTTTACAGTGAAAACTGCAGGAACTTCAAACCGGCACTAGGAAACACACTGAGAAACCTGAGTAAAAGTTTCTCCTGCAACCAGTTCCCTTTGTGCTAGATGAACGAACGTCTCTCCACATGCTCAGTTCTGAGAGATAAGTGTGTGTGAAAGCCGTCCTTCACCTAGCTTGTTGGGAACACAAAGTTTCTATACGGTTGCAAACTACTCTCAATACATATATATGGGGAGGTACTAGCTCCAACTCGGTTTTACAGAGAAAACTGCTGGAACTTCCAACCGGCACTAGGAAACACACTGAGAAACCTGAGTAAAAGTTTCTCCTGCAACCCGTTCCCTTTGTGCTAGATGAACGAACGTCTAACCACAAGCTCAGTTCTGAGAGATAAGTGTGTGTGAAAGCCGTCCTTCACCTATCTTGTTGGGAACACAAAGTTTCTATACAGTTGCAAATAACTCTCCATACATATATATGGGGAGGTACAAGCTCCAACTCGGTTTTACAGTGAAAACTGCAGGAACTTCAAACCGGCACTAGGAAACACACTGAGAAACCTGAGTAAAAGTTTCTCCTGCAACACGTTCCCTTTGTGCTAGATGAACGAACGTCTCTCCACATGCTCAGTTCTGAGAGATAAGTGTGTGTGAAAGCCGTCCTTCACCTAGCTTGTTGGGAACACAAAGTTTGTATACAGTTGCAAATTACTCTTCATACATATATATGGGGAGATACTAGCTACAACTCGGTTTTACAGTGAAAACTGCTGGAACTTCAAACCGGCACTGGGAAACACACTGAGAAACCTGAGGAAAAGTTTCTCCTGCAACCCGTTCCCTTTGTGCTAGATGAAGGAACGTCTCTCCACATGCTCAGTTCTGAGAGATAAGTGTGTGTGAATGCCGTTCTTCACCTAGCTTGTTGGGAACACAAAGTTTCTATACAGTTGCAAACTACTCTCCATACATATATATGGGGAGGTACAAGCTCCAACTCGGTTTTACAGTGAAAATTGCAGGAACTTCAATCCGGCACTAGGAAAATCACTGAGAAACCTGAGTAAAAGTTTCTCCTGCAACCCGTTCCCTTTGTGCCAAATGAACGAAAGTCTCTCCACATGCTCAGTTCTGAGAGATAAGTGTGTGTGAAAGCCGTCCTTCACCAAGCTTGTTGGTAACACAAAGTTTCTATACAGTTGCAAACTACTCTTCATACATATGTAGGGGGAGGTATTAGCTCCAACTCGGTTTTACAGTGAAAACTGCAGGAACTTCAAACCGGCACTAGGAAAATCACTGAGAAACCTGAGGAAAAGTTTCTCCGGCAACCCGTTCACTTTGTGCCAGGTGAACGAACATCTATCCACATGCTCAGTCCTGAGAGATAAGTGTGTGAGAAAGCCATCCTTCACCTTGCTTGTTGAGAACACAAAGGTTCTATACAGTTGCAAACTACTCTCCATACATATATATGGGGATGTACAAGCTCCGACTCGGTTTTACAGTGAAATCTGCAGGAACTTAAAACCGGCACTAGGAAACACACTGAGAAACCTGAGTAAAAATTTCTCCTGCAACCCGTTCCCTTTGTGCTAGATGAACGAACGTCTCTGCACATGCTCTGTTCTGATAGATAAGTGTGTGTGAAAGCCGTCCTTCACCTAGCTTGTTGGGAACACAGAGTTTCAATACAGTTGTAAACTACCCTCCATACATATATATGGGGAGGAACAAGCTCCAACTAGGTTTACAGTGAAAACTGCATGAACTTCAAACCGGCACTAGTAAACACACTGAGAAACCTGAGTAATAGTTACTCCTGCAACCCGTTCCCTTTGTGCTAGATGAACGAACGTCTCTCCACATGCTCAATTCTGAGAGATAAGTGTGTGTGAAAGCCATCCTTCACCTTGCTTGTTGAGAACACAAAGTTTCTATACTGTTGCAAACTACTCTCCATACATATATATGGGGAGGTACAAGCCCGACACGGTTTTACAGTGAAAACTGCAGGAACTTCAAACCGGCACTAGGAAACACACTGAGAAACCTGAGTAAAAGTTTCTCCTGCAACCCATTTCCTTTGTGCTAGATGAACGAACGTCTCTCCACATGCTCAGTTCTGAGAGATAAGTGTGTGTGAAAGCCGTCCTTCACCTAGCTTGTTGGGAACACAAAGTTTCTATACAGTTGCAAACTACTCTCCGTACATATATATGGGGAGGTACTACCTCCAACTCGGTTTTACAGTGAAAACTGCAGGAACTTCAAACCGGCACTAGGAAACACTTGAGTAACCTGAGTAAAAGTTTCTCCTGCAACACGTTCCTTTGTGCTAGATGAACGAACGTCTCTCCACATGCTCAGTTCTGAGAGATAAGTGTGTGTGAATGCCGTTCTTCACCTAGCTTGTTGGGAACACAAAGTTTCTATACAGTTGCAAACAACTCTCCATACATATATATGGGGAGGTACAAGCTCCAACTCGGTTTTACAGTGAAAATTGCAGGAACTTCTAACCGGCACTAGGAAAATCACAGAGAAACCTGTGTAAAAGTTTCTCCTGCAACCCGTTCCCTTTGTGCCAAATGAACGAACGTCTCTCCACATGCTCAGTTCTGAGTGATAAGTGTGTGTGAAAGCCGTCCTTCACCAAGCTTGTTGGTAACACAAAGTTTCTATACAGTTGCAAACTACTCTCCATACATATGTATGGGGAGGTACAAGCTCCAACTCGGTTTTACAGTGAAAACTGCAGGAACTTCAAACCGGCACTAGGAAACACACTGAGAAACCTGAGGAAAAGTTTCTCCGGCAACCCGTTCACTTTGTGCCAGGTGAACGAACATCTAACCACATGCTCAGTCCAGAGAGATAAGTGTGTGTGAAAGCCGTCCTTCACCTAGCTTGTTGGGAACACAGAGTTTCTATACAGTTGTAAACTACCCTCCATACATATATATTGGGAGGAACAAGCTCCAACTCGGTTTTACAGTGAAAACTGCAGGAACTTCAAACCGGCACTAGGAAACACACTGAGAAACCTGAGTAATAGTTACACCTGCAAACCGTTCCCTTTGTGCTAGATGAACGAACGTCTCTCCACATGCTCAGTTCTGAGAGATAAGTGTGTGTGAAAGCCATCCTTCACCTTGCTTGTTGAGAACACAAAGTTTCTATACAGTAGCAAACTACTCTCCATACATATATATGGTGAGGTATTACCTCCAACTCGGTTTTACAGTGAAAACTGCAGGAACTTCAAACCGGCACTGGGAAACACACTGAGAAACCTGAGTAAAGCTTTCTCCTGCAAACCGTTCCCTTTGTGCTAGATGAACGAACGTCTCTCCACATGCTCATTTCTGAGAGATAAGTGTGTGTGAAAGCCGTCCTTCACCTAGCTTGTTGGGAACACAAAGTTTCTATACAGTTGCAAATTACTCTTCATACATATATATGGGGAGATACTAGCTCCAACTCGGTTTTACAGTGAAAACTGCTGGAACTTCAAACCGGCACTAAGAAACAAACTGAGAAACCTGAGTAAATGTTTCTCCTGCAACCCGTTCTCTTTGTGCTAGATGAACGAAAGTCTCTCCACATGCTCAGTTCTGAGAGATAAGTGTGTGTGAAAGCCGTCCTTCAACTAGCTTGTTGGGAACACAAAGTTTCTATACAGTTGCAATCTACTCTCCATACATATATATGGGGAGGTACAAGCTCCAACTCGGTTTTACAGTGAAAACTGCAGGAACTTCAAACCGGCACTAGGAAACACACTGAGAAACCTGAGTAAAAGTTTCTCCTGCAACCAGTTCCCTTTGTGCTAGATGAACGAACGTCTCTCCACATGCTCAGTTCTGAGAGATAAGTGTGTGTGAAAGCCGTCCTTCACCTAGCTTGTTGGGAACACAAAGTTTCTATACGGTTGCAAACTACTCTCAATACATATATATGGGGAGGTACTAGCTCCAACTCGGTTTTACAGAGAAAACTGCTGGAACTTCCAACCGGCACTAGGAAACACACTGAGAAACCTGAGGAAAAGTTTCTCCTGCAACCCGTTCCCTTTGTGCTAGATGAACGAACGTCTAACCACAAGCTCAGTTCTGAGAGATAAGTGTGTGTGAAAGCCGTCCTTCACCTATCTTGTTGGGAACACAAAGTTTCTATACAGTTGCAAACAACTCTTCATACATATATATGGGGAGGTACAAGCTCCGACTCCGTTATACAGTGAAAACTGCAGGAACTTCAAACCGGCACTAGGAAACACACTGAGAAACCTGAGTAAAAGTTTCTCCTGCAACCCATTTCCTTTGTGCTAGATGAACGAACGTCTCTCCACATGCTCAGTTCTGAGAGATAAGTGTGTGTGAAAGCCGTCCTTCACCTAGCTTGTTGGGAACACAAAGTTTCTATACAGTTGCTATCTACTCTCCATACATATATATGGGGAGGTACAAGCTCCAACTCGGTTTTACAGTGAAAACTGCAGGAACTTCAAACCGGCACTAGGAAACACACTGAGAAACCTGAGGAAAAGTTTCTCCGGCAACCCGTTCACTTTGTGCCAGGTGAACGAACATCTAACCACATGCTCAGTCCAGAGAGATAAGTGTGTGTGAAAGCCGTCCTTCACCTAGCTTGTTGGGAACACAGAGTTTCTATACAGTTGTAAACTACCCTCCATACATATATATTTGGAGGAACAAGCTCCAACTCGGTTTTACAGTGAAAACTGCAGGAACTTCAAACCGGCACTAGGAAACACACTGAGAAACCTGAGTAATAGTTACACCTGCAAACCGTTCCCTTTGTGCTAGATGAACGAACGTCTCTCCACATGCTCAGTTCTGAGAGATAAGTGTGTGTGAAAGCCATCCTTCACCTTGCTTGTTGAGAACACAAAGTTTCTATACAGTAGCAAACTACTCTCCATACATATATATGGTGAGGTATTACCTCCAACTCGGTTTTACAGTGAAAACTGCAGGAACTTCAAACCGGCACTGGGAAACACACTGAGAAACCTGAGTAAAGCTTTCTCCTGCAAACCGTTCCCTTTGTGCTAGATGAACGAACGTCTCTCCACATGCTCATTTCTGAGAGATAAGTGTGTGTGAAAGCCGTCCTTCACCTAGCTTGTTGGGAACACAAAGTTTCTATACAGTTGCAAATTACTCTTCATACATATATATGGGGAGATACTAGCTCCAACTCGGTTTTACAGTGAAAACTGCTGGAACTTCAAACCGGCACTAAGAAACAAACTGAGAAACCTGAGTAAATGTTTCTCCTGCAACCCGTTCTCTTTGTGCTAGATGAACGAAAGTCTCTCCACATGCTCAGTTCTGAGAGATAAGTGTGTGTGAAAGCCGTCCTTCAACTAGCTTGTTGGGAACACAAAGTTTCTATACAGTTGCAATCTACTCTCCATACATATATATGGGGAGGTACAAGCTCCAACTCGGTTTTACAGTGAAAACTGCAGGAACTTCAAACCGGCACTAGGAAACACACTGAGAAACCTGAGTAAAAGTTTCTCCTGCAACCAGTTCCCTTTGTGCTAGATGAACGAACGTCTCTCCACATGCTCAGTTCTGAGAGATAAGTGTGTGTGAAAGCCGTCCTTCACCTAGCTTGTTGGGAACACAAAGTTTCTATACGGTTGCAAACTACTCTCAATACATATATATGGGGAGGTACTAGCTCCAACTCGGTTTTACAGAGAAAACTGCTGGAACTTCCAACCGGCACTAGGAAACACACTGAGAAACCTGAGGAAAAGTTTCTCCTGCAACCCGTTCCCTTTGTGCTAGATGAACGAACGTCTAACCACAAGCTCAGTTCTGAGAGATAAGTGTGTGTGAAAGCCGTCCTTCACCTATCTTGTTGGGAACACAAAGTTTCTATACAGTTGCAAACAACTCTTCATACATATATATGGGGAGGTACAAGCTCCGACTCCGTTATACAGTGAAAACTGCAGGAACTTCAAACCGGCACTAGGAAACACACTGAGAAACCTGAGTAAAAGTTTCTCCTGCAACCCATTTCCTTTGTGCTAGATGAACGAACGTCTCTCCACATGCTCAGTTCTGAGAGATAAGTGTGTGTGAAAGCCGTCCTTCACCTAGCTTGTTGGGAACACAAAGTTTCTATACAGTTGCTATCTACTCTCCATACATATATATGGGGAGGTACAAGCTCCAACTCGGTTTTACAGTGAAAACTGCAGGAACTTCAAACCGGCACTAGGAAACACACTGAGAAAGCTGAGTAAAAGTTTCTCCTGCAACCCGTTCCCTTTGTGCTAGATGAACGAACGTCTCTAAACATGCTCAGTTCTGAGAGATAAGTGTGTGTGAAAGCCGTCCTTCACCTAGCTTTTGGGAACACAAAGTTTCTATACAGTTGCAAACTACTCTCAATACATATATATGGGGAGGTACTAGCTCCAACTCGGTTTTACAGAGAAAACTGCAGGAACGTCAAACGGGCACTAGGAAACACACTGAGAAACCTGAGTAAAAGTTTCTCCTGCAACCCGTTCCCTTTGTGCTAGATGAACGAACGTCTAACCACATGCTCAGTTCTGAGAGATAAGTGTGTGTGAAAGCCGTCCTTCACCAAACTTGTTGGGAACACAAAGTTTCTATACAGTTGCAAACAACTCTTCATACATATATATGGGGAGGTACAAGCTCCGACTCCGTTATACAGTGAAAACTGCAGGAACTTCAAACCGGCACTAGGAAACACACTGAGAACCCTGAGTAAAAGTTTCTCCTGCAACCCGTTCCCTTTGTGCTAGATGAACGAACGTCTCTCCACATGCTCAGCTCTGAGAGATAAGTGTGTGTGAAAGCCGTCCTTCAACTAGCTTGTTGGGAAAACAATGTTTTTATACAGTTGCCAACTACTCTCCATATATATATATGGGGAGGTATTAGCTCCAACTCGGTTTTACAGTGAAAACTGCAGGAAATTCAAACCGGCACTAGGAAACCCACTGAGAAACCTGAGTAAAAGTTTCTCCTGCAACACGTTCCCTTTGTGCTAGATGAACGAACGTCTCTCCACAAGCTCAGTTCTGAGAGATAAGTGTGTGTGAAAGCCGTCCTTCACCTAGCTTGTTGGGAACACAAAGTTTCTATACGGTTGCAAACTACTCTCAATACATATATATGGGGAGGTACTAGCTCCAACTCGGTTTTACAGAGAAAACTGCTGGAACTTCAAACCGGCACTAGGAAACACACTGAGAAACCTGAGGAAAAGTTTCTCCTGCAACCCGTTCCCTTTGTGCTAGATGAACGAACGTCGCTCCACATGCTAAGTTCCGGGAGACAAGTGTGTGTGAAAGCCGTCCTTCACCTAGCTTGTTGGGAACACAAAGTTTCTATACAGTTGCAAACTACTCTCCATACATATATATGGGGAGGTACAAGCTCCAACTCGGTTTTACAGTGAAAACTGCAGGAACTTCAAACCGGGACTAGGAAACACACTGAGAAACCTGAGTAAATGTTTCTCCTGCAACCCGTTCTCTTTGTGCTAGATGAACGAAAGTCTCTCCACATGCTCAGTTCTGAGAGATAAGTGTGTGTGAAAGCCGTCCTTCAACTAGCTTGTTGGGAACACAAAGTTTCTATACAGTTGCAATCTACTCTCCATACATATATATGGGGAGGTACAAGCTCCAACTCGGTTTTACAGTGAAAACTGCAGGAACTTCAAACCGGCACTAGGAAACACACTGAGAAACCTGAGTAAAAGTTTCTCCTGCAACCCGTTCCCTTTGTGCTAGATGAACGAACGTCTCTCCACATGCTCAGTTCTGAGAGATAAGTGTGTGTGAATGCCGTTCTTCACCTAGCTTGTTGGGAACACAAAGTTTCTATACAGTTGCAAACTACTCTCCATACATATATAAGGGGAGGTACAAGCTCCAACTCGGTTTTACAGTGAAAATTGCAGGAACTTCAAACCGGCACTAGGAAAATCACTGAGAAACCTGTGTAAAAGTTTCTCCTGCAACCCGTTCCCTTTGTGCCAAATGAACGAACGTCTCTCCACATGCTCAGTTCTGAGAGATAAGTGTGTGTGAAAGCCGTCCTTCACCTTGCTTGTTGAGAACACAAAGTTTCTATTCAGTTGCAAACTACTCTCCATTCATATATATGGGGAGGTACAAGCTCCGACTCGGTTTTACAGTGAAAACTGCAGGAACTTCAAACCGACACCAGGAAACACACTGAGAAACCTGAGTAAATGTTTCTCCTGCAACCCGTTCCCTTTGTGCTAGATGAACGAACGTCGCTCCACATGCTAAGTTCCGGGAGACAAGTGTGTGTGAAAGCCGTCCTTCACCTAGCTTGTTGGGAACACAAAGTTTCTATACAGTTGCAAACTACTCTCCATACATATATATGGGGAGGTACAAGCTCCAACTCGGTTTTACAGTGAAAACTGCAGGAACTTCAAACCGGGACTAGGAAACACACTGAGAAACCTGAGTAAATGTTTCTCCTGCAACCCGTTCTCTTTGTGCTAGATGAACGAAAGTCTCTCCACATGCTCAGTTCTGAGAGATAAGTGTGTGTGAAAGCCGTCCTTCAACTAGCTTGTTGGGAACACAAAGTTTCTATACAGTTGCAATCTACTCTCCATACATATATATGGGGAGGTACAAGCTCCAACTCGGTTTTACAGTGAAAACTGCAGGAACTTCAAACCGGCACTAGGAAACACACTGAGAAACCTGAGTAAAAGTTTCTCCTGCAACCCGTTCCCTTTGTGCTAGATGAACGAACGTCTCTCCACATGCTCAGTTCTGAGAGATAAGTGTGTGTGAATGCCGTTCTTCACCTAGCTTGTTGGGAACACAAAGTTTCTATACAGTTGCAAACTACTCTCCATACATATATAAGGGGAGGTACAAGCTCCAACTCGGTTTTACAGTGAAAATTGCAGGAACTTCAAACCGGCACTAGGAAAATCACTGAGAAACCTGTGTAAAAGTTTCTCCTGCAACCCGTTCCCTTTGTGCCAAATGAACGAACGTCTCTCCACATGCTCAGTTCTGAGAGATAAGTGTGTGTGAAAGCCGTCCTTCACCTTGCTTGTTGAGAACACAAAGTTTCTATTCAGTTGCAAACTACTCTCCATTCATATATATGGGGAGGTACAAGCTCCGACTCGGTTTTACAGTGAAAACTGCAGGAACTTCAAACCGACACCAGGAAACACACTGAGAAACCTGAGTAAATGTTTCTCCTGCAACCCGTTCTCTTTGTGCTAGATGAACGAAAGTCTCTCCACATGCTCAGTTCTGAGAGATAAGTGTGTGTGAAAGCCGTCCTTCAACTAGCTTGTTGGGAACACAAAGTTTCTATACAGTTGCAATCTACTCTCCATACATATATATGGGGAGGTACAAGCTCCAACTCGGTTTTACAGTGAAAACTGCAGGAACTTCAAACCGGCACTAGGAAACACACTGAGAAACCTGAGTAAAAGTTTCTCCTGCAACCCGTTCCCTTTGTGCTAGATGAACGAACGTCTCTCCACATGCTCAGTTCTGAGAGATAAGTGTGTGTGAATGCCGTTCTTCACCTAGCTTGTTGGGAACACAAAGTTTCTATACAGTTGCAAACTACTCTCCATACATATATAAGGGGAGGTACAAGCTCCAACTCGGTTTTACAGTGAAAATTGCAGGAACTTCAAACCGGCACTAGGAAAATCACTGAGAAACCTGTGTAAAAGTTTCTCCTGCAACCCGTTCCCTTTGTGCTAGATGAACGAACGTCTCTCCACATGCTCAGTTCTGAGAGATAAGTGTGTGTGAAAGCCGTCCTTCACCTTGCTTGTTGAGAACACAAAGTTTCTATTCAGTTGCAAACTACTCTCCATTCATATATATGGGGAGGTACAAGCTCCGACTCGGTTTTACAGTGAAAACTGCAGGAACTTCAAACCGACACCAGGAAACACACTGAGAAACCTGAGTAAAGGTTTCCCCTGCAACCCGTTCCCTTTGTGCTAGATGAACGAACGTCTCTCCACATGCTCAGTTCTGAGAGATAAGTGTGTGTGAAAGCCGTCCTTCACCTAGCTTGTTGGGAACACAAAGTTTCTATACAGTTGCAAATTACTCTTCATACATATATATGGGGAGATACTAGCTCCAACTCGGTTTTACAGTGAAAACTGCTGGAACTTCAAACCGGCACTAAGAAACACACTGAGAAACCTGAGTAAAAGTTTCTCCTGCAACCCGTTCCCTTTGTGCTAGATGAACGAACGTCTCTCCACATGCTCAGTTCTGAGAGCTAAGTGTGTGTGAAAGCCATCCTTCACCTTGCTTGTTGAGAACACAAAGTTTCTATACAGTTGCAAACTACTCTCCATACATATATATGGGGAGGTACAAGCTCCGACTCGGTTTTACAGTGAAAACTGCAGGAACTTCAAACCGACACCAGGAAACACACTGAGAAACCTGAGTAAAGGTTTCTCCTGCAACCCGTTCCCTTTGTGCTAGATGAACGAACGTCTCTCCACATGCTCAGTTCCGAGAGATAAGTGTGTGTGAAAGCCGTCCTTAACCTAGCTTGTTGGGAACTCAAAGTTTCTATACAGTTGCAAATTACTCTTCATACATATATATGGGGAGATACTAGCTCCAACTCGGTTTTACAGTGAAAACTGCTGGAACTTCAAACCGGCACTAAGAAACAAACTGAGAAACCTGAGTAAAAGTTTCTCCTGCAACCCGTTCCCTTTGTACTAGATGAACGAACGTCTCTCCACATGCTCAGTTTTGAGAGATAAGTGTGTGTGAATGCCGTCCTTCAACTAGCTTGTTGGGAACACAAAGTTTCTATACAGTTGCAATCTACTCTCCATACATATATATGGGGAGGTACAAGCTCCAACTCGGTTTTACAGTGAAAATTGCAGGAACTTCAAACCGGCACTAGGAAAATCACTGAGAAACCTGTGTAAAAGTTTCTCCTGCAACCCGATCCCTTTGTGCCAAATGAACGAACGTCTCTCCACATGCTCAGTTCTGAGAGATAAGTGTGTGTGAAAGCCGTCCTTCACCAAGCTTGTTGGTAACACAAAGTTTCTATACAGTTGCAAACCGCTCTCCATACATATGTATGGGGAGGTATTAGCTCCAACTCGGTTTTACAGTGAAAACTGCAGGAACTTCAAACCGGCACTAGGAAACACACTGAGAAACCTGAGGAAAAGTTTCTCCGGCAACCCATTCACTTTGTGCCAGGTGAACGAACATCTAACCACATGCTCAGTCCTCAGAGATAAGTGTGTGTGAAAGCCGTCCTTCACCTACCTTGTTGGGAACACAGAGTTTCTATACAGTTGCAAACTACTCTCCATACATATATATGGGGAGGTACTACATTCAACTCGGTTTTACAGTGAAAACTGCAGGAACTTCAAACCGGCACTAGGAAACACACTGAGAAACCTGAGTAAAGGTTTCTCCTGCAACCCGTTCTCTTTGTGCTAGATGAACGAACGTCTCTCCACATGCTCAGTTCCGAGAGACAAGTGTGTGTGAAAGCCGTCCTTCACCTAGCTTGTTGGGAACACAAAGTTTCTATACAGTTGCAAATTACTCTTCATACATATATATGGGGAGATACTAGCTCCAACTCGGTTTTACAGTGAAAACTGCTGGAACTTCAAACCGGCACTAAGAAACAAACTGAGAAACCTGAGTAAAAGTTTCTCCTGCAACCCGTTCCCTTTGTGCTAGATGAACGAACGTCTCTCCACATGCTCAGTTCTGAGAGATAAGTGTGTGTGAATGCCGTTCTTCACCTAGCTTGTTGGGAACACAAAGTTTCTATACAGTTGCAAACTACTCTCCATACATATATATGGGGAGGTACAAGCTCCAACTCGGTTTTACAGTGAAAACTGCAGGAACTTCAAACCGGCACTAGGAAAATCACTGAGAAACCTGTGTAAAAGTTTCTCCTGCAACCCGTTCCCTTTGTGCCAAATGAACGAACTTCTCTCCACATGCTCAGTTCTGAGAGATAAGTGTGTGTGAAAGCCGTCCTTCACCAAGCTTGTTGGTAGCACAAAGTTTCTATACAGTTGCAAACTACTCTCCATACATATATATGGGGAGATACTAGCTCCAACTCGGTTTTACAGAGAAAACTGCTGGAACTTCAAACCGGCACTAGGAAACACACTGAGAAACCTGAGGAAAAGTTTCACCTGCAACCCGTTCCCTTTGTGCTAGATGAACGAACGTCTAACCACATGCTCAGTTCTGAGAGATAAGTGTGTGTGAAAGCCGTCCTTCACCTAGCTTGTTGGGAACACAAAGTTTCTATACAGTTGCAAACAACTCTTCATACATATATATGGGGAGGTACAAGCTCCAACTCCGTTATACAGTGAAAACTGCAGGAACATCAAAACGGCACTAGTAAACACACTGAGAAACCTGAGTAAAGGTTTCTCCTGCAACCCGTTCCCTTTGTGCTAGATGAACGAACGTCTCTCCACATGCTCAGTTCCGAGAGACAAGTGTGTGTGAAAGCCGTCCTTCACCTAGCTTGTTGGGAACACAAAGTTTCTATACAGTTGCAAATTACTCTTCATACATATATATGGGGAGATACTAGCTCCAACTCGGTTTTACAGTGAAAACTGCAGGAACTTCAAACCGGCACTAGGAAACACACTGAGAAACCTGAGGAAAAGTTTCTCCGGCAACCCGTTCACTTTGTGCCAGGTGAACGAACATCTAACCACATGCTCAGTCCTGAGAGATAAGTGTGTGTGAAAGCCGTCCTTCACCTAGCTTGTTGGGAACACAGAGTTTCTATACAGTTGTAAACTACCCTCCATACATATATATGGGGAGGAACAACCTCCAACTCGGTTTTACTGTGAAAACTGCAGGAACTTCAAACAGGCACTAGGAAACACACTGAGAAACCTGAGTAAAAGTTTCTCCTGCAAACCATTTCCTTTGTGCTAGATGAACGAACGTCTCTCCACATGCTCAGTTCTGAGAGATAATTGTGTGTGAAAGCCGTCCTTCACCTAGCTTGTTGGGAACACAAAGTTTCTATACAGTTGCAAACTACTCTCCATACATTTATATGGGGAGGTACTACCTCCAACTCGGTTTTACAGTGAAAACTGCAGGAACTTCAAACAGGCACTAGGAAACACACTGAGAAACCTGAGTAAAGGTTTCTCCTGCAACCCGTTCCTTTGTGCTAGATGAACGAACGTCTCTCCACATGCTCAGTTCCGAGAGACAAGTGTGTGTGAAAGCCGTCCTTCACCTAGCTTGTTGGGAACACAAAGTTTCTATACAGTTGCAAATTACTCTTCATACATATATATGGGGAGATACTAGCTCCAACTCGGTTTTACAGTGAAAACTGCTGGAACTTCAAACTGGCACTAAGAAACAAACTGTGAAACCTGAGTAAAAGTTTCTCCTGCAACCCGTTCCCTTTGTGCTAGATGAACGAACGTCTCTCCACATGCTCAGTTCTGAGAGATAAGTGTGTGTGAATGCCGTTCTTCACCTAGCTTGTTGGGAACACAAAGTTTCTATACAGTTGCAAACTACTCTCCATACATATATATGGGGAGGTACAAGCTCCAACTCGGTTTTACAGTGAAAACTGCAGGAACTTCAAACCGGCACAAGGAAAATCACTGAGAAAGCTGTGTAAAAGTTTCTCCTGCAACCCGTTCCCTTTGTGCCAAATGAACGAACTTCTCTCCACATGCTCAGTTCTGAGAGATAAGTGTGTGTGAAAGCCGTCCTTCACCAAGCTTGTTGGTAACACAAAGTTTCTATACAGTTGCAAACTACTCTCCATACATATGTATGGGGAGGTATAAGCTCCAACTCGGTTTTACAGTGAAAACTGCAGGAACTTCAAACCGGCACTAGGAAACACACTGAGAAACCTGAGGAAAAGTTTCTCCGGCAACCCGTTCACTTTGTGCCAGGTGAACGAACATCTAACCACATGCTCAGTCCTGAGAGATAAGTGTGTGTGAAAGCCGTCCTTCATCTAGCTTGTTGGGAACACAGAGTTTCTATACAGTTGTAAACTACCCTAGATACATAAATATGGGGAGGAACAACCTCCAACTCGGTTTTACAGTGAAAACTGCAGGAACTTCAAACAGGCACTAGGAAACACACTGAGAAACCTGAGTAATAGTTACACCTGCAACCCGTTCCCTTTGTGCTAGATGAACGAACGTCTCTCCACATGCTCAGTTCTGAGAGATAAGTGTGTGTGAAAGCCGTCCTTCAACTAGCTTGTTGCGAACACAAAGTTTCTATACAGTTGCAATCTACTCTCCATACATATATATGGGGAGGTAAAATCTCCAACTCGGTTTTACAGTGAAAACTGCAGGAACTTCAAACCGGCACTAGGAAACACACTGAGAAACCTGAGTAAAAGTTTCTCCTGCAACCCGTTCCCTTTGTGCTAGATGAACGAACGTCTCTCCACATGCTCAGTTCCGAGAGACAAGTGTGTGTGAAAGCCGTCCTTCACCTAGTTTGTTGGGAACACAAAGTTTCTATACAGTTGCAAACTACTCTCCATACATATATATGGGGAGGTACAAGCTCTAACTCTGTTTTACAGTGAAAACTGCAGGAACTTCAAACCGAGACTAGGAAACACACTGAGAAACCTGAGTAAATGTTTCACCTGCAACCCGTTCTCTTTGTGCTAGATGAACGAAAGTCTCTCCACATGCTCAGTTCTGAGAGATAAGTGTGTGTGAAAGCCGTCCTTCACCTAGCTTGTTGGGAACACAAAGTTTCTATACAGTTGCAAACTACTCTCCATACATATATATGGGGAGGTACAAGCTCCAACTCGGTTTTACAGTGAAAACTGCAGGAACTTCAAACCGGCACTAGGAAACACACTGAGAAACCTGAGTAAAAGTTTCTCCTGCAACACGTTCCCTTTGAGCTAGATGAACGAACGTCTCTCCACATGCTCAGTTCTGAGAGATAAGTGTGTGTGAAAGCCGTCCTTCACCTAGCTTGTTGGGAACACAAAGTTTCTATACAGTTGCAAATTACTCTTCATACATATATATGGGGAGATACTAGCTAAAACTCGGTTTTACAGTGAAAACTGCTGGAACTTCAAACCGGCACTAAGAAACAAACTGAGAAACCTGAGTAAAAGTTTCTCCTGCAACCCGTTCCCTTTGTGCTAGATGAACGAACGTCTCTCCACATGCTCAGTTCTGAGAGATAAGTGTGTGTGAATGCCGTTCTTCACCTAGCTTGTTGGGAACACAAAGTTTCTATACAGTTGCAAACTACTCTCCATACATATACATGGGGAGGTATTACCTCCAACTCAGTTTTACAGTGAAAATTGCAGGAACTTCAAACCGGCACTAGGAAACACACTGAGAAACCTGAGGAAAAGTTTCTCCGGCAACCCGTTCACTTTGTGCCAGGTGAACGAACATCTAACCACATGCTCAGTCCTGAGAGATAAGTGTGTGTGAAAGCCGTCCTTCACCTAGCTTGTTGGGAACACAGAGTTTCTATACAGTTGTAAACTACCCTCCATACATATATATGGGGAGGAACAACCTCCAACTCGGTTTTACTGTGAAAACTGCAGGAACTTCAAACAGGCACTAGGAAACACACTGAGAAACCTGAGTAAAAGTTTCTCCTGCAAACCATTTCCTTTGTGCTAGATGAACGAACGTCTCTCCACATGCTCAGTTCTGAGAGATAATTGTGTGTGAAAGCCGTCCTTCACCTAGCTTGTTGGGAACACAAAGTTTCTATACAGTTGCAAACTACTCTCCATACATTTATATGGGGAGGTACTACCTCCAACTCGGTTTTACAGTGAAAACTGCAGGAACTTCAAACAGGCACTAGGAAACACACTGAGAAACCTGAGTAAAGGTTTCTCCTGCAACCCGTTCCTTTGTGCTAGATGAACGAACGTCTCTCCACATGCTCAGTTCCGAGAGACAAGTGTGTGTGAAAGCCGTCCTTCACCTAGCTTGTTGGGAACACAAAGTTTCTATACAGTTGCAAATTACTCTTCATACATATATATGGGGAGATACTAGCTCCAACTCGGTTTTACAGTGAAAACTGCTGGAACTTCAAACTGGCACTAAGAAACAAACTGTGAAACCTGAGTAAAAGTTTCTCCTGCAACCCGTTCCCTTTGTGCTAGATGAACGAACGTCTCTCCACATGCTCAGTTCTGAGAGATAAGTGTGTGTGAATGCCGTTCTTCACCTAGCTTGTTGGGAACACAAAGTTTCTATACAGTTGCAAACTACTCTCCATACATATATATGGGGAGGTACAAGCTCCAACTCGGTTTTACAGTGAAAACTGCAGGAACTTCAAACCGGCACAAGGAAAATCACTGAGAAAGCTGTGTAAAAGTTTCTCCTGCAACCCGTTCCCTTTGTGCCAAATGAACGAACTTCTCTCCACATGCTCAGTTCTGAGAGATAAGTGTGTGTGAAAGCCGTCCTTCACCAAGCTTGTTGGTAACACAAAGTTTCTATACAGTTGCAAACTACTCTCCATACATATGTATGGGGAGGTATAAGCTCCAACTCGGTTTTACAGTGAAAACTGCAGGAACTTCAAACCGGCACTAGGAAACACACTGAGAAACCTGAGGAAAAGTTTCTCCGGCAACCCGTTCACTTTGTGCCAGGTGAACGAACATCTAACCACATGCTCAGTCCTGAGAGATAAGTGTGTGTGAAAGCCGTCCTTCACCTAGCTTGTTGGGAACACAGAGTTTCTATACAGTTGTAAACTACCCTAGATACATAAATATGGGGAGGAACAACCTCCAACTCGGTTTTACAGTGAAAACTGCAGGAACTTCAAACAGGCACTAGGAAACACACTGAGAAACCTGAGTAATAGTTACACCTGCAACCCGTTCCCTTTGTGCTAGATGAACGAACGTCTCTCCACATGCTCAGTTCTGAGAGATAAGTGTGTGTGAAAGCCGTCCTTCAACTAGCTTGTTGCGAACACAAAGTTTCTATACAGTTGCAATCTACTCTCCATACATATATATGGGGAGGTAAAATCTCCAACTCGGTTTTACAGTGAAAACTGCAGGAACTTCAAACCGGCACTAGGAAACACACTGAGAAACCTGAGTAAAAGTTTCTCCTGCAACCCGTTCCCTTTGTGCTAGATGAACGAACGTCTCTCCACATGCTCAGTTCCGAGAGACAAGTGTGTGTGAAAGCCGTCCTTCACCTAGTTTGTTGGGAACACAAAGTTTCTATACAGTTGCAAACTACTCTCCATACATATATATGGGGAGGTACAAGCTCTAACTCTGTTTTACAGTGAAAACTGCAGGAACTTCAAACCGAGACTAGGAAACACACTGAGAAACCTGAGTAAATGTTTCACCTGCAACCCGTTCTCTTTGTGCTAGATGAACGAAAGTCTCTCCACATGCTCAGTTCTGAGAGATAAGTGTGTGTGAAAGCCGTCCTTCACCTAGCTTGTTGGGAACACAAAGTTTCTATACAGTTGCAAACTACTCTCCATACATATATATGGGGAGGTACAAGCTCCAACTCGGTTTTACAGTGAAAACTGCAGGAACTTCAAACCGGCACTAGGAAACACACTGAGAAACCTGAGTAAAAGTTTCTCCTGCAACACGTTCCCTTTGAGCTAGATGAACGAACGTCTCTCCACATGCTCAGTTCTGAGAGATAAGTGTGTGTGAAAGCCGTCCTTCACCTAGCTTGTTGGGAACACAAAGTTTCTATACAGTTGCAAATTACTCTTCATACATATATATGGGGAGATACTAGCTAAAACTCGGTTTTACAGTGAAAACTGCTGGAACTTCAAACCGGCACTAAGAAACAAACTGAGAAACCTGAGTAAAAGTTTCTCCTGCAACCCGTTCCCTTTGTGCTAGATGAACGAACGTCTCTCCACATGCTCAGTTCTGAGAGATAAGTGTGTGTGAATGCCGTTCTTCACCTAGCTTGTTGGGAACACAAAGTTTCTATACAGTTGCAAACTACTCTCCATACATATACATGGGGAGGTATTACCTCCAACTCAGTTTTACAGTGAAAATTGCAGGAACTTCAAACCGGCACTAGGAAACACACTGAGAAACCTGAGTAAAGCTTTCTCCTGCAACCCGTTCCCTTTGTGCTAGATGAACGAACGTCCCTCCACATGCTCAGTTCTGAAAGATAAGTGTGTGTGAAAGCCGTCCTTCAACTAGCTTGTTGGGAACACAAAGTTTCTATACTGTTGCAAACTACTCTCAATACATATATATGGGGAGGTACTAGCTCCAACTCGGTTTTACAGAGAAAACTGCTGGAACTTCAAACCGGCACTAGGAAACACACTGAGAAACCTGAGGAAAAGTTTCTCCTGCAACCCGTTCCCTTTGTGCTAGATGAACGAACGTCTAACCACATGCTCAGTTCTGAGAGATAAGTGTGTGTGAAAGCCTTCCTTCACCTAACTTGTTGGGAACACAAAGTTTCTATACAGTTGCAAACAACTCTTCATACATATATATGGGGAGGTACAAGCTCCAACTCCGTTATACAGTGAAAACTGCAGGAACATCAAACCGGCACTAGTAAACACACTGAGAAACCTGAGTAAAGGTTTCTCCTGCAACCCGTTCCCTTTGTGCTAGATGAACGAACGTCTCTCCACATGCTCAGTTCCGAGAGACAAGTGTGTGTGAAAGCCGTCCTTCACCTAGCTTGTTGGGAACACAAAGTTTCTATACAGTTGCAAATTACTCTTCATACATATATATGGGGAGATACTAGCTCCAACTCGGTTTTACAGTGAAAACTGCTGGAACTTCAAACCGGCACTAAGAAACAAACTGAGAAACCTGAGTAAAAGTTTCTCCTGCAACCCGTTCCCTTTGTGCTAGATGAACGAACGTCTCTCCACATGCTCAGTTCTGAGAGATAAGTGTGTGTGAATGCCGTTCTTCACCTAGCTTGTTGGGAACACAAAGTTTCTATACAGTTGCAAACTACTCTCCATACATATATATGGGGAGGTACAAGCTCCAACTCGGTTTTACAGTGAAAACTGCAGGAACTTCAAACCGGCACTAGGAAAATCACTGAGAAACCTGTGTAAAAGTTTCTCCTGCAACCCGTTCCCTTTGTGCCAAATGAACGAACTTCTCTCCACATGCTCAGTTCTGAGAGATAAGTGTGTGTGAAAGCCGTCCTTCACCAAGCTTGTTGGTAGCACAAAGTTTCTATACAGTTGCAAACTACTCTCCATACATATATATGGGGAGATACTAGCTCCAACTCGGTTTTACAGAGAAAACTGCTGGAACTTCAAACCGGCACTAGGAAACACACTGAGAAACCTGAGGAAAAGTTTCACCTGCAACCCGTTCCCTTTGTGCTAGATGAACGAACGTCTAACCACATGCTCAGTTCTGAGAGATAAGTGTGTGTGAAAGCCGTCCTTCACCTAGCTTGTTGGGAACACAAAGTTTCTATACAGTTGCAAACAACTCTTCATACATATATATGGGGAGGTACAAGCTCCAACTCCGTTATACAGTGAAAACTGCAGGAACATCAAAACGGCACTAGTAAACACACTGAGAAACCTGAGTAAAGGTTTCTCCTGCAACCCGTTCCCTTTGTGCTAGATGAACGAACGTCTCTCCACATGCTCAGTTCCGAGAGACAAGTGTGTGTGAAAGCCGTCCTTCACCTAGCTTGTTGGGAACACAAAGTTTCTATACAGTTGCAAATTACTCTTCATACATATATATGGGGAGATACTAGCTCCAACTCGGTTTTACAGTGAAAACTGCAGGAACTTCAAACCGGCACTAGGAAACACACTGAGAAACCTGAGGAAAAGTTTCTCCGGCAACCCGTTCACTTTGTGCCAGGTGAACGAACATCTAACCACATGCTCAGTCCTGAGAGATAAGTGTGTGTGAAAGCCGTCCTTCACCTAGCTTGTTGGGAACACAGAGTTTCTATACAGTTGTAAACTACCCTCCATACATATATATGGGGAGGAACAACCTCCAACTCGGTTTTACTGTGAAAACTGCAGGAACTTCAAACAGGCACTAGGAAACACACTGAGAAACCTGAGTAAAAGTTTCTCCTGCAAACCATTTCCTTTGTGCTAGATGAACGAACGTCTCTCCACATGCTCAGTTCTGAGAGATAATTGTGTGTGAAAGCCGTCCTTCACCTAGCTTGTTGGGAACACAAAGTTTCTATACAGTTGCAAACTACTCTCCATACATTTATATGGGGAGGTACTACCTCCAACTCGGTTTTACAGTGAAAACTGCAGGAACTTCAAACAGGCACTAGGAAACACACTGAGAAACCTGAGTAAAGGTTTCTCCTGCAACCCGTTCCTTTGTGCTAGATGAACGAACGTCTCTCCACATGCTCAGTTCCGAGAGACAAGTGTGTGTGAAAGCCGTCCTTCACCTAGCTTGTTGGGAACACAAAGTTTCTATACAGTTGCAAATTACTCTTCATACATATATATGGGGAGATACTAGCTCCAACTCGGTTTTACAGTGAAAACTGCTGGAACTTCAAACTGGCACTAAGAAACAAACTGTGAAACCTGAGTAAAAGTTTCTCCTGCAACCCGTTCCCTTTGTGCTAGATGAACGAACGTCTCTCCACATGCTCAGTTCTGAGAGATAAGTGTGTGTGAATGCCGTTCTTCACCTAGCTTGTTGGGAACACAAAGTTTCTATACAGTTGCAAACTACTCTCCATACATATATATGGGGAGGTACAAGCTCCAACTCGGTTTTACAGTGAAAACTGCAGGAACTTCAAACCGGCACAAGGAAAATCACTGAGAAAGCTGTGTAAAAGTTTCTCCTGCAACCCGTTCCCTTTGTGCCAAATGAACGAACTTCTCTCCACATGCTCAGTTCTGAGAGATAAGTGTGTGTGAAAGCCGTCCTTCACCAAGCTTGTTGGTAACACAAAGTTTCTATACAGTTGCAAACTACTCTCCATACATATGTATGGGGAGGTATAAGCTCCAACTCGGTTTTACAGTGAAAACTGCAGGAACTTCAAACCGGCACTAGGAAACACACTGAGAAACCTGAGGAAAAGTTTCTCCGGCAACCCGTTCACTTTGTGCCAGGTGAACGAACATCTAACCACATGCTCAGTCCTGAGAGATAAGTGTGTGTGAAAGCCGTCCTTCATCTAGCTTGTTGGGAACACAGAGTTTCTATACAGTTGTAAACTACCCTAGATACATAAATATGGGGAGGAACAACCTCCAACTCGGTTTTACAGTGAAAACTGCAGGAACTTCAAACAGGCACTAGGAAACACACTGAGAAACCTGAGTAATAGTTACACCTGCAACCCGTTCCCTTTGTGCTAGATGAACGAACGTCTCTCCACATGCTCAGTTCTGAGAGATAAGTGTGTGTGAAAGCCGTCCTTCAACTAGCTTGTTGCGAACACAAAGTTTCTATACAGTTGCAATCTACTCTCCATACATATATATGGGGAGGTAAAATCTCCAACTCGGTTTTACAGTGAAAACTGCAGGAACTTCAAACCGGCACTAGGAAACACACTGAGAAACCTGAGTAAAAGTTTCTCCTGCAACCCGTTCCCTTTGTGCTAGATGAACGAACGTCTCTCCACATGCTCAGTTCCGAGAGACAAGTGTGTGTGAAAGCCGTCCTTCACCTAGTTTGTTGGGAACACAAAGTTTCTATACAGTTGCAAACTACTCTCCATACATATATATGGGGAGGTACAAGCTCTAACTCTGTTTTACAGTGAAAACTGCAGGAACTTCAAACCGAGACTAGGAAACACACTGAGAAACCTGAGTAAATGTTTCACCTGCAACCCGTTCTCTTTGTGCTAGATGAACGAAAGTCTCTCCACATGCTCAGTTCTGAGAGATAAGTGTGTGTGAAAGCCGTCCTTCACCTAGCTTGTTGGGAACACAAAGTTTCTATACAGTTGCAAACTACTCTCCATACATATATATGGGGAGGTACAAGCTCCAACTCGGTTTTACAGTGAAAACTGCAGGAACTTCAAACCGGCACTAGGAAACACACTGAGAAACCTGAGTAAAAGTTTCTCCTGCAACACGTTCCCTTTGAGCTAGATGAACGAACGTCTCTCCACATGCTCAGTTCTGAGAGATAAGTGTGTGTGAAAGCCGTCCTTCACCTAGCTTGTTGGGAACACAAAGTTTCTATACAGTTGCAAATTACTCTTCATACATATATATGGGGAGATACTAGCTAAAACTCGGTTTTACAGTGAAAACTGCTGGAACTTCAAACCGGCACTAAGAAACAAACTGAGAAACCTGAGTAAAAGTTTCTCCTGCAACCCGTTCCCTTTGTGCTAGATGAACGAACGTCTCTCCACATGCTCAGTTCTGAGAGATAAGTGTGTGTGAATGCCGTTCTTCACCTAGCTTGTTGGGAACACAAAGTTTCTATACAGTTGCAAACTACTCTCCATACATATACATGGGGAGGTATTACCTCCAACTCAGTTTTACAGTGAAAATTGCAGGAACTTCAAACCGGCACTAGGAAACACACTGAGAAACCTGAGGAAAAGTTTCTCCGGCAACCCGTTCACTTTGTGCCAGGTGAACGAACATCTAACCACATGCTCAGTCCTGAGAGATAAGTGTGTGTGAAAGCCGTCCTTCACCTAGCTTGTTGGGAACACAGAGTTTCTATACAGTTGTAAACTACCCTCCATACATATATATGGGGAGGAACAACCTCCAACTCGGTTTTACTGTGAAAACTGCAGGAACTTCAAACAGGCACTAGGAAACACACTGAGAAACCTGAGTAAAAGTTTCTCCTGCAAACCATTTCCTTTGTGCTAGATGAACGAACGTCTCTCCACATGCTCAGTTCTGAGAGATAATTGTGTGTGAAAGCCGTCCTTCACCTAGCTTGTTGGGAACACAAAGTTTCTATACAGTTGCAAATTACTCTTCATACATATATATGGGGAGATACTAGCTCCAACTCGGTTTTACAGTGAAAACTGCTGGAACTTCAAACCGGCACTAAGAAACAAACTGAGAAACCTGAGTAAAAGTTTCTCCTGCAACCCGTTCCCTTTGTGCTAGATGAACGAACGTCTCTCCACATGCTCAGTTCTGAGAGATAAGTGTGTGTGAATGCCGTTCTTCACCTAGCTTGTTGGGAACACAAAGTTTCTATACAGTTGCAAACTACTCTCCATACATATATATGGGGAGGTACAAGCTCCAACTCGGTTTTACAGTGAAAACTGCAGGAACTTCAAACCGGCACTAGGAAAATCACTGAGAAACCTGTGTAAAAGTTTCTCCTGCAACCCGTTCCCTTTGTGCCAAATGAACGAACTTCTCTCCACATGCTCAGTTCTGAGAGATAAGTGTGTGTGAAAGCCGTCCTTCACCAAGCTTGTTGGTAGCACAAAGTTTCTATACAGTTGCAAACTACTCTCCATACATATATATGGGGAGATACTAGCTCCAACTCGGTTTTACAGAGAAAACTGCTGGAACTTCAAACCGGCACTAGGAAACACACTGAGAAACCTGAGGAAAAGTTTCACCTGCAACCCGTTCCCTTTGTGCTAGATGAACGAACGTCTAACCACATGCTCAGTTCTGAGAGATAAGTGTGTGTGAAAGCCGTCCTTCACCTAGCTTGTTGGGAACACAAAGTTTCTATACAGTTGCAAACAACTCTTCATACATATATATGGGGAGGTACAAGCTCCAACTCCGTTATACAGTGAAAACTGCAGGAACATCAAAACGGCACTAGTAAACACACTGAGAAACCTGAGTAAAGGTTTCTCCTGCAACCCGTTCCCTTTGTGCTAGATGAACGAACGTCTCTCCACATGCTCAGTTCCGAGAGACAAGTGTGTGTGAAAGCCGTCCTTCACCTAGCTTGTTGGGAACACAAAGTTTCTATACAGTTGCAAATTACTCTTCATACATATATATGGGGAGATACTAGCTCCAACTCGGTTTTACAGTGAAAACTGCAGGAACTTCAAACCGGCACTAGGAAACACACTGAGAAACCTGAGGAAAAGTTTCTCCGGCAACCCGTTCACTTTGTGCCAGGTGAACGAACATCTAACCACATGCTCAGTCCTGAGAGATAAGTGTGTGTGAAAGCCGTCCTTCACCTAGCTTGTTGGGAACACAGAGTTTCTATACAGTTGTAAACTACCCTCCATACATATATATGGGGAGGAACAACCTCCAACTCGGTTTTACTGTGAAAACTGCAGGAACTTCAAACAGGCACTAGGAAACACACTGAGAAACCTGAGTAAAAGTTTCTCCTGCAAACCATTTCCTTTGTGCTAGATGAACGAACGTCTCTCCACATGCTCAGTTCTGAGAGATAATTGTGTGTGAAAGCCGTCCTTCACCTAGCTTGTTGGGAACACAAAGTTTCTATACAGTTGCAAACTACTCTCCATACATTTATATGGGGAGGTACTACCTCCAACTCGGTTTTACAGTGAAAACTGCAGGAACTTCAAACAGGCACTAGGAAACACACTGAGAAACCTGAGTAAAGGTTTCTCCTGCAACCCGTTCCTTTGTGCTAGATGAACGAACGTCTCTCCACATGCTCAGTTCCGAGAGACAAGTGTGTGTGAAAGCCGTCCTTCACCTAGCTTGTTGGGAACACAAAGTTTCTATACAGTTGCAAATTACTCTTCATACATATATATGGGGAGATACTAGCTCCAACTCGGTTTTACAGTGAAAACTGCTGGAACTTCAAACTGGCACTAAGAAACAAACTGTGAAACCTGAGTAAAAGTTTCTCCTGCAACCCGTTCCCTTTGTGCTAGATGAACGAACGTCTCTCCACATGCTCAGTTCTGAGAGATAAGTGTGTGTGAATGCCGTTCTTCACCTAGCTTGTTGGGAACACAAAGTTTCTATACAGTTGCAAACTACTCTCCATACATATATATGGGGAGGTACAAGCTCCAACTCGGTTTTACAGTGAAAACTGCAGGAACTTCAAACCGGCACAAGGAAAATCACTGAGAAAGCTGTGTAAAAGTTTCTCCTGCAACCCGTTCCCTTTGTGCCAAATGAACGAACTTCTCTCCACATGCTCAGTTCTGAGAGATAAGTGTGTGTGAAAGCCGTCCTTCACCAAGCTTGTTGGTAACACAAAGTTTCTATACAGTTGCAAACTACTCTCCATACATATGTATGGGGAGGTATAAGCTCCAACTCGGTTTTACAGTGAAAACTGCAGGAACTTCAAACCGGCACTAGGAAACACACTGAGAAACCTGAGGAAAAGTTTCTCCGGCAACCCGTTCACTTTGTGCCAGGTGAACGAACATCTAACCACATGCTCAGTCCTGAGAGATAAGTGTGTGTGAAAGCCGTCCTTCATCTAGCTTGTTGGGAACACAGAGTTTCTATACAGTTGTAAACTACCCTAGATACATAAATATGGGGAGGAACAACCTCCAACTCGGTTTTACAGTGAAAACTGCAGGAACTTCAAACAGGCACTAGGAAACACACTGAGAAACCTGAGTAATAGTTACACCTGCAACCCGTTCCCTTTGTGCTAGATGAACGAACGTCTCTCCACATGCTCAGTTCTGAGAGATAAGTGTGTGTGAAAGCCGTCCTTCAACTAGCTTGTTGCGAACACAAAGTTTCTATACAGTTGCAATCTACTCTCCATACATATATATGGGGAGGTAAAATCTCCAACTCGGTTTTACAGTGAAAACTGCAGGAACTTCAAACCGGCACTAGGAAACACACTGAGAAACCTGAGTAAAAGTTTCTCCTGCAACCCGTTCCCTTTGTGCTAGATGAACGAACGTCTCTCCACATGCTCAGTTCCGAGAGACAAGTGTGTGTGAAAGCCGTCCTTCACCTAGTTTGTTGGGAACACAAAGTTTCTATACAGTTGCAAACTACTCTCCATACATATATATGGGGAGGTACAAGCTCTAACTCTGTTTTACAGTGAAAACTGCAGGAACTTCAAACCGAGACTAGGAAACACACTGAGAAACCTGAGTAAATGTTTCACCTGCAACCCGTTCTCTTTGTGCTAGATGAACGAAAGTCTCTCCACATGCTCAGTTCTGAGAGATAAGTGTGTGTGAAAGCCGTCCTTCACCTAGCTTGTTGGGAACACAAAGTTTCTATACAGTTGCAAACTACTCTCCATACATATATATGGGGAGGTACAAGCTCCAACTCGGTTTTACAGTGAAAACTGCAGGAACTTCAAACCGGCACTAGGAAACACACTGAGAAACCTGAGTAAAAGTTTCTCCTGCAACACGTTCCCTTTGAGCTAGATGAACGAACGTCTCTCCACATGCTCAGTTCTGAGAGATAAGTGTGTGTGAAAGCCGTCCTTCACCTAGCTTGTTGGGAACACAAAGTTTCTATACAGTTGCAAATTACTCTTCATACATATATATGGGGAGATACTAGCTAAAACTCGGTTTTACAGTGAAAACTGCTGGAACTTCAAACCGGCACTAAGAAACAAACTGAGAAACCTGAGTAAAAGTTTCTCCTGCAACCCGTTCCCTTTGTGCTAGATGAACGAACGTCTCTCCACATGCTCAGTTCTGAGAGATAAGTGTGTGTGAATGCCGTTCTTCACCTAGCTTGTTGGGAACACAAAGTTTCTATACAGTTGCAAACTACTCTCCATACATATACATGGGGAGGTATTACCTCCAACTCAGTTTTACAGTGAAAATTGCAGGAACTTCAAACCGGCACTAGGAAACACACTGAGAAACCTGAGGAAAAGTTTCTCCGGCAACCCGTTCACTTTGTGCCAGGTGAACGAACATCTAACCACATGCTCAGTCCTGAGAGATAAGTGTGTGTGAAAGCCGTCCTTCACCTAGCTTGTTGGGAACACAGAGTTTCTATACAGTTGTAAACTACCCTCCATACATATATATGGGGAGGAACAACCTCCAACTCGGTTTTACTGTGAAAACTGCAGGAACTTCAAACAGGCACTAGGAAACACACTGAGAAACCTGAGTAAAAGTTTCTCCTGCAAACCATTTCCTTTGTGCTAGATGAACGAACGTCTCTCCACATGCTCAGTTCTGAGAGATAATTGTGTGTGAAAGCCGTCCTTCACCTAGCTTGTTGGGAACACAAAGTTTCTATACAGTTGCAAACTACTCTCCATACATTTATATGGGGAGGTACTACCTCCAACTCGGTTTTACAGTGAAAACTGCAGGAACTTCAAACAGGCACTAGGAAACACACTGAGAAACCTGAGTAAAGGTTTCTCCTGCAACCCGTTCCTTTGTGCTAGATGAACGAACGTCTCTCCACATGCTCAGTTCCGAGAGACAAGTGTGTGTGAAAGCCGTCCTTCACCTAGCTTGTTGGGAACACAAAGTTTCTATACAGTTGCAAATTACTCTTCATACATATATATGGGGAGATACTAGCTCCAACTCGGTTTTACAGTGAAAACTGCTGGAACTTCAAACTGGCACTAAGAAACAAACTGTGAAACCTGAGTAAAAGTTTCTCCTGCAACCCGTTCCCTTTGTGCTAGATGAACGAACGTCTCTCCACATGCTCAGTTCTGAGAGATAAGTGTGTGTGAATGCCGTTCTTCACCTAGCTTGTTGGGAACACAAAGTTTCTATACAGTTGCAAACTACTCTCCATACATATATATGGGGAGGTACAAGCTCCAACTCGGTTTTACAGTGAAAACTGCAGGAACTTCAAACCGGCACAAGGAAAATCACTGAGAAAGCTGTGTAAAAGTTTCTCCTGCAACCCGTTCCCTTTGTGCCAAATGAACGAACTTCTCTCCACATGCTCAGTTCTGAGAGATAAGTGTGTGTGAAAGCCGTCCTTCACCAAGCTTGTTGGTAACACAAAGTTTCTATACAGTTGCAAACTACTCTCCATACATATGTATGGGGAGGTATAAGCTCCAACTCGGTTTTACAGTGAAAACTGCAGGAACTTCAAACCGGCACTAGGAAACACACTGAGAAACCTGAGGAAAAGTTTCTCCGGCAACCCGTTCACTTTGTGCCAGGTGAACGAACATCTAACCACATGCTCAGTCCTGAGAGATAAGTGTGTGTGAAAGCCGTCCTTCACCTAGCTTGTTGGGAACACAGAGTTTCTATACAGTTGTAAACTACCCTAGATACATAAATATGGGGAGGAACAACCTCCAACTCGGTTTTACAGTGAAAACTGCAGGAACTTCAAACAGGCACTAGGAAACACACTGAGAAACCTGAGTAATAGTTACACCTGCAACCCGTTCCCTTTGTGCTAGATGAACGAACGTCTCTCCACATGCTCAGTTCTGAGAGATAAGTGTGTGTGAAAGCCGTCCTTCAACTAGCTTGTTGCGAACACAAAGTTTCTATACAGTTGCAATCTACTCTCCATACATATATATGGGGAGGTAAAATCTCCAACTCGGTTTTACAGTGAAAACTGCAGGAACTTCAAACCGGCACTAGGAAACACACTGAGAAACCTGAGTAAAAGTTTCTCCTGCAACCCGTTCCCTTTGTGCTAGATGAACGAACGTCTCTCCACATGCTCAGTTCCGAGAGACAAGTGTGTGTGAAAGCCGTCCTTCACCTAGTTTGTTGGGAACACAAAGTTTCTATACAGTTGCAAACTACTCTCCATACATATATATGGGGAGGTACAAGCTCTAACTCTGTTTTACAGTGAAAACTGCAGGAACTTCAAACCGAGACTAGGAAACACACTGAGAAACCTGAGTAAATGTTTCACCTGCAACCCGTTCTCTTTGTGCTAGATGAACGAAAGTCTCTCCACATGCTCAGTTCTGAGAGATAAGTGTGTGTGAAAGCCGTCCTTCACCTAGCTTGTTGGGAACACAAAGTTTCTATACAGTTGCAAACTACTCTCCATACATATATATGGGGAGGTACAAGCTCCAACTCGGTTTTACAGTGAAAACTGCAGGAACTTCAAACCGGCACTAGGAAACACACTGAGAAACCTGAGTAAAAGTTTCTCCTGCAACACGTTCCCTTTGAGCTAGATGAACGAACGTCTCTCCACATGCTCAGTTCTGAGAGATAAGTGTGTGTGAAAGCCGTCCTTCACCTAGCTTGTTGGGAACACAAAGTTTCTATACAGTTGCAAATTACTCTTCATACATATATATGGGGAGATACTAGCTAAAACTCGGTTTTACAGTGAAAACTGCTGGAACTTCAAACCGGCACTAAGAAACAAACTGAGAAACCTGAGTAAAAGTTTCTCCTGCAACCCGTTCCCTTTGTGCTAGATGAACGAACGTCTCTCCACATGCTCAGTTCTGAGAGATAAGTGTGTGTGAATGCCGTTCTTCACCTAGCTTGTTGGGAACACAAAGTTTCTATACAGTTGCAAACTACTCTCCATACATATACATGGGGAGGTATTACCTCCAACTCAGTTTTACAGTGAAAATTGCAGGAACTTCAAACCGGCACTAGGAAACACACTGAGAAACCTGAGTAAAGCTTTCTCCTGCAACCCGTTCCCTTTGTGCTAGATGAACGAACGTCCCTCCACATGCTCAGTTCTGAAAGATAAGTGTGTGTGAAAGCCGTCCTTCAACTAGCTTGTTGGGAACACAAAGTTTCTATACTGTTGCAAACTACTCTCAATACATATATATGGGGAGGTACTAGCTCCAACTCGGTTTTACAGAGAAAACTGCTGGAACTTCAAACCGGCACTAGGAAACACACTGAGAAACCTGAGGAAAAGTTTCTCCTGCAACCCGTTCCCTTTGTGCTAGATGAACGAACGTCTAACCACATGCTCAGTTCTGAGAGATAAGTGTGTGTGAAAGCCTTCCTTCACCTAACTTGTTGGGAACACAAAGTTTCTATACAGTTGCAAACAACTCTTCATACATATATATGGGGAGGTACAAGCTCCAACTCCGTTATACAGTGAAAACTGCAGGAACATCAAACCGGCACTAGTAAACACACTGAGAAACCTGAGTAAAGGTTTCTCCTGCAACCCGTTCCCTTTGTGCTAGATGAACGAACGTCTCTCCACATGCTCAGTTCCGAGAGACAAGTGTGTGTGAAAGCCGTCCTTCACCTAGCTTGTTGGGAACACAAAGTTTCTATACAGTTGCAAATTACTCTTCATACATATATATGGGGAGATACTAGCTCCAACTCGGTTTTACAGTGAAAACTGCTGGAACTTCAAACCGGCACTAAGAAACAAACTGAGAAACCTGAGTAAAAGTTTCTCCTGCAACCCGTTCCCTTTGTGCTAGATGAACGAACGTCTCTCCACATGCTCAGTTCTGAGAGATAAGTGTGTGTGAATGCCGTTCTTCACCTAGCTTGTTGGGAACACAAAGTTTCTATACAGTTGCAAACTACTCTCCATACATATATATGGGGAGGTACAAGCTCCAACTCGGTTTTACAGTGAAAACTGTAGGAACTTCAAACCGGCACTAGGAAAACCACTGAGAAACCTGTGTAAAAGTTTCTCCTGCAACCCGTTCCCTTTGTGCCAAATGAACGAACTTCTCTCCACATGCTCAGTTCTGAGAGATAAGTGTGTGTGAAAGCCGTCCTTCACCAAGCTTGTTGGTAACACAAAGTTTCTATACAGTTGCAAACTACTCTCCATACATATGTATGGGGAGGTATTAGCTCCAACTCGGTTTTACAGTGAAAACTGCAGGAACTTCAAACCGGCACTAGGAAACACACTGAGAAACCTGAGGAAAAGTTTCTCCGGCAACCCGTTCACTTTGTGCCAGGTGAACGAACATCTAACCACATGCTCAGTCCTGAGAGATAAGTGTGTGTGAAAGCCGTCCTTCACCTAGCTTGTTGGGAACACAGAGTTTCTATACAGTTGTAAACTACCCTCCATACATATATATGGGGAGGAACAAACTCCAACTCGGTTTTACAGTGAAAACTGCAGGAACTTCAAACAGGCACTAGGAAACACACTGAGAAACCTGAGTAAAAGTTTCTCCTGCAAACCATTTCCTTTGTGCTAGATGAACGAACGTCTCTCCACATGCTCAGTTCTGAGAGATAATTGTGTGTGAAAGCCGTCCTTCACTTAGCTTGTTGGGAACACAAAGTTTCTATACAGTTGCAAACTAGTCTCCATACATATATATGGGGAGGTACTACCTCCAACTCGGTTTTACAGTGAAAACTGCAGGAACTTCAAACAGGCACTAGGAAACACACTGAGAAACCTGAGTAAAGGTTTCTCCTGCAACCCGTTCCTTTGTGCTAGATGAACGAACGTCTCTCCACATGCTCAGTTCCGAGAGACAAGTGTGTGTGAAAGCCGTCCTTCACCTAGCTTGTTGGGAACACAAAGTTTCTATACAGTTGCAAACTAGTCTCCATACATATATATGGGGAGGTACTACCTCCAACTCGGTTTTACAGTGAAAACTGCAGGAACTTCAAACAGGCACTAGGAAACACACTGAGAAACCTGAGTAAAGGTTTCTCCTGCAACCCGTTCCTTTGTGCCAGATGAACGAATGTCTCTCCACATGCTCAGTTCCGAGAGACAAGTGTGTGTGAAAGCCGTCCTTCACCTAGCTTGTTGGGAACACAAAGTTTCTATACAGTTGCAAATTACTCTTCATACATATATATGGGGAGATACTAGCTCCAACTCGGTTTTACAGTGAAAACTGCTGGAACTTCAAACCGGCACTAAGAAACACACTGAGAAACCTGAGTAAAAGTTTCTCCTGCAACCCGTTCCCTTTGTGCTAGATGAACGAACGTCTCTCCACATGCTCAGTTCGGAGAGATAAGTGTGTGTGAAAGCCGTCCTTCACCTAGCTTGTTGGGAACACAAAGTTTCTATACAGTTGCAAACTACTCTCCATACATATATATGGGGAGGTACAAGCTCCAACTCGGTTTTACAGTGAAAACTGCAGGAACTTCAAACCGGCACTAGGAAAATCACTGAGAAAGCTGTGTAAAAGTTTCTCCTGCAACCCGTTCCCTTTGTGCCAAATGAACGAACTTCTCTCCACATGCTCAGTTCTGAGAGATAAGTGTGTGTGAAAGCCGTCCTTCACCAAGCTTGTTGGTAACCCAAAGTTTCTATACAGTTGCAAACTACTCTCCATACATATGTATGGGGAGGTATAAGCTCCAACTCGGTTTTACAGTGAAAACTGCAGGAACTTCAAACCGGCACTAGGAAACACACTGAGAAACCTGAGTAAAAGTTTCTCCTGCAACCCGTTCCCTTTGTGCTAGATGAACGAACGTCTCTCCACATGCTCAGTTCCGAGAGACAAGTGTGTGTGAAAGCCGTCCTTCACCTAGTTTGTTGGGAACACAAAGTTTCTATACAGTTGCAAACTACTCTCCATACATATATATGGGGAGGTACAAGCTCTAACTCTGTTTTACAGTGAAAACTGCAGGAACTTCAAACCGGGACTAGGAAACACACTGAGAAACCTGAGTAAATGTTTCTCCTGCAACCCGTTCTCTTTGTGCTAGATGAACGAAAGTCTCTCCACATGCTCAGTTCTGAGAGATAAGTGTGTGTGAAAGCCGTCCTTCAACTAGCTTTTTGGGAACACAAAGTTTCTATACAGTTGCAATCTTCTCTCCATACATATATATGGGGAGGTACAAGCTCCAACTCGGTTTTACAGTGAAAACTGCAGGAACTTCAAACCGGCACTAGGAAACACACTGAGGAACCTGAGTAAAAGTTTCTCCTGCAACCCGTTCCCTTTGTGCTAGATGAACGAACGTCTCTCCACATGCTCAATTCTGAGAGATTAGTGTGTGTGAAAGCCGTCCTTCACCTAGCTTGTTGGGAACACAAAGTTTCTATACGGTTGCAAACTACTCTCAATACATATATATGGTGAGGTACTAGCTCCAACTCGGTTTTACAGAGAAAACTGCTGGAACTTCCAACCGGCACTAGGAAACACACTGAGAAACCTGAGGAAAAGTTTCTCCTGCAACCCGTTCCCTTTGTGCTAGATGAACGAACGTCTAACCACAAGCTCAGTTCTGAGAGATAAGTGTGTGTGAAAGCCGTCCTTCACCTATCTTGTTGGGAACACAAAGTTTCTATACAGTTGCAAACAACTCTTCATACATATATATGGGGAGGTACAAGCTCCGACTCTGTTATACAGTGAAAACTGCAGGAACTTCAAACCGGCACTAGGAAACACACTGAGAAACCTGAGTAAAAGTTTCTCCTGCAACCCATTTCCTTTGTGCTAGATGAACGAACGTCTCTCCACATGCTCAGTTCTGAGAGATAAGTGTGTGTGAAAGCCGTCCTTCACCTAGCTTGTTGGGAACACAAAGTTTCTATACAGTTGCTATCTACTCTCCATACATATATATGGGGAGGTACAAGCTCCAACTCGGTTTTACAGTGAAAACTGCAGGAACTTCAAACCGGCACTAGGAAACACACTGAGAAACCTGAGTAAAAGTTTCTCCTGCAACCCGTTCCCTTTGTGCTAGATGAACGAACGTCTCTCCACATGCTCAGTTCTGAGAGATAAGTGTGTGTGAAAGCCGTCCTTCACCTAGCTTGTTAGGAACACAAATTTTCTATACGGTTGCAAACTACTCTCAATACATATATATGGGGAGGTACTAGCTCGAACTCGGTTTTACAGAGAAAACTGCTGGAACTTCAAACCGGCACTAGGAAACACACTGAGAAACCTGAGGAAAAGTTTCTCCTGCAACCCGTTCCCTTTGTGCCAGGTGAACGAACGTCTAACCACATGCTCAGTCCTGAGAGATAAGTGTGTGTGAAAGCCGTCCTTCACCTAACTTGTTGGGAACACAAAGTTTCTATACAGTTGCAAACAACACTTCATACATATATATGGGGAGGTACAAGCTCCGACTCCGTTATACAGTGAAAACTGCAGGAACTTCAAACCGGCACTAGGAAAGACACTGAGAAACCTGAGTAAAAGTTTCTCCTGCAACCCATTTCCTTTGTGCTAGATGAACGAACGTCTCTCCACATGCTCAGTTCTGAGAGATAAGTGTGTGTGAAAGCCGTCCTTCACCTATCTTGTTGGGAACACAGAGTTTCTATACAGTTGTAAACTACCCTCCATACATATATATGGGGAGGAACAACCTCCAACTCGGTTTTACAGTGAAAACTGCAGGAACTTCAAACAGGCACTAGGAAACACACTGAGAAACCTGAGAAAAAGTTTCTCCTGCAACCCGTTCCCTTTGTGCTAGATGAACGAACGTCTCTCCACATGCTCAGTTCTGAGAGATAAGTGTGTGTGAAAGCCGTCCTTCAACTAGCTTGTTGGGAACACAAAGTTTCTATACAGTTGCAATCTACTCTCCATACATATATATGGGGAGGTACTAGCTCCAACTCGGTTTTACAGTGAAAACTGCAGGAACTTCAAACCGGCACTAGGAAACACACTGAGAAACCTGAGTAAAGCTTTCTCCTGCAACCCGTTCTCTTTGTGCTAGATGAACGAAAGTCTCTCCACATGCTCAGTTCTGAGAGATAAGTGTGTGTGAAAGCCGTCCTTCAACTAGCTTGTTGGGAACACAAAGTTTCTATACAGTTGCAATCTACTCTCCATACATATATATGGGGAGGTACAAGCTCCAACTCGGTTTTACATTGAAAACTGCAGGAACTTCAAACCGGCACTAGGAAACACACTGAGAAACCTGAGTAAAAGTTTCTCCTGCAACCCGTTCCCTTTGTGCTAGATGAACGAACGTCTCTCCACATGCTCAGTTCTGAGAGATAAGTGTGTGTGAAAGCCGTCCTTCACCTAACTTGTTGGGAACACAAAGTTTCTATACAGTTGCAAACAACTCTTCATACATATATATGGGGAGTTACAAGCTCCGACTCCGTTATACAGTGAAAACTGCAGGAACTTCAAACCGGCACTAGGAAACACACTGAGAAACCTGAGTAAAAGTTTCTCCTGCAACCCGTTCCCTTTGTGCTAGATGAACGAACGTCTCTCCACATGCTCAGTTCTGAGAGATAAGTGTGTGTGAATGCCGTTCTTCACCTAGCTTGTTGGGAACACAAAGTTTCTATACAGTTGCAAACTACTCTCCATACATATATAAGGGGAGGTACAAGCTCCAACTCGGTTTTACAGTGAAAATTGCAGGAACTTCAAACCGGCACTAGGAAAATCACTGAGAAACCTGTGTAAAAGTTTCTCCTGCAACCCGTTCCCTTTGTGCCAAATGAACGAACGTCTCTCCACATGCTCAGTTCTGAGAGATAAGTGTGTGTGAAAGCCGTCCTTCACCAAACTTGTTGGTAACACAAAGTTTCTATACAGTTGCAAACTACTCTCCATACATATGTATGGGGAGGTATTAGCTCCAACTCGGTTTTACAGTGAAAACTGCAGGAACTTCAAACCGGCACTAGGAAACACACTGAGAAACCTGAGTAAAAGTTTCTCCTGCAACCCGTTCCCTTTGTGCAAGATGAACGAATGTCTCTCCACATGCTCAGTTCCGAGAGATAAGTGTGTGTGAAAGCCGTCCTTCACCTAGCTTGTTGGGAACACAAAGTTTCTATACAGTTGCAAACTACTCTCCATACATATATATGGGGAGGTACTAGCTCCAACTCGGTTTTACAGAGAAAACTGCAGGAACGTCAAACCGGCACTAGGAAACACACAGAAAAACCTGAGTAAAAGTTTCTCCTGCAAGCCGTTCCCTTTGTGCTAGATGAACGAACGTCTCTCCACATGCTCAATTCTGAGAGATAAGTGTGTGTGAAAGCCGTCCTTCACCTAGCTTGTTGGGAACACAAAGTTTCTATACGGTTGCAAACTACTCTCAATACATATATATGGGGAGGTACTAGCTCCAACACGGTTTTACAGAGAAAACTGCTGGAACTTCAAACCGGCACTAGGAAACACACTGAGAAACCTGAGTAAAAGTTTCTCCTGCAACCCGTTCCCTTTGTGCTAGATGAACGAACGTCTAACCACATGCTCAGTTCTGAGAGATAAGTGTGTGTGAAAGCCGTCCTTCACCTAACTTGTTGGGAACACAAAGTTTCTATACAGTTGCAAACAACTCTTCATACATATATATGGGGAGGTACAAGCTCCGACTCCGTTATACAGTGAAAACTGCAGGAACTTCAAACCGGCACTAGGAAACACACTGAGAAACCTGAGTAAAAGTTTCTCCTGCAACCCGTTCCCTTTGTGCTAGATGAACGAACGTCTAACCACAAGCTCAGTTCTGAGAGATAAGTGTGTGTGAAAGCCGTCCTTCACCTATCTTGTTGGGAACACAAAGTTTCTATACAGTTGCAAACAACTCTTCATACATATATATGGGGAGGTACAAGCTCCGACTCTGTTATACAGTGAAAACTGCAGGAACTTCAAACCGGCACTAGGAAACACACTGAGAAACCTGAGTAAAAGTTTCTCCTGCAACCCATTTCCTTTGTGCTAGATGAACGAACGTCTCTCCACATGCTCAGTTCTGAGAGATAAGTGTGTGTGAAAGCCGTCCTTCACCTAGCTTGTTGGGAACACAAAGTTTCTATACAGTTGCTATCTACTCTCCATACATATATATGGGGAGGTACAAGCTCCAACTCGGTTTTACAGTGAAAACTGCAGGAACTTCAAACCGGCACTAGGAAACACACTGAGAAACCTGAGTAAAAGTTTCTCCTGCAACCCGTTCCCTTTGTGCTAGATGAACGAACGTCTCTCCACATGCTCAGTTCTGAGAGATAAGTGTGTGTGAAAGCCGTCCTTCACCTAGCTTGTTAGGAACACAAATTTTCTATACGGTTGCAAACTACTCTCAATACATATATATGGGGAGGTACTAGCTCGAACTCGGTTTTACAGAGAAAACTGCTGGAACTTCAAACCGGCACTAGGAAACACACTGAGAAACCTGAGGAAAAGTTTCTCCTGCAACCCGTTCCCTTTGTGCCAGGTGAACGAACGTCTAACCACATGCTCAGTCCTGAGAGATAAGTGTGTGTGAAAGCCGTCCTTCACCTAACTTGTTGGGAACACAAAGTTTCTATACAGTTGCAAACAACACTTCATACATATATATGGGGAGGTACAAGCTCCGACTCCGTTATACAGTGAAAACTGCAGGAACTTCAAACCGGCACTAGGAAAGACACTGAGAAACCTGAGTAAAAGTTTCTCCTGCAACCCATTTCCTTTGTGCTAGATGAACGAACGTCTCTCCACATGCTCAGTTCTGAGAGATAAGTGTGTGTGAAAGCCGTCCTTCACCTATCTTGTTGGGAACACAGAGTTTCTATACAGTTGTAAACTACCCTCCATACATATATATGGGGAGGAACAACCTCCAACTCGGTTTTACAGTGAAAACTGCAGGAACTTCAAACAGGCACTAGGAAACACACTGAGAAACCTGAGAAAAAGTTTCTCCTGCAACCCGTTCCCTTTGTGCTAGATGAACGAACGTCTCTCCACATGCTCAGTTCTGAGAGATAAGTGTGTGTGAAAGCCGTCCTTCAACTAGCTTGTTGGGAACACAAAGTTTCTATACAGTTGCAATCTACTCTCCATACATATATATGGGGAGGTACTAGCTCCAACTCGGTTTTACAGTGAAAACTGCAGGAACTTCAAACCGGCACTAGGAAACACACTGAGAAACCTGAGTAAAGCTTTCTCCTGCAACCCGTTCTCTTTGTGCTAGATGAACGAAAGTCTCTCCACATGCTCAGTTCTGAGAGATAAGTGTGTGTGAAAGCCGTCCTTCAACTAGCTTGTTGGGAACACAAAGTTTCTATACAGTTGCAATCTACTCTCCATACATATATATGGGGAGGTACAAGCTCCAACTCGGTTTTACATTGAAAACTGCAGGAACTTCAAACCGGCACTAGGAAACACACTGAGAAACCTGAGTAAAAGTTTCTCCTGCAACCCGTTCCCTTTGTGCTAGATGAACGAACGTCTCTCCACATGCTCAGTTCTGAGAGATAAGTGTGTGTGAAAGCCGTCCTTCACCTAACTTGTTGGGAACACAAAGTTTCTATACAGTTGCAAACAACTCTTCATACATATATATGGGGAGTTACAAGCTCCGACTCCGTTATACAGTGAAAACTGCAGGAACTTCAAACCGGCACTAGGAAACACACTGAGAAACCTGAGTAAAAGTTTCTCCTGCAACCCGTTCCCTTTGTGCTAGATGAACGAACGTCTCTCCACATGCTCAGTTCTGAGAGATAAGTGTGTGTGAATGCCGTTCTTCACCTAGCTTGTTGGGAACACAAAGTTTCTATACAGTTGCAAACTACTCTCCATACATATATAAGGGGAGGTACAAGCTCCAACTCGGTTTTACAGTGAAAATTGCAGGAACTTCAAACCGGCACTAGGAAAATCACTGAGAAACCTGTGTAAAAGTTTCTCCTGCAACCCGTTCCCTTTGTGCCAAATGAACGAACGTCTCTCCACATGCTCAGTTCTGAGAGATAAGTGTGTGTGAAAGCCGTCCTTCACCAAACTTGTTGGTAACACAAAGTTTCTATACAGTTGCAAACTACTCTCCATACATATGTATGGGGAGGTATTAGCTCCAACTCGGTTTTACAGTGAAAACTGCAGGAACTTCAAACCGGCACTAGGAAACACACTGAGAAACCTGAGTAAAAGTTTCTCCTGCAACCCGTTCCCTTTGTGCAAGATGAACGAACGTCTCTCCACATGCTCAGTTCCGAGAGATAAGTGTGTGTGAAAGCCGTCCTTCACCTAGCTTGTTGGGAACACAAAGTTTCTATACAGTTGCAAACTACTCTCCATACATATATATGGGGAGGTACTAGCTCCAACTCGGTTTTACAGAGAAAACTGCAGGAACGTCAAACCGGCACTAGGAAACACACAGAAAAACCTGAGTAAAAGTTTCTCCTGCAAGCCGTTCCCTTTGTGCTAGATGAACGAACGTCTCTCCACATGCTCAATTCTGAGAGATAAGTGTGTGTGAAAGCCGTCCTTCACCTAGCTTGTTGGGAACACAAAGTTTCTATACGGTTGCAAACTACTCTCAATACATATATATGGGGAGGTACTAGCTCCAACACGGTTTTACAGAGAAAACTGCTGGAACTTCAAACCGGCACTAGGAAACACACTGAGAAACCTGAGTAAAAGTTTCTCCTGCAACCCGTTCCCTTTGTGCTAGATGAACGAACGTCTAACCACATGCTCAGTTCTGAGAGATAAGTGTGTGTGAAAGCCGTCCTTCACCTAACTTGTTGGGAACACAAAGTTTCTATACAGTTGCAAACAACTCTTCATACATATATATGGGGAGGTACAAGCTCCGACTCCGTTATACAGTGAAAACTGCAGGAACTTCAAACCGGCACTAGGAAACACACTGAGAAACCTGAGTAAAAGTTTCTCCTGCAACCCGTTCCCTTTGTGCTAGATGAACGAACGTCTCTCCACATGCTCAGTTCTGAGAGATAAGTGTGTGTGAATGCCGTTCTTCACCTAGCTTGTTGGGAACACAAAGTTTCTATACAGTTGCAAACTACTCTCCATACATATATATGGGGAGGTACAAGCTCTAACTCGGTTTTACAGTGAAAATTGCAGGAACTTCAAACCGGCACTAGGAAAATCACTGAGAAACCTGTGTAAAAGTTTCTCCTGCAACTCGTTCCCTTTGTGCCAAATGAACGAACGTCTCTCCACATGCTCAGTTCTGAGAGAAAAGTGTGTGTGAAAGCCGTCCTTCACCAAGCTTGTTGGTAACACAAAGTTTCTATACAGTTGCAAACTACTCTCCATACATATGTATGGGGAGGTATTAGCTCCAACTCGGTTTTACAGTGAAAACTGCAGGAACTTCAAACCGGCACTAGGAAACACACTGAAAAACCTGAGGAAAAGTTTCTCCGGCAACCCGTTCACATTGTGCCAGGTGAACCAACATCTAACCACATGCTCAGACCTGAGAGATAAGTGTGTGTGAAAGCCGTCCTTCACCTAGCTTGTTGGGAACACAGAGTTTCTATACAGTTGTAAACTACCCTCCATACATATATATGGGGAGGAACAAGCTCCAACTCGGTTTTACAGTGAAAACTGCAGGAACTTCAAACCGGCACTAGGAAACACACTGAGAAACCTGAGTAAAAGTTTCTCCTGCAACCCATTTCCTTTGTGCTAGATGAACGAACGTCTCTCCACATGCTCAGTTCTGAGAGATAAGTGTGTGTGAAAGCCGTCCTTCAACTAGCTTGTTGGGAACACAAAGTTTCTATACAGTTGCAATCTACTCTCCATACATATATATGGGGAGGTACAAGCTCCAACTCGGTTTTACAGTGAAAACTGCAGGAACTTCAAACCGGCACTAGGAAACACACTGAGAAACCTGAGTAAAAGTTTCTCCTGCAACCCGTTCCCTTTGTGCTAGATGAACGAACGTCTCTCCACATGCTCAGTTCTGAGAGATAAGTGTGTGTGAAAGCCGTCCTTCACCTAGCTTGTTGGGAACACAAAGTTTCTATACAGTTGCAAACTACTCTCCATACATATATATGGGGAGGTACTAGCTCCAACTCGGTTTTACAGAGAAAACTGCAGGAACGTCAAACCGGCACTAGGAAACACACTGAGAAACCTGAGTAAAAGTTTCTCCTGCAAGCCGTTCCCTTTGTGCTAGATGAACGAACGTCTCTCCACATGCTCAATTCTGAGAGATAAGTGTGTGTGAAAGCCGTCCTTCACCTAGCTTGTTGGGAACACAAAGTTTCTATACGGTTGCAAACTACTCTCAATACATATATATGGGGAGGTACTAGCTCCAACTCGGTTTTACAGAGAAAACAGCTGGAACTTCAAACCGGCACTAGGAAACACACTGAGAAACCTGAGGAAAAGTTTCTCCTGCAACCCGTTCCCTTTGTGCCAGGTGAACGAACGTCTAACCACATGCTCAGTCCTGAGAGATAAGTGTGTGTGAAAGCCGTCCTTCACCTAACTTGTTGGGAACACAAAGTTTCTATACAGTTGCAAACAACACTTCATACATATATATGGGGAGGTACAAGCTCCGACTCCGTTATACAGTGAAAACTGCAGGAACTTCAAACCGGCACTAGGAAAGACACTGAGAAACCTGAGTAAAAGTTTCTCCTGCAACCCATTTCCTTTGTGCTAGATGAACGAACGTCTCTCCACATGCTCAGTTCTGAGAGATAAGTGTGTGTGAAAGCCGTCCTTCACCTATCTTGTTGGGAACACAGAGTTTCTATACAGTTGTAAACTACCCTCCATACATATATATGGGGAGGAACAACCTCCAACTCGGTTTTACAGTGAAAACTGCAGGAACTTCAAACAGGCACTAGGAAACACACTGAGAAACCTGAGAAAAAGTTTCTCCTGCAACCCGTTCCCTTTGTGCTAGATGAACGAACGTCTCTCCACATGCTCAGTTCTGAGAGATAAGTGTGTGTGAAAGCCGTCCTTCAACTAGCTTGTTGGGAACACAAAGTTTCTATACAGTTGCAATCTACTCTCCATACATATATATGGGGAGGTACTAGCTCCAACTCGGTTTTACAGTGAAAACTGCAGGAACTTCAAACCGGCACTAGGAAACACACTGAGAAACCTGAGTAAAGCTTTCTCCTGCAACCCGTTCCCTTTGTGCTAGATGAACGAACGTCCCTCCACATGCTCAGTTCCGAGAGACAAGTGTGTGTGAAAGCCGTCCTTCACCTAGCTTGTTGGGAACACAAAGTTTCTATACAGTTGCAAACTACTCTCCATACATATATATGGGGAGGTACAAGCTCCAACTCGGTTTTACAGTGAAAACTGCAGGAACTTCAAACCGGGACTAGGAAACACACTGAGAAACCTGAGTACATGTTTCTCCTGCAACCCGTTCTCTTTGTGCTAGATGAACGAAAGTCTCTCCACATGCTCAGTTCTGAGAGATAAGTGTGTGTGAAAGCCGTCCTTCAACTAGCTTGTTGGGAACACAAAGTTTCTATACAGTTGCAATCTACTCTCCATACATATATATGGGGAGGTACAAGCTCCAACTCGGTTTTACATTGAAAACTGCAGGAACTTCAAACCGGCACTAGGAAACACACTGAGAAACCTGAGTAAAAGTTTCTCCTGCAACCCGTTCCCTTTGTGCTAGATGAACGAACGTCTCTCCACATGCTCAGTTCTGAGAGATAAGTGTGTGTGAAAGCCGTCCTTCACCTAACTTGTTGGGAACACAAAGTTTCTATACAGTTGCAAACAACTCTTCATACATATATATGGGGAGGTACAAGCTCCGACTCCGTTATACAGTGAAAACTGCAGGAACTTCAAACCGGCACTAGGAAACACACTGAGAAACCTGAGTAAAAGTTTCTCCTGCAACCCGTTCCCTTTGTGCTAGATGAACGAACGTCTCTCCACATGCTCAGTTCTGAGAGATAAGTGTGTGTGAATGCCGTTCTTCACCTAGCTTGTTGGGAACACAAAGTTTCTATACAGTTGCAAACTACTCTCCATACATATATAAGGGGAGGTACAAGCTCCAACTCGGTTTTACAGTGAAAATTGCAGGAACTTCAAACCGGCACTAGGAAAATCACTGAGAAACCTGTGTAAAAGTTTCTCCTGCAACCCGTTCCCTTTGTGCCAAATGAACGAACGTCTCTCCACATGCTCAGTTCTGAGAGATAAGTGTGTGTGAAAGCCGTCCTTCACCAAACTTGTTGGTAACACAAAGTTTCTATACAGTTGCAAACTACTCTCCATACATATGTATGGGGAGGTATTAGCTCCAACTCGGTTTTACAGTGAAAACTGCAGGAACTTCAAACCGGCACTAGGAAACACACTGAGAAACCTGAGTAAAAGTTTCTCCTGCAACCCGTTCCCTTTGTGCAAGATGAACGAACGTCTCTCCACATGCTCAGTTCCGAGAGATAAGTGAGTGTGAAAGCCGTCCTTCACCTAGCTTGTTGGGAACACAAAGTTTCTATACAGTTGCAAACTACTCTCCATACATATATATGGGGAGGTACTAGCTCCAACTCGGTTTTACAGAGAAAACTGCAGGAACGTCAAACCGGCACTAGGAAACACACAGAAAAACCTGAGTAAAAGTTTCTCCTGCAAGCCGTTCCCTTTGTGCTAGATGAACGAACGTCTCTCCACATGCTCAATTCTGAGAGATAAGTGTGTGTGAAAGCCGTCCTTCACCTAGCTTGTTGGGAACACAAAGTTTCTATACGGTTGCAAACTACTCTCAATACATATATATGGGGAGGTACTAGCTCCAACACGGTTTTACAGAGAAAACTGCTGGAACTTCAAACCGGCACTAGGAAACACACTGAGAAACCTGAGTAAAAGTTTCTCCTGCAACCCGTTCCCTTTGTGCTAGATGAACGAACGTCTAACCACATGCTCAGTTCTGAGAGATAAGTGTGTGTGAAAGCCGTCCTTCACCTAACTTGTTGGGAACACAAAGTTTCTATACAGTTGCAAACAACTCTTCATACATATATATGGGGAGGTACAAGCTCCGACTCCGTTATACAGTGAAAACTGCAGGAACTTCAAACCGGCACTAGGAAACACACTGAGAAACCTGAGTAAAAGTTTCTCCTGCAACCCGTTCCCTTTGTGCTAGATGAACGAACGTCTCTCCACATGCTCAGTTCTGAGAGATAAGTGTGTGTGAATGCCGTTCTTCACCTAGCTTGTTGGGAACACAAAGTTTCTATACAGTTGCAAACTACTCTCCATACATATATATGGGGAGGTACAAGCTCTAACTCGGTTTTACAGTGAAAATTGCAGGAACTTCAAACCGGCACTAGGAAAATCACTGAGAAACCTGTGTAAAAGTTTCTCCTGCAACTCGTTCCCTTTGTGCCAAATGAACGAACGTCTCTCCACATGCTCAGTTCTGAGAGAAAAGTGTGTGTGAAAGCCGTCCTTCACCAAGCTTGTTGGTAACACAAAGTTTCTATACAGTTGCAAACTACTCTCCATACATATGTATGGGGAGGTATTAGCTCCAACTCGGTTTTACAGTGAAAACTGCAGGAACTTCAAACCGGCACTAGGAAACACACTGAAAAACCTGAGGAAAAGTTTCTCCGGCAACCCGTTCACATTGTGCCAGGTGAACCAACATCTAACCACATGCTCAGACCTGAGAGATAAGTGTGTGTGAAAGCCGTCCTTCACCTAGCTTGTTGGGAACACAGAGTTTCTATACAGTTGTAAACTACCCTCCATACATATATATGGGGAGGAACAAGCTCCAACTCGGTTTTACAGTGAAAACTGCTGGAACTTCAAACCGGCAGTAAGAAACACACTGAGAAACCTGAGTAAAAGTTTCTCCTGCAACCCGTTCCCTTTGTGCTAGATGAACGAACGTCTCTCCACATGCTCAGTTCTGAGAGCTAAGTGTGTGTGAAAGCCATCCTTCACCTTGCTTGTTGAGAACACAAAGTTTCTATACAGTTGCAAACTACTCTCCATACATATATATGGGGAGGTACAAGCTCCGACTCGGTTTTACAGTGAAAACTGCAGGAACTTCAAACCGACACCAGGAAACACACTGAGAAACCTGAGTAAAGGTTTCTCCTGCAACCCGTTCCCTTTGTGCTAGATGAACGAACGTCTCTCCACATGCTCAGTTCCGAGAGATAAGTGTGTGTGAAAGCCGTCCTTAACCTAGCTTGTTGGGAACTCAAAGTTTCTATACAGTTGCAAATTACTCTTCATACATATATATGGGGAGATACTAGCTCCAACTCGGTTTTACAGTGAAAACTGCTGGAACTTCAAACCGGCACTAAGAAACAAACTGAGAAACCTGAGTAAAAGTTTCTCCTGCAACCCGTTCCCTTTGTGCTAGATGAACGAACGTCTCTCCACATGCTCAGTTTTGAGAGATAAGTGTGTGTGAATGCCGTTCTTCACCTAGCTTGTTGGGAACACAAAGTTTCTATACAGTTGCAAACTACTCTCCATACATATATATGGGGAGGTACAAGCTCCAACTCGGTTTTACAGTGAAAATTGCAGGAACTTCAAACCGGCACTAGGAAAATCACTGAGAAACCTGTGTAAAAGTTTCTCCTGCAACCCGTTCCCTTTGTGCCAAATGAACGAACGTCTCTCCACATGCTCAGTTCTGAGAGATAAGTGTGTGTGAAAGCCGTCCTTCACCAAGCTTGTTGGTAACACAAAGTTTCTATACAGTTGCAAACTGCTCTCCATACATATGTATGGGGAGGTATTAGCTCCAACTCGGTTTTACAGTGAAAACTGCAGGAACTTCAAACCGGCACTAGGAAACACACTGAGAAACCTGAGGAAAAGTTTCTCCGGCAACCCGTTCACTTTGTGCCAGGTGAACGAACATCTAACCACATGCTCAGTCCTCAGAGATAAGTGTGTGTGAAAGCCGTCCTTCACCTAGCTTGTTGGGAACACAGAGTTTCTATACAGTTGCAAACTACTCTCCATACATATATATGGGGAGGTACTACCTTCAACTCGGTTTTACAGTGAAAACTGCAGGAACTTCAAACCGGCACTAGGAAACACACTGAGAAACCTGAGTAAAGGTTTCTCCTGCAACCCGTTCCCTTTGTGCTAGATGAACGAACGTCTCTCCACATGCTCAGTTCCGAGAGACAAGTGTGTGTGAAAGCCGTCCTTCACCTAGCTTGTTGGGAACACAAAGTTTCTATACAGTTGCAAATTACTCTTCATACATATATATGGGGAGATACTAGCTCCAACTCGGTTTTACAGTGAAAACTGCTGGAACTTCAAACCGGCACTAAGAAACAAACTGAGAAACCTGAGTAAAAGTTTCTCCTGCAACCCGTTCCCTTTGTGCTAGATGAACGAACGTCTCTCCACATGCTCAGTTCTGAGAGATAAGTGTGTGTGAATGCCGTTCTTCACCTAGCTTGTTGGGAACACAAAGTTTCTATACAGTTGCAAACTACTCTCCATACATATATATGGGGAGGTACAAGCTCCAACTCGGTTTTACAGTGAAAACTGCAGGAACTTCAAACCGGCACTAGGAAAATCACTGAGAAACCTGTGTAAAAGTTTCTCCTGCAACCCGTTCCCTTTGTGCCAAATGAACGAACTTCTCTCCACATGCTCAGTTCTGAGAGATAAGTGTGTGTGAAAGCCGTCCTTCACCAAGCTTGTTGGTAGCACAAAGTTTCTATACAGTTGCAAACTACTCTCCATACATATGTATGGGGAGGTATTAGCTCCAACTCGGTTTTACAGTGAAAACTGCAGGAACTTCAAACCGGCACTAGGAAACACACTGAGAAACCTGAGGAAAAGTTTCTCCGGCAACCCGTTCACTTTGTGCCAGGTGAACGAACATCTAACCACATGCTCAGTCCTGAGAGATAAGTGTGTGTGAAAGCCGTCCTTCACCTAGCTTGTTGGGAACACAGAGTTACTATACAGTTGTAAACTACCCTCCATACATATATATGGGGAGGAACAACCTCCAACTCGGTTTTACAGTGAAAACTGCAGGAACTTCAAACAGGCACTAGGAAACACACTGAGAAACCTGAGTAATAGTTACAGCTGCAACCCGTTCCCTTTGTGCTAGATGAACGAACGTCTCTCCACATGCTCAGTTCCGAGAGACAAGTGTGTGTGAAAGCCGTCCTTCACCTAGCTTGTTGGGAACACAAAGTTTCTATACAGTTGCAAACTGCTCTCCATACATATGTATGGGGAGGTATTAGCTCCAACTCGGTTTTACAGTGAAAACTGCAGGAACTTCAAACCGGCACTAGGAAACACACTGAGAAACCTGAGGAAAAGTTTCTCCTGCAACCCGTTCCCTTTGTGCTAGATGAACGAACGTCTCTCCACATGATCAGTTGTGAGAGATAAGTGTGTGTGAAAGCCGTCCTTCACCTAGCTTGTTGGGAACACAAAGTTTCTATACAGTTGCAAACTACTCTCCATACATATATATGGGGAGGTACAAGCTCCAACTCGGTTTTACAGTGAAAACTGCAGGAACTTCAAACCGGCACTAGGAAACACACTGAGAAACCTGAGTAAAAGTTTCTCCTGCAACACGTTCCCTTTGAGCTAGATGAACGAACGTCTCTCCACATGCTCAGTTCTCAGAGATAATTGTGTGTGAATGCCGTGCTTCACCTAGCTTGTTGGGAACACAAAGTTTCTATACAGTTGCAAACTACTCTCCATACATATATATGGGGAGGTACAAGCTCCGACTCGGTTTTACAGTGAAAACTGCAGGAACTTCAAACCGACACCAGGAAACACACTGAGAAACCTGAGTAAAGGTTTCTCCTGCAACCCGTTCCCTTTGTGCTAGATGAACGAACGTCTCTCCACATGCTCACTTCCGAGAGATAAGTGTGTGTGAAAGCCGTCCTTCACCTAGCTTGTTGGGAACACAAAGTTTCTATACAGTTGCAAATTACTCTTCATACATATATATGGGGAGATACTAGCTCCAACTCGGTTTTACAGTGAAAACTGCTGGAACTTCAAACCGGCACTAAGAAACACACTGAGAAACCTGAGTAAAAGTTTCTCCTGCAACCCGTTCCCTTTGTGGTAGATGAACGAACGTCTCTCCACATGCTCAGTTCCGAGAGACAAGTGTGTGTGAAAGCCGTCCTTCACCTAGCTTGTTGGGAACACAAAGTTTCTATACAGTTGCAAACTGCTCTCCATACATATGTATGGGGAGGTATTAGCTCCAACTCGGTTTTAAGTGAAAACTGCAGGAACTTTAAACCGGCACTAGGAAACACACTGAGAAATCTGAGGAAAAGTTTCTCCGGCAACCCGTTCACTTTGTGCCAGGTGAACGAACATCTAACCACATGCTCAGTCCTGAGAGATAAGTGTGTGTGAAAGCCGTCCTTCACCTAGCTTGTTGGGAACACAGAGTTTCTATACAGTTGTAAACTACCCTCCATACATATATATGGGGAGGAACAACCTCCAACTCGGTTTTACAGTGAAAACTGCAGGAACTTCAAACAGGCACTAGGAAACACACTGAGAAACCTGAGTAAAATTTTCTCCTGCAACCGATTTCCTTTGTGCTAGATGAACGAACGTCTCTCCACATGCTCAGTTCTGAGAGATAAGTGTGTGTGAAAGCCGGCCTTCACCTAGCTTGTTGGGAACACAAAGTTTCTATACAGTTGCAAACTACTCTCCATACATATATATGGGGAGGTATTACCTCCAACTCGATTTTACAGTGAAAACTGCAGGAACTTCAAACCGGCACTAGGAAACACACTGAGAAACCTGAGTAAAGGTTTCTCCTGCAACCCGTTCCCTTTGTGCTAGATGAACGAACGTCTCTCCACATGCTCAGTTCCGAGAGACAAGTGTGTGTGAAAGCCGTCCTTCACCTAGCTTGTTGGGAACACAAAGTTTCTATACAGTTGCAAATTACTCTTCATACATATATATGGGGAGATACTAGCTCCAACTCGGTTTTACAGTGAAAACTGCAGGAACTTCAAACCGGCACTAAGAAACAAACTGAGAAAACTGAGTAAAAGTTTCTCCTGCAACCCGTTCCCTTTGTGCTAGATGAACGAACGTCTCTCCACATGCTCAGTTCTGAGAGATAAGTGTGTGTGAATGCCGTTCTTCACCTAGCTTGTTGGGAACACAAAGTTTCTATACAGTTGCAAACTACTCTCCATACATATATATGGGGAGGTATTACCTCCAACTCAGTTTTACAGTGAAAATTGCAGGAACTTCAAACCGGCACTAGGAAACACACTGAGAAACCTGAGTAAAGGTTTCTCCTGCAACCCGTTCCCTTTGTGCTAGATGAACGAACGTCCCTCCACATGCTCAGTTCTGAGAGATAAGTGTGTGTGAAAGCCGTCCTTCAACTAGCTTGTTGGGAACACAAAGTTTCTATACTGTTGCAAACTACTCTCAATACATATATATGGGGAGGTACTAGCTCCAACTCGGTTTTACAGAGAAAACTGCTGGAACTTCAAACCGGCCCTAGGAAACACACTGAGAAACCTGAGGAAAAGTTTCTCCTGCAACCGGTTCCCTTTGTGCTAGATGAACGAACGTCTCTCCACATGCTCAGTTCTGAGAGATAAGTGTGTGTGAAAGCCGTCCTTCACCTAACTTGTTGGGAACACAAAGTTTGTATACAGTTGCAAACAACTCTTCATACATATATATGGGGAGGTACAAGCTCCAACTCCGTTATACAGTGAAAACTGCAGGAACATCAAACCGGCACTAGTAAACACACTGAGAAACCTGAGTAATAGTTAGTCCTGCAACCCATTCCCTTTGTGCTAGATGAACGAACGTCTCTCCACATGCTCAGTTCTGAGAGCTAAGTGTGTGTGAAAGCCATCCTTCAACTTGCTTGTTGAGAACACAAAGTTTCTATACAGTTGCAAACTACTCTCCATACATATATATGGGGAGGTACAAGCTCCGACTCGGTTTTACAGTGAAAACTGCAGGAACTTCAAACCGACACCAGGAAACACACTGAGAAACCTGAGTAAAGGTTTCTCCTGCAACCCGTTCCCTTTGTGCTAGATGAACGAACGTCTCTCCACATGCTAACTTCCGAGAGATAAGTGTGTGTGAAAGCCGTCCTTCACCTAGCTTGTTGGGAACACAAAGTTTCTATACAGTTGCAAATTACTCTTCATACATATATATGGGGAGATACTAGCTCCAACTCGGTTTTACAGTGAAAACTGCAGGAACTTCAAACCGGCACTAGGAAACACACTGAGAAACCTGAGGAAAAGTTTCTCCGGCAACCCGTTCACTTTGTGCCAGGTGAACGAACATCTAACCACATGCTCAGTCCTGAGAGATAAGTGTGTGTGAAAGCCATTCTTCACCTAGCTTGTTGGGAACACAGAGTTTCTATACAGTTGTAAACTACCCTCCATACATATATATGGGGAGGAACAACCTCCAACTCGGTTTTACAGTGAAAACTGCAGGAACTTCAAACAGGCACTAGGAAACACACTGAGAAACCTGAGTAAAAGTTTCTCCTGCAACCCATTTCCTTTGTGCTAGATGAACGAACGTCTCTCCACATGCTCAGTTCTGAGAGATAAGTGTGTGTGAAAGCCGTCCTTCACCTAGCTTGTTGGGAACACAAAGTTTCTATACAGTTGCAAACTACTCTCCATACATATATATGGGGAGGTACTACCTCCAACTCGATTTTACAGTGAAAACTGCAGGAACTTCAAACCGGCACTAGGAAAAACACTGAGAAACCTGAGTAAAGGTTTCTCCTGCAACCCGTTCCCTTTGTGCTAGATGAACGAACGTCTCTCCACATGCTCAGTTCCGAGAGACAAGTGTGTGTGAAAGCCGTCCTTCACCTAGCTTGTTGGGAACACAAAGTTTCTATACAGTTGCAAATTACTCTTCATACATATATATGGGGAGATACTAGCTCCTACTCGGTTTTACAGTGAAAACTGCTGGAACTTCAAACCGGCACTAAGAAACAAACTGAGAAACCTGAGTAAAAGTTTCTCCTGCAACCCGTTCCCTTTGTGCTAGATGAACGAACGTCTCTCCACATGCTCAGTTCTGAGAGATAAGTGTGTGTGAATGCCGTTCTTCACCTAGCTTGTTGGGAACACAAAGTTTCTATACAGTTGCAAACTACTCTCCATACATATATATGGGGAGGTACTACCTCCAACTCGATTTTACAGTGAAAACTGCAGGAACTTCAAACCGGCACTAGGAAACACACTGAGAAACCTGAGTAAAGGTTTCTCCTGCAACCCGTTCCATTTGTGCTAGATGAACGAACGTCTCTCCACATGCTCAGTTCCGAGAGACAAGTGTGTGTGAAAGCCGTCCTTCACCTAGCTTGTTGGGAACACAAAGTTTCTATACAGTTGCAAATTACTCTTCATACATATATATGGGGAGATACTAGCTCCAACTCGGTTTTACAGTGAAAACTGCTGGAACTTCAAACCGGCACTAAGAAACAAACTGAGAAACCTGAGTAAAAGTTTCTCCTGCAACCCGTTCCCTTTGTGCTAGATGAACGAACGTCTCTCCACATGCTCAGTTCTGAGAGATAAGTGTGTGTGAATGCCGTTCTTCACCTAGCTTGTTGGGAACACAAAGTTTCTATACAGTTGCAAACTACTCTCCATACATATATATGGGGAGGTACAAGCTCCAACTCGGTTTTACAGTGAAAACTGCAGGAACTTTAAACAGGCACTAGGAAACACACTGAGAAACCTGAGTAAAGGTTTCTCCTGCAACCCGTTCCTTTGTGCTAGAAAACGAACGTCTCTCCACATGCTCAGTTCCGAGAGACAAGTGTGTGTGAAAGCCGTCCTTCACCTAGCTTGTTGGGAACACAAAGTTTCTATACAGTTGCAAATTACTCTTCATACATATATATGGGGAGATACTAGCTCCAACTCGGTTTTACAGTGAAAACTGCAGGAACTTCAAACCGGCACTAGGAAACACACTGAGAAATCTGAGTAAAGCTTTCTCCTGCAACCCGTTCCCTTTGTGCTAGATGAACGAACGTCTCTCCACATGCTCAGTTCCGAGAGACAAGTGTGTGTGAAAGCCGTCCTTCAACTAGCTTGTTGGGAACACAAAGTTTCTATACAGTTGCAAACTACTCTCCATACATATATATGGGGAGGTACAAGCTCTGACTCCGTTATACAGTGAAAACTGCAGGAACTTCAAACCGGCACTAGGAAACACACTGAGAAACCTGAGTAAAAGTTTCTCCTGCAACCCGTTCCCTTTGTGCTAGATGAACGAACGTCTCTCCACATGCTCAGTTCTCAGAGATAATTGTGTGTGAAAGCCGTCCTTCAACTGGCTTGTTGGGAAAACAATGTTTTTATACAGTTGCCAACTACTCTCCATATATATATATGGGGAGGTACAAGCTCCAACTCGGTTTTACAGTGAAAACTGCAGGAACTTCAAACCGGCACTAGGAAACACACTGAGAAACCTGAGTAAAAGTTTCTCCTGCAACCCGTTCCCTTTGTGCTAGATGAACGAACGTCTCTCCACATGCTCAGATCTGAGAGATAAGTGTGTGTGAAAGCCGTCCTTCACCTAGCTTGTTGGGAACACAAAGTTTCTATACAGTTGCAAATTACTCTTCATACATATATATGGGGAGATACTAGCTCCAACTCGGTTTTACAGTGAAAACTGCTGGAACTTCAAACAGGCACTAAGAAACAAACTGAGAAACCTGAGTAAAAGTTTCTCCTGCAACCCGTTCCCTTTGTGCTAGATGAACGAACGTCTCTCCACATGCTCAGTTCTGAGAGATAAGTGTGTGTGAATGCCGTTCTTCACCTAGCTTGTAGGGAACACAAAGTTTCTATACAATTGCACACTACTCTTCATATATATATATGGGGAGGTACAAGCTCCGACTCTGTTATACAGTGAAAACTGCAGGAACTTCAAACCGGCACTAGGAAACACACTGAGAAACCTGAGGAAAAGTTTCTCCTGCAACCCGTTCACTTTGTGCCAGGTGAACAAACATCTATCCACATGCTCAGTCCTGAGAGATAAGTGTGGGTGAAAGCCGTCCTTCACCTAACTTGTTGGGAACAAAAAGTTTCTATACAGTTGCAAATTACTCTCCATACATATATAAGGGGAGGTACTAGGTCCAACTAGATTTTACAGTGAAAACTGCAGGAACTTCAAACCGGCACTAGGAAACAAACTGAGAAACCTTAGTAAAAGTTTCTCCTGCAACCCGTTCCCTTTGTGCTAGATGAACGAACGTCTCTCCACATGCTCAGTTCTGAGACATAAGTGTGTGTGAAAGCCGTCCTTCACCTAGCTTGTTGGGAACACAAAGTTTCTATACAGTTGCAAACTACTCTCCATACATATATATGGTGAGGTACTAGCTCCAACTCGGTTTTACAGAGAAAACTGCTGAAACTTCAAACCGGCATTAGGAAACACACTGAGAAACCTGAGGAAAAGTTTCTCCTGCAACCCGTTCCCATTGTGCTAGATGAACGAACGTCTAACCACATGCTCAGTTCTGAGAGATAAGTGTGTGTGAAAGCCGTCCTTCACCTAACTTGTTGGGAACACAAAGTTTCTATACAGTTGCAAACAACTCTTCTCACATATATATGGGGAGGTACAAGCTCCGACTCCGTTATACAGTGAAAACTGCAGGAACTTCAAACCGGCACTAGGAAACACACTGAGAAATCTGAGTAAAAGTTTCTCCTGCAACACATTTCCTTTGTGCTAGATGAACGAACGTCTCTCCACATGCTCAGTTCTGAGAGATAAGTGTGTGTGAAAGCCGTCCTTCACCTAGCTTGTTGGGAACACAAAGTTTCTATACAGTTACAAACTACTCTCCATACATATATATGGGGAGGTATTACCTCCAACTCGGTTTTACAGTGAAAACTGCAGGAACTTCAAACCGGCACTAGGAAACACACTGAGAAATCTGAGTAAAGCTTTCTCCTGCAACCCGTTCCCTTTGTGCTAGATGAACGAACGTCTCTCCACATGCTCAGTTCCGAGAGACAAGTGTGTGTGAAAGCCGTCCTTCACCTAGCTTGTTGGGAACACAAAGTTTCTATACAGTTGCAAACTACTCTCCATACATATATATGGTGAGGTACTAGCTCCAACTCGGTTTTACAGAGAAAACTGCTGAAACTTCAAACCGGCATTAGGAAACACACTGAGAAACCTGAGTAAAAGTTTCTCCTGCAACCCGTTCCCTTTGTGCTAGATGAACGAACGTCTAACCACATGCTCTGTTCTGAGAGATAAGTGTGTGTGAAAGCCGTACTTCACCTAACTTGTTGGGAACACAAAGTTTCTATACAGTTGCAAACAACTCTTCTCACATTTATATGGGGAGGTTCAAGATCTGACTCCGTTATACAGTGAAAACTGCAGGAACTTCAAACCGGCACTAGGAAACACACTGAGAAACCTGAGTAAAAGTTTCCCCTGCAACCCGTTCCCTTTGTGCTAGATGAACGAACGTCTCTCCACATGCTCAGTTCTGAGAGATAAGTGTGTGTGAAAGCCGTCCTTCAACTGGCTTGTTGGGAACACAAAGTTTGTATACAGTTGCAATCTACTCTCCATACATATATATGGGGAGGTACAAGCTCCAACTCGGTTTTACAGTGAAAACTGCAGGAACTTCAAACCGGCACTAGGAAACACACTGAGAAACCTGAGTAAAAGTTTCTCCTGCAACCCGTTCCCTTTGTGCTAGATGAACGAACGTCTATCCACATGCTCAGTTCTGAGAGATAAGTGTGTGTGAAAGCCGTCCTTCACCTAGCTTGTTGGGAACATAAAGTTTCTATACGGTTGCAAACTACACTCCATACATATATATGGGGAGGTACAAGCTCCAACCCGGTTTTACAGTGAAAACTGCAGGAACTTCAAACCGGCACTAGGAAACACACTGAGAAACCTGAGTAAAAGTTTCTCCTGCAACCCGTTCCCTTTGTGCTAGATGAACGAACGTCTCTCCACATGCTCAGTTCTGAGAGATAAGTGTGTGTGAAAGCCGTCCTTCAACTGGCTTGTTGGGAACACAAAGTTTCTATACAGTTGCAATCTACTCTCCATACATATATATGGGGAGGTACAAGCTCCAACTCGGTTTTACAGTGAAAACTGCAGGAACTTCAAACCGGCACTAGGAAACACACTGAGAAACCTGAGTAAAAGTTTCTCCTGCAACCCGTTCCCTTTGTGCTAGATGAACGAACGTCTATCCACATGCTCAGTTCTGAGAGATAAGTGTGTGTGAAAGCCGTCCTTCACCTAGCTTGTTGGGAACATAAAGTTTCTATACGGTTGCAAACTACTCTCAATACATATATATGGGGAGGTACAAGCTCCAACTCGGTTTTACTGAGAAAACTGCTGGAACTTCAAACCGGCACTAGGAAACACACTGAGAAACCTGAGGAAAAGTTTCTCCTGCAACCCGTTCCCTTTGTGCTAGATGAACGAACGTCTATCCACATGCTCAGTTCTGAGAGATAAGTGTGTGTGAAAGCCGTCCTTCAACTAGCTTGTTGGGAACACAAAGTTTCTCTTCAGTTGCAATCTACTCTCCATACATATATATGGGGAGGTACAAGCTCCAACTCGGTTTTACAGTGAAAACTGCAGGAACTTCAAACCGGCACTAGGAAACCCACTGAGAAACCTGAGTAAAAGTTTCTCCTGCAACCCGTTCCCTTTGTGCTAGATGAACGAACGTCTCTCCACATGCTCAGTTCTGAGAGATAAGTGTGTGTGAAAGCCGTCCTTCACCTAGCTTGTTGGTAACACAAAGTTTCTATACGGTTGCAAACTACTCTCAATACATATATATGGGGAGGTACTAGCTCCAACTCGGTTTTACAGAGAAAACTGCTGGAACTTCAAACCGGCACTAGGAAACACACTGAGAAACCTGAGTAAAAGTTTCTCCTGCAACCCGTTCCCTTTGTGCTAGATGAACGAACGTCTAACCACATGCTCAGTTCTGAGAGATAAGTGTGTGTGAAAGCCGTCCTTCACCTATCTTGTTGGGAACACAAAGTTTCTATACAGTTGCAAACAACTCTTCATACATATATATGGGGAGATACTAGCTCCAACTTGGTTTTACAGTGAAAACTGCTGGAACTTCAAACCGGCACTAAGAAATAAACTGAGAAACCTGAGTAGAAGTTTCTCCTGCAACCCGTTCCCTTTGTGCTAGATGAACGAACGTCTCTCCACATGCTCAGTTCTGAGAGATAAGTGTGTGTGAATGCCGTTCTTCACCTAGCTTGTTGGGAACACAAAGTTTCTATACAGTTGCAAACTACTCTCCATACATATATAAGGGGAGGTACTAGCTCCAAGTAGATTTTACAGTGAAAACTGCAGGAACTTCAAACCGGCACTAGGAAACACACTGAGAAACCTGAGTAAAAGTTTCTCCTGCAACCCGTTCCGTTTGTGCCAAATGAACGAACGTCTCTCCATATGCTCAGTCCTGAGAGATAAGTGTGTGTGAAAGCCGTCCTTCACCTAGCTTGTTGGGAACACAGAGTTTCTATACAGTAGTAAACTACCCTCCATACATATATATTGGGAGGAACAAGCTCCAACTCGGTTTTACAGTGAAAACTGCAGGAACTTCAAACCGGCACTAGTAAACACACTGAGAAACCTGAGTAATAGTTACACCTGCAACCCGTTCCCTTTGTGCTAGATGAACGAACGTCTCTCCACATGCTCAGTTCTGAGAGATAAGTGTGTGTGAAAGCCATCCTTCACCTTGCTTGTTGAGAACACAAAGTTTCTATACAGTTGCAAACTACTCTCCATACATATATATGGGGAGGTACAAACTCCGACTCGGTTTTACAGTGAAAACTGCAGGAACTTCAAACCGGCACTAGGAAACACACTGAGAAACCTGAGGAAAAGTTTCTCCTGCAACCCATTTCCTTTGTGCTAGATGAACGAACGTCTCTCCACATGCTCAGTTCTGAGTGATAAGTGTGGGTTAAAGCCGTCCTTAACCCAGCTTGTTGGGAACACAAAGTTTCTATACAGTTGCAAACTACTCTCCATACATATATATGGGGAGGTACAACCTCCAACTCGGTTTTACAGTGAAAACTGCAGGAACTTCAAACCGGCACTAGGAAACACACTGAGAAACCTGAGGAAAAGTTTCTCCTGCAACCCGTTCCCTTTGTGCTAGATGAACGAACGTCTCTCCACATGCTCAGTTCTGAGACATAAGTGTGTGTGAAAGCCGTCCTTCACCTAGCTTGTTGGGAACACAAAGTTTCTATACAGTTGCAAACTACTCTCCATACATATATATGGTGAGGTACTAGCTCCAACTCGGTTTTACAGAGAAAACTGCTGAAACTTCAAACCGGCATTAGGAAACACACTGAGAAACCTGAGGAAAAGTTTCTCCTGCAACCCGTTCCCATTGTGCTAGATGAACGAACGTCTAACCACATGCTCAGTTCTGAGAGTTAAGTGTGTGTGAAAGCCGTCCTTCACCTAACTTGTTGGGAACACAAAGTTTCTATACAGTTGCAAACAACTCTTCTCACATATATATGGGGAGGTACAAGCTCCGACTCCGTTATACAGTGAAAACTGCAGGAACTTCAAACCGGCACTAGGAAACACACTGAGAAATCTGAGTAAAAGTTTCTCCTGCAACACATTTCCTTTGTGCTAGATGAACGAACGTCTCTCCACATGCTCAGTTCTGAGAGATAAGTGTGTGTGAAAGCCGTCCTTCACCTAGCTTGTTGGGAACACAAAGTTTCTATACAGTTACAAACTACTCTCCATACATATATATGGGGAGGTATTACCTCCAACTCGGTTTTACAGTGAAAACTGCAGGAACTTCAAACCGGCACTAGGAAACACACTGAGAAATCTGAGTAAAGCTTTCTCCTGCAACCCGTTCCCTTTGTGCTAGATGAACGAACGTCTCTCCACATGCTCAGTTCCGAGAGACAAGTGTGTGTGAAAGCCGTCCTTCACCTAGCTTGTTGGGAACACAAAGTTTCTATACAGTTGCAAACTACTCTCCATACATATATATGGTGAGGTACTAGCTCCAACTCGGTTTTACAGAGAAAACTGCTGAAACTTCAAACCGGCATTAGGAAACACACTGAGAAACCTGAGTAAAAGTTTCTCCTGCAACCCGTTCCCTTTGTGCTAGATGAACGAACGTCTAACCACATGCTCTGTTCTGAGAGATAAGTGTGTGTGAAAGCCGTACTTCACCTAACTTGTTGGGAACACAAAGTTTCTATACAGTTGCAAACAACTCTTCTCACATTTATATGGGGAGGTTCAAGCTCTGACTCCGTTATACAGTGAAAACTGCAGGAACTTCAAACCGGCACTAGGAAACACACTGAGAAACCTGAGTAAAAGTTTCCCCTGCAACCCATTTCCTTTGTGCTAGATGAACGAACGTCTCTCCACATGCTCAGTTCTGAGAGATAAGTGTGTGTGAAAGCCGTCCTTCACCTAGCTTGTTGGGAACACAAAGTTTCTATACAGTTGCAAACTACACTCCATACATATATATGGGGAGGTACAAGCTCCAACTCGGTTTTACAGTGAAAACTGCAGGAACTTCAAACCGGCACTAGGAAACACACTGAGAAACCTGAGTAAAAGTTTCTCCTGCAACCCGTTCCCTTTGTGCTAGATGAACGAACGTCTCTCCACATGCTCAGTTCTGAGAGATAAGTGTGTGTGAAAGCCGTCCTTCAACTGGCTTGTTGGGAACACAAAGTTTCTATACACTTGCAATCTACTCTCCATACATATATATGGGGAGGTACAAGCTCCAACTCGGTTTTACAGTGAAAACTGCAGGAACTTCAAACCGGCACTAGGAAACACACTGAGAAACCTGAGTAAAAGTTTCTCCTGCAACCCGTTCCCTTTGTGCTAGATGAACGAACGTCTCTCCACATGCTCAGTTCTGAGAGATAAGTGTGTGTGAAAGCCGTCCTTCACCTAGCTTGTTGGGAACATAAAGTTTCTATACGGTTGCAAACTTCTCTCAATACATATATATGGGGAGGTACAAGCTCCAACTCGGTTTTACTGAGAAAACTGCTGGAACTTCAAACCGGCACTAGGAAACACACTGAGAAACCTGAGGAAAAGTTTCTCCTGCAACCCGTCCTCTTTGTGCTAGATGAACGAATGTCTCTCCACATGCTCAGTTCTGAGAGATAAGTGTGTGTGAAAGCCGTCCTTCAACTAGCTTGTTGGGAACACAAAGTTTCTCTTCAGTTGCAATCTACTCTCCATACATATATATGGGGAGGTACAAGCTCCAACTCGGTTTTACAGTGAAAACTGCAGGAACTTCAAACCGGCACTAGGAAACCCACTGAGAAACCTGAGTAAAAGTTTCTCCTGCAACCCGTTCCCTTTGTGCTAGATGAACGAACGTCTCTCCACATGCTCAGTTCTGAGAGATAAGTGTGTGTGAAAGCCGTCCTTCACCTAGCTTGTTGGTAACACAAAGTTTCTATACGGTTGCAAACTACTCTCAATACATATATATGGGGAGGTACTAGCTCCAACTCGGTTTTACAGAGAAAACTGCTGGAACTTCAAACCGGCACTAGGAAACACACTGAGAAACCTGAGTAAAAGTTTCTCCTGCAACCCGTTCCCTTTGTGCTAGATGAACGAACGTCTAACCACATGCTCAGTTCTGAGAGATAAGTGTGTGTGAAAGCCGTCCTTCACCTATCTTGTTGGGAACACAAAGTTTCTATACAGTTGCAAACAACTCTTCATACATATATATGGGGAGATACTAGCTCCAACTCGGTTTTACAGTGAAAACTGCTGGAACTTCAAACCGGCACTAAGAAATAAACTGAGAAACCTGAGTAGAAGTTTCTCCTGCAACCCGTTCCCTTTGTGCTAGATGAACGAACGTCTCTCCACATGCTCAGTTCTGAGAGATAAGTGTGTGTGAATGCCGTTCTTCACCTAGCTTGTTGGGAACACAAAGTTTCTATACAGTTGCAAACTACTCTCCATACATATATAAGGGGAGGTACTAGCTCCAAGTAGATTTTACAGTGAAAACTGCAGGAACTTCAAACCGGCACTAGGAAACACACTGAGAAACCTGAGTAAAAGTTTCTCCTGCAACCCGTTCCGTTTGTGCCAAATGAACGAACGTCTCTCCACATGCTCAGTCCTGAGAGATAAGTGTGTGTGAAAGCCGTCCTTCACCTAGCTTGTTGGGAACACAGAGTTTCTATATAGTAGTAAACTACCCTCCATACATATATATTGGGAGGAACAAGCTCCAACTCGGTTTTACAGTGAAAACTGCAGGAACTTCAAACCGGCACTAGTAAACACACTGAGAAACCTGAGTAATAGTTACACCTGCAACCCGTTCCCTTTGTGCTAGATGAACGAACGTCTCTCCACATGCTCAGTTCTGAGAGATAAGTGTGTGTGAAAGCCATCCTTCACCTTGCTTGTTGAGAACACAAAGTTTCTATAAAGTTGCAAACTACTCTCCATACATATATATGGGGAGGTACAAGCTCCGACTCGGTTTTACAGTGAAAACTGCAGGAACTTCAAACCGGCACTAGGAAACACACTGAGAAACCTGAGGAAAAGTTTCTCCTGCAAACCATTTCCTTTGTGCTAGATGAACGAACGTCTCTCCACATGCTCAGTTCTGAGAGATAAGTGTGGGTTAAAGCCGTCCTTCACCCAGCTTGTTGGGAACACAAAGTTTCTATACAGTTGCAAACTACTCTCCATACATATATATGGGGAGGTACAACCTCCAACTCGGTTTTACAGTGAAAACTGCAGGAACTTCAAACCGGCACTAGGAAACACACTGAGAAACCTGAGTAAAAGTTTCTCCTGCAACCCGTTCCCTTTGTGCTAGATGAACGAACGTCTCTCCACATGCTCAGTTCGGAGAGATAAGTGTGTGTGAAAGCCGTCCTTCACCTAGCTTGTTGGGAACACAAAGTTTCTATACAGTTGCAAACTACTCTCCATACATATATATGGGGAGGTACAAGCTCCGACTCCATTATACAGTGAAATCTGCAGGAACTTCAAACCGGCACTATGAAACACACTGAGAAACCTGAGTAAAAGTTTCACCTGCAACCCGTTCCCTTTGTGCTAGATGAACGAACGTCTCTCCACATGCTCAGTTCTGAGAGATAATTGTGTGTGAAAGCCGTCCTTAAACTGGCTTGTTGGGAAAACAATGTTTTTATACAGTTGCCAACTACTCTCCATATATATATATGGGGAGGTACAAGCTCCAACACGGTTTTACAGTGAAAACTGCAGGAACTTCAAACCGGCACTAGGAAACACACTGAGAAACCTGAGTAAAAGTTTCTCCTGCAACCCGTTCCCTTTGTGCTAGATGAACGAACGTCTCTCCACATGCTCAGTTCTGAGAGATAAGTGTGTGTGAAAGCCGTCCTTCACCTAGCTTGTTGGGAACACAAAGTTTCTATACAGTTGCAAACTACTCTCCATACATATATATGGGGAGGTACAAGCTCCAACTCGGTTTTACAGTGAAAACTGCAGGAACTTCAAACCGGCACTAGGAAACACACTGAGAAACCTGAGTAAAAGTTTCTCCTGCAACCCGTTCTCTTTGTGCTAGATGAACGAACGTCTCTCCACATGCTCAGTTCTGAGAGATAAGTGTGTGTGAAAGCCGTTATTCAAGTAGCTTGTAGGGAACACAAAGTTTTTATACAGTTGCAATCTACTCTCCATACATATATATGGGGAGGTACAAGCTCCAACTCGGTTTTACAGTGAAAACTGCAGGAACTTTAAACCGGCACTAGGAAACACACTGAGAAACCTGAGTAAAATTTCTCCTGCAACCCGTTCCCTTTGTGCTAGATGAACGAACGTCTCTCCACATGCTCAGTTCTGAGAGATAAGTGTGTGTGAAAGCCGTCCTTCACCTAGCTTGTTGGGAACACAAAGTTTCTATACAGTTGCAAACAACTCTTCATACATATATATGGGGAGGTACAAGCTCCGACTCCGTTATACAGTGAAAACTGCAGGAACTTCAAACCGGCACTAGGAAACACACTGAGAAACCTGAGTAAAAGTTTCTCCTGCAACCCGTTCCCTTTGTGCTAGATGAACGAACGTCTCTCCACATGCTCAGTTCTGAGAGATAAGTGTGTGTGAAAGCCGTCCTTCACCTAGCTTGTTGGTAACACAAAGTTTCCATACGGTTGCAAACTACTCTCAATATATATATATGGGGAGGTACTAGCTCCAACTCGGTTTTACAGAGAAAACTGCTGGAACTTCAAACCGGCACTAGGAAACACACTGAGAAACCTGAGTAAAAGTTTCTCCTGCAACCCGTTCCCTTTGTGCTAGATGAACGAACGTCTAACCACATGCTCAGTTCTGAGAGATAAGTGTGTGTGAAAGCCGTCCTTCACCTATCTTGTTGGGAACACAAAGTTTCTATACAGTTGCAAACAACTCTTCATACATATATATGGGGAGATACTAGCTCCAACTCGGTTTTACAGTGAAAACTGCTGGAACTTCAAACCGGCACTAAGAAATAAACTGAGAAACCTGAGTAGAAGTTTCTCCTGCAACCCGTTCCCTTTGTGCTAGATGAACGAACGTCTCTCCACATGCTCAGTTCTGAGAGATAAGTGTGTGTGAATGCCGTTCTTCACCTAGCTTGTTGGGAACACAAAGTTTCTATACAGTTGCAAACTACTCTCCATACATATATAAGGGGAGGTACTAGCTCCAAGTAGATTTTACAGTGAAAACTGCAGGAACTTCAAACCGGCACTAGGAAACACACTGAGAAACCTGAGTAAAAGTTTCTCCTGCAACCCGTTCCGTTTGTGCCAAATGAACGAACGTCTCTCCACATGCTCAGTCCTGAGAGATAAGTGTGTGTGAAAGCCGTCCTTCACCTAGCTTGTTGGGAACACAGAGTTTCTATACAGTAGTAAACTACCCTCCATACATATATATTGGGAGGAACAAGCTCCAACTCGGTTTTACAGTGAAAACTGCAGGAACTTCAAACCGGCACTAGTAAACACACTGAGAAACCTGAGTAATAGTTACACCTGCAACCCGTTCCCTTTGTGCTAGATGAACGAACGTCTCTCCACATGCTCAGTTCTGAGAGATAAGTGTGTGTGAAAGCCATCCTTCACCTTGCTTGTTGAGAACACAAAGTTTCTATACAGTTGCAAACTACTCTCCATACATATATATGGGGAGGTACAAGCTCCGACTCGGTTTTACAGTGAAAACTGCAGGAACTTCAAACCGGCACTAGGAAACACACTGAGAAACCTGAGGAAAAGTTTCTCCTGCAACCCATTTCCTTTGTGCTAGATGAACGAACGTCTCTCCACATGCTCAGTTCTGAGAGATAAGTGTGGGTTAAAGTCGTTCTTCACCCAGCTTGTTGGGAACACAAAGTTTCTATACAGTTGCAAACTACTCTCCATACATATATATGGGGAGGTACAAGCTCCGACTCCATTATACAGTGAAATCTGCAGGAACTTCAAACCGGCACTATGAAACACACTGAGAAACCTGAGTAAAAGTTTCACCTGCAACCCGTTCCCTTTGTGCTAGATGAACGAACGTCTCTCCACATGCTCAGTTCTGAGAGATAAGTGTGTGTGAAAGCCGTTATTCAAGTAGCTTGTAGGGAACACAAAGTTTTTATACAGTTGCAATCTACTCTCCATACATATATATGGGGAGGTACAAGCTCCAACTCGGTTTTACAGTGAAAACTGCAGGAACTTTAAACCGGCACTAGGAAACACACTGAGAAACCTGAGTAAAATTTCTCCTGCAACCCGTTCCCTTTGTGCTAGATGAACGAACGTCTCTCCACATGCTCAGTTCTGAGAGATAAGTGTGTGTGAAAGCCGTCCTTCACCTAGCTTGTTGGGAACACAAAGTTTCTATACAGTTGCAAACAACTCTTCATACATATATATGGGGAGGTACAAGCTCCGACTCCGTTATACAGTGAAAACTGCAGGAACTTCAAACCGGCACTAGGAAACACACTGAGAAACCTGAGTAAAAGTTTCTCCTGCAACCCGTTCCCTTTGTGCTAGATGAACGAACGTCTCTCCACATGCTCAGTTCTCAGAGATAATTGTGTGTGAAAGCCGTCCTTCAACTGGCTTGTTGGGAAAACAATGTTTTTATACAGTTGCCAACTACTCTCCATATATATATATGGGGAGGTACAAGCTCCAACTCGGTTTTACAGTGAAAACTGCAGGAACTTCAAACCGGCACTAGGAAACACACTAAGAAACCTGAGTAAAATTTCTCCTGCCACCCGTTCCCTTTGTGCTAGATGAACGAACGTCTCTCCACATGCTCAGTTCTGAGAGATAAGTGTGTGTGAAAGCCGTCCTTCACCTAGCTTGTTGGGAACACAAAGTTTCTATACAGTTGCAAACAACTCTTCATACATATATATGGGGAGGTACAAGCTCTGACTCCGTTATACAGTGAAAACTGCAGGAACTTCAAACCGGCACTAGGAAACACACTGAGAAACCTGAGTAAAAGTTTCTCCTGCAACCCGTTCCCTTTGTGCTAGATGAACGAACGTCTATCCACATGCTAAGTTCTGAGAGATAAGTGTGTGTGAAAGCCGTTCTTCACCTAGCTTGTTGGGAACATAAAGTTTCTATACGGTTGCAAACTAATCTCAATACATATATATGGGGAGGTACAAGCTCCAACTCGGTTTTACTGAGAAAACTGCTGGAACTTCAAACCGGCACTAGGAAACACACTTAGAAACCTGAGGAAAAGTTTCTCCTGCAACCCGTTCTCTTTGTGCTAGATGAACGAATGTCTCTCCACATGCTCAGTTCTGAGAGATAAGTGTGTGTGAAAGCCGTCCTTCAACTAGCTTGTTGGGAACACAAAGTTTCTCTTCAGTTGCAATCTACTCTCCATACATATATATGGGGAGGTACAAGCTCCAACTCGGTTTTACAGTGAAAACTGCAGGAACTTCAAACCGGCACTAGGAAACCCACTGAGAAACCTGAGTAAAAGTTTCTCCTGCAACCCGTTCCCTTTGTGCTAGATGAACGAACGTCTCTCCACATGCTCAGTTCTGAGAGATAAGTGTGTGTGAAAGCCGTCCTTCACCTAGCTTGTTGGTAACACAAAGTTTCTATACGGTTGCAAACTACTCTCAATACATATATATGGGGAGGTACTAGCTCCAACTCGGTTTTACAGAGAAAACTGCTGGAACTTCAAACCGGCACTAGGAAACACACTGAGAAACCTGAGTAAAAGTTTCTCCTGCAACCCGTTCCCTTTGTGCTAGATGAACGAACGTCTAACCACATGCTCAGTTCTGAAAGATAAGTGTGTGTGAAAGCCGTCCTTCACCTATCTTGTTGGGAACACAAAGTTTCTATACAGTTGCAAACAACTCTTCATACATATATATGGGGAGATACTAGCTCCAACTCGGTTTTACAGTGAAAACTGCTGGAACTTCAAACCGGCACTAAGAAATAAACTGAGAAACCTGAGTAGAAGTTTCTCCTGCAACCCGTTCCCTTTGTGCTAGATGAACGAACGTCTCTCCACATGCTCAGTTCTGAGAGATAAGTGTGTGTGAATGCCGTTCTTCACCTAGCTTGTTGGGAACACAAAGTTTCTATACAGTTGCAAACTACTCTCCATACATATATAAGGGGAGGTACTAGCTCCAAGTAGATTTTACAGTGAAAACTGCAGGAACTTCAAACCGGCACTAGGAAACACACTGAGAAACCTGAGTAAAAGTTTCTCCTGCAACCCGTTCCGTTTGTGGCAAATGAACGAACGTCTCTCCACATGCTCAGTCCTGAGAGATAAGTGTGTGTGAAAGCCGTCCTTCACCTAGCTTGTTGGGAACACAGAGTTTCTATACAGTAGTAAACTACCCTCCATACATATATATTGGGAGGAACAAGCTCCAACTCGGTTTTACAGTGAAAACTGCAGGAACTTCAAACCGGCACTAGTAAACACACTGAGAAACCTGAGTAATAGTTACACCTGCAACCCGTTCCCTTTGTGCTAGATGAACGAACGTCTCTCCACATGCTCAGTTCTGAGAGATAAGTGTGTGTGAAAGCCATCCTTCACCTTGCTTGTTGAGAACACAAAGTTTCTATACAGTTGCAAACTACTCTCCATACATATATATGGGGAGGTACAAGCTCCGACTCGGTTTTACAGTGAAAACTGCAGGAACTTCAAACCGGCACTAGGAAACACACTGAGAAACCTGAGTAAAAGTTTCTCCTGCAACCCGTTCCGTTTGTGGCAAATGAACGAACGTCTCTCCACATGCTCAGTCCTGAGAGATAAGTGTGTGTGAAAGCCGTCCTTCACCTAGCTTGTTGGGAACACAGAGTTTCTATACAGTAGTAAACTACCCTCCATACATATATATTGGGAGGAACAAGCTCCAACTCGGTTTTACAGTGAAAACTGCAGGAACTTCAAACCGGCACTAGTAAACACACTGAGAAACCTGAGTAATAGTTACACCTGCAACCCGTTCCCTTTGTGCTAGATGAACGAACGTCTCTCCACATGCTCAGTTCTGAGAGATAAGTGTGTGTGAAAGCCATCCTTCACCTTGCTTGTTGAGAACACAAAGTTTCTATACAGTTGCAAACTACTCTCCATACATATATATGGGGAGGTACAAGCTCCGACTCGGTTTTACAGTGAAAACTGCAGGAACTTCAAACCGGCACTAGGAAACACACTGAGAAACCTGAGGAAAAGTTTCTCCTGCAACCCATTTCCTTTGTGCTAGATGAACGAACGTCTCTCCACATGCTCAGTTCTGAGAGATAAGTGTGGGTTAAAGTCGTCCTTCACCCAGCTTGTTGGGAACACAAAGTTTCTATACAGTTGCAAACTACTCTCCATACATATATATGGGGAGGTACAACCTCCAACTCGGTTTTACAGTGAAAACTGCAGGAACTTCAAACCGGCACTAGGAAACACACTGAGAAACCTGAGTAAAAGTTTCTCCTGCAACCCGTTCCCTTTGTGCTAGATGAACGAACGTCTCTCCACATGCTCAGTTCGGAGAGATAAGTGTGTGTGAAAGCCGTCCTTCACCTAGCTTGTTGGGAACACAAAGTTTCTATACAGTTGCAAACTACTCTCCATACATATATATGGGGAGGTACAAGCTCCGACTCCATTATACAGTGAAATCTGCAGGAACTTCAAACCGGCACTATGAAACACACTGAGAAACCTGAGTAAAAGTTTCACCTGCAACCCGTTCCCTTTGTGCTAGATGAACGAACGTCTCTCCACATGCTCAGTTCTGAGAGATAATTGTGTGTGAAAGCCGTCCTTCAACTGGCTTGTTGGGAAAACAATGTTTTTATACAGTTGCCAACTACTCTCCATATATATATATGGGGAGGTACAAGCTCCAACACGGTTTTACAGTGAAAACTGCAGGAACTTCAAACCGGCACTAGGAAACACACTGAGAAACCTGAGTAAAAGTTTCTCCTGCAACCCGTTCCCTTTGTGCTAGATGAACGAACGTCTCTCCACATGCTCAGTTCTGAGAGATAAGTGTGTGTGAAAGCCGTCCTTCACCTAGCTTGTTGGGAACACAAAGTTTCTATACAGTTGCAAACTACTCTCCATACATATATATGGGGAGGTACAAGCTCCAACTCGGTTTTACAGTGAAAACTGCAGGAACTTCAAACCGGCACTAGGAAACACACTGAGAAACCTGAGTAAAAGTTTCTCCTGCAACCCGTTCCCTTTGTGCTAGATGAACGAACGTCTCTCCACATGCTCAGTTCTGAGAGATAAGTGTGTGTGAAAGCCGTTATTCAAGTAGCTTGTAGGGAACACAAAGTTTTTATACAGTTGCAATCTACTCTCCATACATATATTTGGGGAGGTACAAGCTCCAACTCGGTTTTACAGTGAAAACTGCAGGAACTTTAAACCGGCACTAGGAAACACACTGAGAAACCTGAGTAAAATTTCTCCTGCAACCCGTTCCCTTTGTGCTAGATGAACGAACGTCTCTCCACATGCTCAGTTCTGAGAGATAAGTGTGTGTGAAAGCCGTCCTTCACCTAGCTTGTTGGGAACACAAAGTTTCTATACAGTTGCAAACAACTCTTCATACATATATATGGGGAGGTACAAGCTCCGACTCCGTTATACAGTGAAAACTGCAGGAACTTCAAACCGGCACTAGGAAACACACTGAGAAACCTGAGTAAAAGTTTCTCCTGCAACCCGTTCCCTTTGTGCTAGATGAACGAACGTCTCTCCACATGCTCAGTTCTCAGAGATAATTGTGTGTGAAAGCCGTCCTTCAACTGGCTTGTTGGGAAAACAATGTTTTTATACAGTTGCCAACTACTCTCCATATATATATATGGGGAGGTACAAGCTCCAACTCGGTTTTACAGTGAAAACTGCAGGAACTTCAAACCGGCACTAGGAAACACACTGAGAAACCTGAGTAAAAGTTTCTCCTGCAACCCGTTCCCTTTGTGCTAGATGAACGAACGTCTCTCCACATGCTCAGTTCTGAGAGATAAGTGTGTGTGAAAGCCGTCCTTCACCTAGCTTGTTGGGAACACAAAGTTTCTATACAGTTGCAAATTACTCTTCATACATATATATGGGGTGATACTAGCTCCAACTCGGTTTTACAGTGAAAACTGCTGGAACTTCAAACAGGCACTAAGAAACAAACTGAGAAACCTGAGTAAAAGTTTCTCCTGCAACCCGTTCCCTTTGTGCTAGATGAACGAACGTCTCTCCACATGCTCAGTTCTGAGAGATAAGTGTGTGTGAATGCCGTTCTTCACCTAGCATGTAGGGAACACAAAGTTTCTATACAATTGCAAATTACTCTTCATATATATATATGGGGAGGTACAAGCTCCGACTCTGTTATACAGTGAAAACTGCAGGAACTTCAAACCGGCACTAGGAAACACACTGAGAAACCTGAGGAAAAGTTTCTCCTGCAACCCGTTCACTTTGTTCCAGGTGAACGAACATCTATCCACATGCTCAGTTCTGAGATATAAGTGTGTGTGAAAGCCGTCCTTCACCTAGCTTGTTGGGAACACAAAGTTTCTATACAGTTGCAAACTACTCTCCATACATATATATGGTGAGGTACTAGCTCCAACTCGGTTTTACAGAGAAAACTGCTGAAACTTCAAACCGGCATTAGGAAACACACTGAGAAACCTGAGGAAAAGTTTCTCCTGCAACCCGTTCCCATTGTGCTAGATGAACGAACGTCTAACCACATGCTCAGTTCTGAGAGATAAGTGTGTGTGAAAGCCGTCCTTCACCTAACTTGTTGGGAACACAAAGTTTCTATACAGTTGCAAACAACTCTTCTCACATATATATGGGGAGGTACAAGCTCCGACTCCGTTATACAGTGAAAACTGCAGGAACTTCAAACCGGCACTAGGAAACACACTGAGAAATCTGAGTAAAAGTTTCTCCTGCAACCCATTTCCTTTGTGCTAGATGAACGAACGTCTCTCCACATGCTCAGTTCTGAGAGATAAGTGTGTGTGAAAGCCGTCCTTCACCTAACTTGTTGGGAACACAAAGTTTCTATACAGTTGCAAACAACTCTTCTCACATATATATGGGGAGGTACAAGCTCCGACTCCGTTATACAGTGAAAACTGCAGGAACTTCAAACCGGCACTAGGAAACACACTGAGAAATCTGAGTAAAAGTTTCTCCTGCAACACATTTCCTTTGTGCTAGATGAACGAACGTCTCTCCACATGCTCAGTTCCGAGAGACAAGTGTGTGTGAAAGCCGTCCTTCAACTAGCTTGTTGGGAACACAAAGTTTCTATACAGTTGCAAACTACTCTCCATACATATATATGGTGAGGTACTAGCTCCAACTCGGTTTTACAGAGAAAACTGCTGAAACTTCAAACCGGCATTAGGAAACACACTGAGAAACCTGAGGAAAAGTTTCTCCTGCAACCCGTTCCCTTTGTGCTAGATGAACGAACGTCTCTCCACATGCTCAGTTCGGAGAGATAAGTGTGTGTGAAAGCCGTCCTTCACCTAGCTTGTTGGGAACACAAAGTTTCTATACAGTTGCAAACTACTCTCCATACATATATATGGGGAGGTACAAGCTCCGACTCCATTATACAGTGAAATCTGCAGGAACTTCAAACCGGCACTATGAAACACACTGAGAAACCTGAGTAAAAGTTTCACCTGCAACCCGTTCCCTTTGTGCTAGATGAACGAACGTCTCTCCACATGCTCAGTTCTGAGAGATAATTGTGTGTGAAAGCCGTCCTTCAACTGGATTGTTGGGAAAACAATGTTTTTATACAGTTGCCAACTACTCTCCATATATATATATGGGGAGGTACAAGCTCCAACACGGTTTTACAGTGAAAACTGCAGGAACTTCAAACCGGCACTAGGAAACACACTGAGAAACCTGAGTAAAAGTTTCTCCTGCAACCCGTTCCCTTTGTGCTAGATGAACGAACGTCTCTCCACATGCTCAGTTCTGAGAGATAAGTGTGTGTGAAAGCCGTCCTTCACCTAGCTTGTTGGGAACACAAAGTTTCTATACAGTTGCAAACTACTCTCCATACATATATATGGGGAGGTACAAGCTCCAACTCGGTTTTACAGTGAAAACTGCAGGAACTTCAAACCGGCACTAGGAAACACACTGAGAAACCTGAGTAAAAGTTTCTCCTGCAACCCGTTCTCTTTGTGCTAGATGAACGAACGTCTCTCCACATGCTCAGTTCTGAGAGATAAGTGTGTGTGAAAGCCGTCCTTCACCTAGCTTGTTGGGAACACAAAGATTCTATACAGTTGCAAACAACTCTTCATACATATATATGGGGAGGTACAAGCTCCGACTCCGTTATACAGTGAAAACTGCCGGAACTTCAAACCGGCACTAGGAAACACACTGAGAAACCTGAGTAAAAGTTTCTCCTGCAACCCGTTCCCTTTGTGCTAGATGAACGAACGTCTCTCCACATGCTCAGTTCTCAGAGATAATTGTGTGTGAAAGCCGTCCTTCAACTGGCTTGTTGGGAAAACAATGTTTTTATACAGTTGCCAACTACTCTCCATATATATATATGGGGAGGTACAAGCTCCAACTCGGTTTTACAGTGAAAACTGCAGGAACTTCAAACCGGCACTAGGAAACACACTGAGAAATCTGAGTAAAAGTTTCTCCTGCAACACATTTCCTTTGTGCTAGATGAACGAACGTCTAACCACATGCTCAGTTCTGAGAGATAAGTGTGTGTGAAAGCCGTCCTTCACCTATCTTGTTGGGAACACAAAGTTTCTATACAGTTGCAAACAACTCTTCATACATATATATGGGGAGATACTAGCTCCAACTCGGTTTTACAGTGAAAACTGCTGGAACTTCAAACCGGCACTAAGAAATAAACTGAGAAACCTGAGTAGAAGTTTCTCCTGCAACCCGTTCCCTTTGTGCTAGATGAACGAACGTCTCTCCACATGCTCAGTTCTGAGAGATAAGTGTGTGTGAATGCCGTTCTTCACCTAGCTTGTTGGGAACACAAAGTTTCTATACAGTTGCAAACTACTCTCCATACATATATAAGGGGAGGTACTAGCTCCAAGTAGATTTTACAGTGAAAACTGCAGGAACTTCAAACCGGCACTAGGAAACACACTGAGAAACCTGAGTAAAAGTTTCTCCTGCAACCCGTTCCGTTTGTGCCAAATGAACGAACGTCTCTCCACATGCTCAGTCCTGAGAGATAAGTGTGTGTGAAAGCCGTCCTTCACCTAGCTTGTTGGGAACACAGAGTTTCTATACAGTAGTAAACTACCCTCCATACATATATATTGGGAGGAACAAGCTCCAACTCGGTTTTACAGTGAAAACTGCAGGAACTTCAAACCGGCACTAGTAAACACACTGAGAAACCTGAGTAATAGTTACACCTGCAACCCGTTCCCTTTGTGCTAGATGAACGAACGTCTCTCCACATGCTCAGTTCTGAGAGATAAGTGTGTGTGAAAGCCATCCTTCACCTTGCTTGTTGAGAACACAAAGTTTCTATACAGTTGCAAACTACTCTCCATACATATATATGGGGAGGTACAAGCTCCGACTCGGTTTTACAGTGAAAACTGCAGGAACTTCAAACCGGCACTAGGAAACACACTGAGAAACCTGAGGAAAAGTTTCTCCTGCAACCCATTTCCTTTGTGCTAGATGAACGAACGTCTCTCCACATGCTCAGTTCTGAGAGATAAGTGTGGGTTAAAGCCGTCCTTCACCCAGCTTGTTGGGAACACAAAGTTTCTATACAGTTGCAAACTACTCTCCATACATATATATGGGGAGGTACAACCTCCAACTCGGTTTTACAGTGAAAACTGCAGGAACTTCAAACCGGCACTAGGAAACACACTGAGAAACCTGAGTAAAAGTTTCTCCTGCAACCCGTTCCCTTTGTGCTAGATGAACGAACGTCTCTCCACATGCTCAGTTCGGAGAGATAAGTGTGTGTGAAAGCCGTCCTTCACCTAGCTTGTTGGGAACACAAAGTTTCTATACAGTTGCAAACTACTCTCCATACATATATATGGGGAGGTACAAGCTCCGACTCCATTATACAGTGAAATCTGCAGGAACTTCAAACCGGCACTATGAAACACACTGAGAAACCTGAGTAAAAGTTTCACCTGCAACCCGTTCCCTTTGTGCTAGATGAACGAACGTCTCTCCACATGCTCAGTTCTGAGAGATAATTGTGTGTGAAAGCCGTCCTTCAACTGGCTTGTTGGGAAAACAATGTTTTTATACAGTTGCCAACTACTCTCCATATATATATATGGGGAGGTACAAGCTCCAACACGGTTTTACAGTGAAAACTGCAGGAACTTCAAACCGGCACTAGGAAACACACTGAGAAACCTGAGTAAAATTTCTCCTGCAACCCGTTCCCTTTGTGCTAGATGAACGAACGTCTCTCCACATGCTCAGTTCTGAGAGATAAGTGTGTGTGAAAGCCGTCCTTCACCTAGCTTGTTGGGAACACAAAGTTTCTATACAGTTGCAAATTACTCTTCATACATATATATGGGGTGATACTAGCTCCAACTCGGTTTTACAGTGAAAACTGCTGGAACTTCAAACAGGCACTAAGAAACAAACTGAGAAACCTGAGTAAAAGTTTCTCCTGCAACCCGTTCCCTTTGTGCTAGATGAACGAACGTCTCTCCACATGCTCAGTTCTGAGAGATAAGTGTGTGTGAATGCCGTTCTTCACCTAGCATGTAGGGAACACAAAGTTTCTATACAATTGCAAACTACTCTTCATATATACATATGGGGAGGTACAAGCTCCGACTCTGTTATACAGTGAAAACTGCAGGAACTTCAAACCGGCACTAGGAAACACACTGAGAAACCTGAGGAAAAGTTTCTCCTGCAACCCGTTCACTTTGTTCCAGGTGAACGAACATCTATCCACATGCTCAGTTCTGAGATATAAGTGTGTGTGAAAGCCGTCCTTCACCTAGCTTGTTGGGAACACAAAGTTTCTATACAGTTGCAAACTACTCTCCATACATATATATGGTGAGGTACTAGCTCCAACTCGGTTTTACAGAGAAAACTGCTGAAACTTCAAACCGGCATTAGGAAACACACTGAGAAACCTGAGTAAAAGTTTCTCCTGCAACCCGTTCCATTGTGCTAGATGAACGAACGTCTAACCACATGCTCAGTTCTGAGAGATAAGTGTGTGTGAAAGCCGTCCTTCACCTAACTTGTTGGGAACACAAAGTTTCTATACAGTTGCAAACAACTCTTCTCACATATATATGGGGAGGTACAAGCTCCGACTCCGTTATACAGTGAAAACTGCAGGAACTTCAAACCGGCACTAGGAAACACACTGAGAAATCTGAGTAAAAGTTTCTCCTGCAACACATTTCCTTTGTGCTAGATGAACGAACGTCTAACCACATGCTCAGTTCTGAGAGATAAGTGTGTGTGAAAGCCGTCCTTCACCTATCTTGTTGGGAACACAAAGTTTCTATACAGTTGCAAACAACTCTTCATACATATATATGGGGAGATACTAGCTCCAACTCGGTTTTACAGTGAAAACTGCTGGAACTTCAAACCGGCACTAAGAAATAAACTGAGAAACCTGAGTAAAAGTTTCTCCTGCAACCCGTTCCCTTTGTGCTAGATGAACGAACGTCTCTCCACATGCTCAGTTCTGAGAGATAAGTGTGTGTGAATGCCGTTCTTCACCTAGCTTGTTGGGAACACAAAGTTTCTATACAGTTGCAAACTACTCTCCATACATATATAAGGGGAGGTACTAGCTCCAAGTAGATTTTACAGTGAAAACTGCAGGAACTTCAAACCGGCACTAGGAAACACACTGAGAAACCTGAGTAAAAGTTTCTCCTGCAACCCGTTCCGTTTGTGCCAAATGAACGAACGTCTCTCCACATGCTCAGTCCTGAGAGATAAGTGTGTGTGAAAGCCGTCCTTCACCTAGCTTGTTGGGAACACAGAGTTTCTATACAGTAGTAAACTACCCTCCATACATATATATTGGGAGGAACAAGCTCCAACTCGGTTTTACAGTGAAAACTGCAGGAACTTCAAACCGGCACTAGTAAACACACTGAGAAACCTGAGTAATAGTTACACCTGCAACCCGTTCCCTTTGTGCTAGATGAACGAACGTCTCTCCACATGCTCAGTTCTGAGAGATAAGTGTGTGTGAAAGCCATCCTTCACCTTGCTTGTTGAGAACACAAAGTTTCTATACAGTTGCAAACTACTCTCCATACATATATATGGGGAGGTACAAGCTCCGACTCGGTTTTACAGTGAAAACTGCAGGAACTTCAAACCGGCACTAGGAAACACACTGAGAAACCTGAGGAAAAGTTTCTCCTGCAACCCATTTCCTTTGTGCTAGATGAACGAACGTCTCTCCACATGCTCAGTTCTGAGAGATAAGTGTGGGTTAAAGCCGTCCTTCACCCAGCTTGTTGGGAACACAAAGTTTCTATACAGTTGCAAACTACTCTCCATACATATATATGGGGAGGTACAACCTCCAACTCGGTTTTACAGTGAAAACTGCAGGAACTTCAAACCGGCACTAGGAAACACACTGAGAAACCTGAGTAAAAGTTTCTCCTGCAACCCGTTCCCTTTGTGCTAGATGAACGAACGTCTCTCCACATGCTCAGTTCGGAGAGATAAGTGTGTGTGAAAGCCGTCCTTCACCTAGCTTGTTGGGAACACAAAGTTTCTATACAGTTGCAAACTACTCTCCATACATATATATGGGGAGGTACAAGCTCCGACTCCATTATACAGTGAAATCTGCAGGAACTTCAAACCGGCACTATGAAACACACTGAGAAACCTGAGTAAAAGTTTCACCTGCAACCCGTTCCCTTTGTGCTAGATGAACGAACGTCTCTCCACATGCTCAGTTCTGAGAGATAATTGTGTGTGAAAGCCGTCCTTCAACTGGCTTGTTGGGAAAACAATGTTTTTATACAGTTGCCAACTACTCTCCATATATATATATGGGGAGGTACAAGCTCCAACACGGTTTTACAGTGAAAACTGCAGGAACTTCAAACCGGCACTAGGAAACACACTGAGAAACCTGAGTAAAAGTTTCTCCTGCAACCCGTTCCCTTTGTGCTAGATGAACGAACGTCTCTCCACATGCTCAGTTCTGAGAGATAAGTGTGTGTGAAAGCCGTCCTTCACCTAGCTTGTTGGGAACACAAAGTTTCTATACAGTTGCAAACTACTCTCCATACATATATATGGGGAGGTACAAGCTCCAACTCGGTTTTACAGTGAAAACTGCAGGAACTTCAAACCGGCACTAGGAAACACACTGAGAAACCTGAGTAAAAGTTTCTCCTGCAACCCGTTCTCTTTGTGCTAGATGAACGAACGTCTCTCCACATGCTCAGTTCTGAGAGATAAGTGTGTGTGAAAGCCGTTATTCAAGTAGCTTGTAGGGAACACAAAGTTTTTATACAGTTGCAATCTACTCTCCATACATATATATGGGGAGGTACAAGCTCCAACTCGGTTTTACAGTGAAAACTGCAGGAACTTTAAACCGGCACTAGGAAACACACTGAGAAACCTGAGTAAAATTTCTCCTGCAACCCGTTCCCTTTGTGCTAGATGAACGAACGTCTCTCCACATGCTCAGTTCTGAGAGATAAGTGTGTGTGAAAGCCGTCCTTCACCTAGCTTGTTGGGAACACAAAGTTTCTATACAGTTGCAAACAACTCTTCATACATATATATGGGGAGGTACAAGCTCCGACTCCGTTATACAGTGAAAACTGCAGGAACTTCAAACCGGCACTAGGAAACACACTGAGAAACCTGAGTAAAAGTTTCTCCTGCAACCCGTTCCCTTTGTGCTAGATGAACGAACGTCTCTCCACATGCTCAGTTCTCAGAGATAATTGTGTGTGAAAGCCGTCCTTCAACTGGCTTGTTGGGAAAACAATGTTTTTATACAGTTGCCAACTACTCTCCATATATATATATGGGGAGGTACAAGCTCCAACTCGGTTTTACAGTGAAAACTGCAGGAACTTCAAACCGGCACTAGGAAACACACTGAGAAACCTGAGTAAAAGTTTCTCCTGCAACCCGTTCCCTTTGTGCTAGATGAACGAACGTCTCTCCACATGCTCAGTTCTGAGAGATAAGTGTGTGTGAAAGCCGTCCTTCACCTAGCTTGTTGGGAACACAAAGTTTCTATACAGTTGCAAATTACTCTTCATACATATATATGGGGTGATACTAGCTCCAACTCGGTTTTACAGTGAAAACTGCTGGAACTTCAAACAGGCACTAAGAAACAAACTGAGAAACCTGAGTAAAAGTTTCTCCTGCAACCCGTTCCCTTTGTGCTAGATGAACGAACGTCTCTCCACATGCTCAGTTCTGAGAGATAAGTGTGTGTGAATGCCGTTCTTCACCTAGCATGTAGGGAACACAAAGTTTCTATACAATTGCAAACTACTCTTCATATATATATATGGGGAGGTACAAGCTCTGACTCAGTTATACAGTGAAAACTGCAGGAACTTCAAACCGGCACTAGGAAACACACTGAGAAACCTGAGGAAAAGTTTCTCCTGCAACCCGTTCACTTTGTTCCAGGTGAACGAACATCTATCCACATGCTCAGTTCTGAGATATAAGTGTGTGTGAAAGCCGTCCTTCACCTAGCTTGTTGGGAACACAAAGTTTCTATACAGTTGCAAACTACTCTCCATACATATATATGGTGAGGTACTAGCTCCAACTCGGTTTTACAGAGAAAACTGCTGAAACTTCAAACCGGCATTAGGAAACACACTGAGAAACCTGAGGAAAAGTTTCTCCTGCAACCCGTTCCCATTGTGCTAGATGAACGAACGTCTAACCACATGCTCAGTTCTGAGAGATAAGTGTGTGTGAAAGCCGTCCTTCACCTAACTTGTTGGGAACACAAAGTTTCTATACAGTTGCAAACAACTCTTCTCACATATATATGGGGAGGTACAAGCTCCGACTCCGTTATACAGTGAAAACTGCAGGAACTTCAAACCGGCACTAGGAAACACACTGAGAAATCTGAGTAAAAGTTTCTCCTGCAACCCATTTCCTTTGTGCTAGATGAACGAACGTCTCTCCACATGCTCAGTTCTGAGAGATAAGTGTGTGTGAAAGCCGTCCTTCACCTAACTTGTTGGGAACACAAAGTTTCTATACAGTTGCAAACAACTCTTCTCACATATATATGGGGAGGTACAAGCTCCGACTCCGTTATACAGTGAAAACTGCAGGAACTTCAAACCGGCACTAGGAAACACACTGAGAAATCTGAGTAAAAGTTTCTCCTGCAACACATTTCCTTTGTGCTAGATGAACGAACGTCTCTCCACGTGCTCAGTTCCGAGAGACAAGTGTGTGTGAAAGCCGTCCTTCAACTAGCTTGTTGGGAACACAAAGTTTCTATACAGTTGCAAACTACTCTCCATACATATATATGGTGAGGTACTAGCTCCAACTCGGTTTTACAGAGAAAACTGCTGAAACTTCAAACCGGCATTAGGAAACACACTGAGAAACCTGAGGAAAAGTTTCTCCTGCAACCCGTTCCCTTTGTGCTAGATGAACGAACGTCTCTCCACATGCTCAGTTCGGAGAGATAAGTGTGTGTGAAAGCCGTCCTTCACCTAGCTTGTTGGGAACACAAAGTTTCTATACAGTTGCAAACTACTCTCCATACATATATATGGGGAGGTACAAGCTCCGACTCCATTATACAGTGAAATCTGCAGGAACTTCAAACCGGCACTATGAAACACACTGAGAAACCTGAGTAAAAGTTTCACCTGCAACCCGTTCCCTTTGTGCTAGATGAACGAACGTCTCTCCACATGCTCAGTTCTGAGAGATAATTGTGTGTGAAAGCCGTCCTTCAACTGGCTTGTTGGGAAAACAATGTTTTTATACAGTTGCCAACTACTCTCCATATATATATATGGGGAGGTACAAGCTCCAACACGGTTTTACAGTGAAAACTGCAGGAACTTCAAACCGGCACTAGGAAACACACTGAGAAACCTGAGTAAAAGTTTCTCCTGCAACCCGTTCCCTTTGTGCTAGATGAACGAACGTCTCTCCACATGCTCAGTTCTGAGAGATAAGTGTGTGTGAAAGCCGTCCTTCACCTAGCTTGTTGGGAACACAAAGTTTCTATACAGTTGCAAACTACTCTCCATACATATATATGGGGAGGTACAAGCTCCAACTCGGTTTTACAGTGAAAACTGCAGGAACTTTAAACCGGCACTAGGAAACACACTGAGAAACCTGAGTAAAATTTCTCCTGCAACCCGTTCCCTTTGTGCTAGATGAACGAACGTCTCTCCACATGCTCAGTTCTGAGAGATAAGTGTGTGTGAAAGCCGTCCTTCACCTAGCTTGTTGGGAACACAAAGTTTCTATACAGTTGCAAACAACTCTTCATACATATATATGGGGAGGTACAAGCTCCGACTCCGTTATACAGTGAAATCTGCAGGAACTTCAAACCGGCACTAGGAAACACACTGAGAAACCTGAGTAAAAGTTTCTCCTGCAACCCGTTCCCTTTGTGCTAGATGAACGAACGTCTCTCCACATGCTCAGTTCTCAGAGATAATTGTGTGTGAAAGCCGTCCTTCAACTGGCTTGTTGGGAAAACAATGTTTTTATACAGTTGCCAACTACTCTACATATATATATATGGGGAGGTACAAGCTCCAACTCTGTTTTACAGTGAAAACTGCAGGAACTTCAAACCGGCACTAGGAAACACACTGAGAAACCTGAGGAAAAGTTTCTCCTGCAACCCGTTCCCATTGTGCTAGATGAACGAACGTCTCTCCACATGCTCAGTTCTCAGAGATAATTGTGTGTGAAAGCCGTCCTTCAACTGGCTTGTTGGGAACACAAAGTTTCTATACAGTTGCAAACTACTCTCCATACATATATATGGTGAGGTACTAGCTCCAACTCGGTTTTACAGAGAAAACTGCTGAAACTTCAAACCGGCATTAGGAAACACACTGAGAAACCTGAGGAAAAGTTTCTCCTGCAACCCGTTCCCATTGTGCTAGATGAACGAACGTCTAACCACATGCTCAGTTCTGAGAGATAAGTGTGTGTGAAAGCCGTCCTTCACCTAACTTGTTGGGAACACAAAGTTTCTATACAGTTGCAAACAACTCTTCTCACATATATATGGGGAGGTACAAGCTCCGACTCCGTTATACAGTGAAAACTGCAGGAACTTCAAACCGGCACTAGGAAACACACTGAGAAATCTGAGTAAAAGTTTCTCCTGCAACCCATTTCCTTTGTGCTAGATGAACGAACGTCTCTCCACATGCTCAGTTCTGAGAGATAAGTGTGTGTGAAAGCCGTCCTTCACCTAACTTGTTGGGAACACAAAGTTTCTATACAGTTGCAAACAACTCTTCTCACATATATATGGGGAGGTACAAGCTCCGACTCCGTTATACAGTGAAAACTGCAGGAACTTCAAACCGGCACTAGGAAACACACTGAGAAATCTGAGTAAAAGTTTCTCCTGCAACACATTTCCTTTGTGCTAGATGAACGAACGTCTCTCCACATGCTCAGTTCCGAGAGACAATTGTGTGTGAAAGCCGTCCTTCAACTGGCTTGTTGGGAAAACAATGTTTTTATACAGTTGCCAACTACTCTACATATATATATATGGGGAGGTACAAGCTCCAACTCTGTTTTACAGTGAAAACTGCAGGAACTTCAAACCGGCACTAGGAAACACACTGAGAAACCTGAGGAAAAGTTTCTCCTGCAACCCGTTCCCATTGTGCTAGATGAACGAACGTCTCTCCACATGCTCAGTTCTCAGAGATAATTGTGTGTGAAAGCCGTCCTTCAACTGGCTTGTTGGGAACACAAAGTTTCTATACAGTTGCAAACTACTCTCCATACATATATATGGTGAGGTACTAGCTCCAACTCGGTTTTACAGAGAAAACTGCTGAAACTTCAAACCGGCATTAGGAAACACACTGAGAAACCTGAGGAAAAGTTTCTCCTGCAACCCGTTCCCATTGTGCTAGATGAACGAACGTCTAACCACATGCTCAGTTCTGAGAGATAAGTGTGTGTGAAAGCCGTCCTTCACCTAACTTGTTGGGAACACAAAGTTTCTATACAGTTGCAAACAACTCTTCTCACATATATATGGGGAGGTACAAGCTCCGACTCCGTTATACAGTGAAAACTGCAGGAACTTCAAACCGGCACTAGGAAACACACTGAGAAATCTGAGTAAAAGTTTCTCCTGCAACCCATTTCCTTTGTGCTAGATGAACGAACGTCTCTCCACATGCTCAGTTCTGAGAGATAAGTGTGTGTGAAAGCCGTCCTTCACCTAGCTTGTTGGGAACACAAAGTTTCTATACAGTTGCAAACTACTCTCCATACATATATATGGTGAGGTACTAGCTCCAACTCGGTTTTACAGAGAAAACTGCTGAAACTTCAAACCGGCATTAGGAAACACACTGAGAAACCTGAGGAAAAGTTTCTCCTGCAACCCGTTCCCATTGTGCTAGATGAACGAACGTCTCTCCACATGCTCAGTTCTGAGAGATAAGTGTGTGTGAAAGCCGTCCTTCACCTAGCTTGTTGGGAACACAAAGTTTCTATACAGTTGCAAACTACTCTCCATACATATATATGGGGAGGTACAAGCTCCAACTCGGTTTTACAGTGAAAACTGCAGGAACTTCAAACCGGCACTAGGAAACACACTGAGAAACCTGAGTAAAAGTTTCTCCTGCAACCCGTTCTCTTTGTGCTAGATGAACGAACGTCTCTCCACATGCTCAGTTCTGAGAGATAAGTGTGTGTGAAAGCCGTTATTCAAGTAGCTTGTAGGGAACACAAAGTTTTTATACAGTTGCAATCTACTCTCCATACATATATATGGGGAGGTACAAGCTCCAACTCGGTTTTACAGTGAAAACTGCAGGAACTTTAAACCGGCACTAGGAAACACACTGAGAAACCTGAGTAAAATTTCTCCTGCAACCCGTTCCCTTTGTGCTAGATGAACGAACGTCTCTCCACATGCTCAGTTCTGAGAGATAAGTGTGTGTGAAAGCCGTCCTTCACCTAGCTTGTTGGGAACACAAAGTTTCTATACAGTTGCAAACAACTCTTCATACATATATATGGGGAGGTACAAGCTCCGACTCCGTTATACAGTGAAAACTGCAGGAACTTCAAACCGGCACTAGGAAACACACTGAGAAACCTGAGTAAAAGTTTCTCCTGCAACCCGTTCCCTTTGTGCTAGATGAACGAACGTCTCTCCACATGCTCAGTTCTGAGAGATAAGTGTGTGTGAATGCCGTTCTTCACCTAGCTTGTTGGGAACACAAAGTTTCTATACAGTTGCAAACTACTCTCCATACATATATAAGGGGAGGTACTAGCTCCAAGTAGATTTTACAGTGAAAACTGCAGGAACTTCAAACCGGCACTAGGAAACACACTGAGAAACCTGAGTAAAAGTTTCTCCTGCAACCCGTTCCGTTTGTGCCAAATGAACGAACGTCTCTCCACATGCTCAGTCCTGAGAGATAAGTGTGTGTGAAAGCCGTCCTTCACCTAGCTTGTTGGGAACACAGAGTTTCTATACAGTAGTAAACTACCCTCCATACATATATATTGGGAGGAACAAGCTCCAACTCGGTTTTACAGTGAAAACTGCAGGAACTTCAAACCGGCACTAGTAAACACACTGAGAAACCTGAGTAATAGTTACACCTGCAACCCGTTCCCTTTGTGCTAGATGAACGAACGTCTCTCCACATGCTCAGTTCTGAGAGATAAGTGTGTGTGAAAGCCATCCTTCACCTTGCTTGTTGAGAACACAAAGTTTCTATACAGTTGCAAACTACTCTCCATACATATATATGGGGAGGTACAAGCTCCGACTCGGTTTTACAGTGAAAACTGCAGGAACTTCAAACCGGCACTAGGAAACACACTGAGAAACCTGAGGAAAAGTTTCTCCTGCAACCCATTTCCTTTGTGCTAGATGAACGAACGTCTCTCCACATGCTCAGTTCTGAGAGATAAGTGTGGGTTAAAGCCGTCCTTCACCCAGCTTGTTGGGAACACAAAGTTTCTATACAGTTGCAAACTACTCTCCATACATATATATGGGGAGGTACAACCTCCAACTCGGTTTTACAGTGAAAACTGCAGGAACTTCAAACCGGCACTAGGAAACACACTGAGAAACCTGAGTAAAAGTTTCTCCTGCAACCCGTTCCCTTTGTGCTAGATGAACGAACGTCTCTCCACATGCTCAGTTCGGAGAGATAAGTGTGTGTGAAAGCCGTCCTTCACCTAGCTTGTTGGGAACACAAAGTTTCTATACAGTTGCAAACTACTCTCCATACATATATATGGGGAGGTACAAGCTCCGACTCCATTATACAGTGAAATCTGCAGGAACTTCAAACCGGCACTATGAAACACACTGAGAAACCTGAGTAAAAGTTTCACCTGCAACCCGTTCCCTTTGTGCTAGATGAACGAACGTCTCTCCACATGCTCAGTTCTGAGAGATAATTGTGTGTGAAAGCCGTCCTTCAACTGGCTTGTTGGGAAAACAATGTTTTTATACAGTTGCCAACTACTCTCCATATATATATATGGGGAGGTACAAGCTCCAACACGGTTTTACAGTGAAAACTGCAGGAACTTCAAACCGGCACTAGGAAACACACTGAGAAACCTGAGTAAAAGTTTCTCCTGCAACCCGTTCCCTTTGTGCTAGATGAACGAACGTCTCTCCACATGCTCAGTTCTGAGAGATAAGTGTGTGTGAAAGCCGTCCTTCACCTAGCTTGTTGGGAACACAAAGTTTCTATACAGTTGCAAACTACTCTCCATACATATATATGGGGAGGTACAAGCTCCAACTCGGTTTTACAGTGAAAACTGCAGGAACTTCAAACCGGCACTAGGAAACACACTGAGAAACCTGAGTAAAAGTTTCTCCTGCAACCCGTTCTCTTTGTGCTAGATGAACGAACGTCTCTCCACATGCTCAGTTCTGAGAGATAAGTGTGTGTGAAAGCCGTTATTCAAGTAGCTTGTAGGGAACACAAAGTTTTTATACAGTTGCAATCTACTCTCCATACATATATATGGGGAGGTACAAGCTCCAACTCGGTTTTACAGTGAAAACTGCAGGAACTTTAAACCGGCACTAGGAAACACACTGAGAAACCTGAGTAAAATTTCTCCTGCAACCCGTTCCCTTTGTGCTAGATGAACGAACGTCTCTCCACATGCTCAGTTCTGAGAGATAAGTGTGTGTGAAAGCCGTCCTTCACCTAGCTTGTTGGGAACACAAAGTTTCTATACAGTTGCAAACAACTCTTCATACATATATATGGGGAGGTACAAGCTCCGACTCCGTTATACAGTGAAAACTGCAGGAACTTCAAACCGGCACTAGGAAACACACTGAGAAACCTGAGTAAAAGTTTCTCCTGCAACCCGTTCCCTTTGTGCTAGATGAACGAACGTCTCTCCACATGCTCAGTTCTCAGAGATAATTGTGTGTGAAAGCCGTCCTTCAACTGGCTTGTTGGGAAAACAATGTTTTTATACAGTTGCCAACTACTCTCCATATATATATATGGGGAGGTACAAGCTCCAACTCGGTTTTACAGTGAAAACTGCAGGAACTTCAAACCGGCACTAGGAAACACACTGAGAAACCTGAGTAAAAGTTTCTCCTGCAACCCGTTCCCTTTGTGCTAGATGAACGAACGTCTCTCCACATGCTCAGTTCTGAGAGATAAGTGTGTGTGAAAGCCGTCCTTCACCTAGCTTGTTGGGAACACAAAGTTTCTATACAGTTGCAAATTACTCTTCATACATATATATGGGGTGATACTAGCTCCAACTCGGTTTTACAGTGAAAACTGCTGGAACTTCAAACAGGCACTAAGAAACAAACTGAGAAACCTGAGTAAAAGTTTCTCCTGCAACCCGTTCCCTTTGTGCTAGATGAACGAACGTCTCTCCACATGCTCAGTTCTGAGAGATAAGTGTGTGTGAATGCCGTTCTTCACCTAGCATGTAGGGAACACAAAGTTTCTATACAATTGCAAACTACTCTTCATATATATATATGGGGAGGTACAAGCTCTGACTCAGTTATACAGTGAAAACTGCAGGAACTTCAAACCGGCACTAGGAAACACACTGAGAAACCTGAGGAAAAGTTTCTCCTGCAACCCGTTCACTTTGTTCCAGGTGAACGAACATCTATCCACATGCTCAGTTCTGAGATATAAGTGTGTGTGAAAGCCGTCCTTCACCTAGCTTGTTGGGAACACAAAGTTTCTATACAGTTGCAAACTACTCTCCATACATATATATGGTGAGGTACTAGCTCCAACTCGGTTTTACAGAGAAAACTGCTGAAACTTCAAACCGGCATTAGGAAACACACTGAGAAACCTGAGGAAAAGTTTCTCCTGCAACCCGTTCCCATTGTGCTAGATGAACGAACGTCTAACCACATGCTCAGTTCTGAGAGATAAGTGTGTGTGAAAGCCGTCCTTCACCTAACTTGTTGGGAACACAAAGTTTCTATACAGTTGCAAACAACTCTTCTCACATATATATGGGGAGGTACAAGCTCCGACTCCGTTATACAGTGAAAACTGCAGGAACTTCAAACCGGCACTAGGAAACACACTGAGAAATCTGAGTAAAAGTTTCTCCTGCAACCCATTTCCTTTGTGCTAGATGAACGAACGTCTCTCCACATGCTCAGTTCTGAGAGATAAGTGTGTGTGAAAGCCGTCCTTCACCTAACTTGTTGGGAACACAAAGTTTCTATACAGTTGCAAACAACTCTTCTCACATATATATGGGGAGGTACAAGCTCCGACTCCGTTATACAGTGAAAACTGCAGGAACTTCAAACCGGCACTAGGAAACACACTGAGAAATCTGAGTAAAAGTTTCTCCTGCAACACATTTCCTTTGTGCTAGATGAACGAACGTCTCTCCACGTGCTCAGTTCCGAGAGACAAGTGTGTGTGAAAGCCGTCCTTCAACTAGCTTGTTGGGAACACAAAGTTTCTATACAGTTGCAAACTACTCTCCATACATATATATGGTGAGGTACTAGCTCCAACTCGGTTTTACAGAGAAAACTGCTGAAACTTCAAACCGGCATTAGGAAACACACTGAGAAACCTGAGGAAAAGTTTCTCCTGCAACCCGTTCCCTTTGTGCTAGATGAACGAACGTCTCTCCACATGCTCAGTTCGGAGAGATAAGTGTGTGTGAAAGCCGTCCTTCACCTAGCTTGTTGGGAACACAAAGTTTCTATACAGTTGCAAACTACTCTCCATACATATATATGGGGAGGTACAAGCTCCGACTCCATTATACAGTGAAATCTGCAGGAACTTCAAACCGGCACTATGAAACACACTGAGAAACCTGAGTAAAAGTTTCACCTGCAACCCGTTCCCTTTGTGCTAGATGAACGAACGTCTCTCCACATGCTCAGTTCTGAGAGATAATTGTGTGTGAAAGCCGTCCTTCAACTGGCTTGTTGGGAAAACAATGTTTTTATACAGTTGCCAACTACTCTCCATATATATATATGGGGAGGTACAAGCTCCAACACGGTTTTACAGTGAAAACTGCAGGAACTTCAAACCGGCACTAGGAAACACACTGAGAAACCTGAGTAAAAGTTTCTCCTGCAACCCGTTCCCTTTGTGCTAGATGAACGAACGTCTCTCCACATGCTCAGTTCTGAGAGATAAGTGTGTGTGAAAGCCGTCCTTCACCTAGCTTGTTGGGAACACAAAGTTTCTATACAGTTGCAAACTACTCTCCATACATATATATGGGGAGGTACAAGCTCCAACTCGGTTTTACAGTGAAAACTGCAGGAACTTCAAACCGGCACTAGGAAACACACTGAGAAACCTGAGTAAAAGTTTCTCCTGCAACCCGTTCTCTTTGTGCTAGATGAACGAACGTCTCTCCACATGCTCAGTTCTGAGAGATAAGTGTGTGTGAAAGCCGTTATTCAAGTAGCTTGTAGGGAACACAAAGTTTTTATACAGTTGCAATCTACTCTCCATACATATATATGGGGAGGTACAAGCTCCAACTCGGTTTTACAGTGAAAACTGCAGGAACTTTAAACCGGCACTAGGAAACACACTGAGAAACCTGAGTAAAATTTCTCCTGCAACCCGTTCCCTTTGTGCTAGATGAACGAACGTCTCTCCACATGCTCAGTTCTGAGAGATAAGTGTGTGTGAAAGCCGTCCTTCACCTAGCTTGTTGGGAACACAAAGTTTCTATACAGTTGCAAACAACTCTTCATACATATATATGGGGAGGTACAAGCTCCGACTCCGTTATACAGTGAAAACTGCAGGAACTTCAAACCGGCACTAGGAAACACACTGAGAAACCTGAGTAAAAGTTTCTCCTGCAACCCGTTCCCTTTGTGCTAGATGAACGAACGTCTCTCCACATGCTCAGTTCTCAGAGATAATTGTGTGTGAAAGCCGTCCTTCAACTGGCTTGTTGGGAAAACAATGTTTTTATACAGTTGCCAACTACTCTACATATATATATATGGGGAGGTACAAGCTCCAACTCTGTTTTACAGTGAAAACTGCAGGAACTTCAAACCGGCACTAGGAAACACACTGAGAAACCTGAGGAAAAGTTTCTCCTGCAACCCGTTCCCATTGTGCTAGATGAACGAACGTCTCTCCACATGCTCAGTTCTCAGAGATAATTGTGTGTGAAAGCCGTCCTTCAACTGGCTTGTTGGGAACACAAAGTTTCTATACAGTTGCAAACTACTCTCCATACATATATATGGTGAGGTACTAGCTCCAACTCGGTTTTACAGAGAAAACTGCTGAAACTTCAAACCGGCATTAGGAAACACACTGAGAAACCTGAGGAAAAGTTTCTCCTGCAACCCGTTCCCATTGTGCTAGATGAACGAACGTCTAACCACATGCTCAGTTCTGAGAGATAAGTGTGTGTGAAAGCCGTCCTTCACCTAACTTGTTGGGAACACAAAGTTTCTATACAGTTGCAAACAACTCTTCTCACATATATATGGGGAGGTACAAGCTCCGACTCCGTTATACAGTGAAAACTGCAGGAACTTCAAACCGGCACTAGGAAACACACTGAGAAATCTGAGTAAAAGTTTCTCCTGCAACCCATTTCCTTTGTGCTAGATGAACGAACGTCTCTCCACATGCTCAGTTCTGAGAGATAAGTGTGTGTGAAAGCCGTCCTTCACCTAACTTGTTGGGAACACAAAGTTTCTATACAGTTGCAAACAACTCTTCTCACATATATATGGGGAGGTACAAGCTCCGACTCCGTTATACAGTGAAAACTGCAGGAACTTCAAACCGGCACTAGGAAACACACTGAGAAATCTGAGTAAAAGTTTCTCCTGCAACACATTTCCTTTGTGCTAGATGAACGAACGTCTCTCCACATGCTCAGTTCCGAGAGACAAGTGTGTGTGAAAGCCGTCCTTCAACTAGCTTGTTGGGAACACAAAGTTTCTATACAGTTGCAAACTACTCTCCATACATATATATGGTGAGGTACTAGCTCCAACTCGGTTTTACAGAGAAAACTGCTGAAACTTCAAACCGGCATTAGGAAACACACTGAGAAACCTGAGGAAAAGTTTCTCCTGCAACCCGTTCCCTTTGTGCTAGATGAACGAACGTCTCTCCACATGCTCAGTTCGGAGAGATAAGTGTGTGTGAAAGCCGTCCTTCACCTAGCTTGTTGGGAACACAAAGTTTCTATACAGTTGCAAACTACTCTCCATACATATATATGGGGAGGTACAAGCTCCGACTCCATTATACAGTGAAATCTGCAGGAACTTCAAACCGGCACTATGAAACACACTGAGAAACCTGAGTAAAAGTTTCACCTGCAACCCGTTCCCTTTGTGCTAGATGAACGAACGTCTCTCCACATGCTCAGTTCTGAGAGATAATTGTGTGTGAAAGCCGTCCTTCAACTGGCTTGTTGGGAAAACAATGTTTTTATACAGTTGCCAACTACTCTCCATATATATATATGGGGAGGTACAAGCTCCAACACGGTTTTACAGTGAAAACTGCAGGAACTTCAAACCGGCACTAGGAAACACACTGAGAAACCTGAGTAAAAGTTTCTCCTGCAACCCGTTCCCTTTGTGCTAGATGAACGAACGTCTCTCCACATGCTCAGTTCTGAGAGATAAGTGTGTGTGAAAGCCGTCCTTCACCTAGCTTGTTGGGAACACAAAGTTTCTATACAGTTGCAAACTACTCTCCATACATATATATGGGGAGGTACAAGCTCCAACTCGGTTTTACAGTGAAAACTGCAGGAACTTCAAACCGGCACTAGGAAACACACTGAGAAACCTGAGTAAAAGTTTCTCCTGCAACCCGTTCTCTTTGTGCTAGATGAACGAACGTCTCTCCACATGCTCAGTTCTGAGAGATAAGTGTGTGTGAAAGCCGTTATTCAAGTAGCTTGTAGGGAACACAAAGTTTCTATACAGTTGCAATCTACTCTCCATACATATATATGGGGAGGTACAAGCTCCAACTCGGTTTTACAGTGAAAACTGCAGGAACTTTAAACCGGCACTAGGAAACTCACTGAGAAACCTGAGTAAAATTTCTCCTGCAACCCGTTCCCTTTGTGCTAGATGAACGAACGTCTCTCCACATGCTCAGTTCTGAGAGATAATTGTGTGTGAAAGCCGTCCTTCACCTAGCTTGTTGGGAACACAAAGTTTCTATACAGTTGCAAACAACTCTTCATACATATATATGGGGAGGTACAAGCTCCGACTCCGTTATACAGTGAAAACTGCAGGAACTTCAAACCGGCACTAGGAAACACACTGAGAAACCTGAGTAAAAGTTTCTCCTGCAACCCGTTCCCTTTGTGCTAGATGAACGAACGTCTCTCCACATGCTCAGTTCTCAGAGATAATTGTGTGTGAAAGCCGTCCTTCAACTGGCTTGTTGGGAAAACAATGTTTTTATACAGTTGCCAACTATTCTCCATATATATATATGGGGAGGTACAAGCTCCAACTCGGTTTTACAGTGAAAACTGCAGGAACTTCAAACCGGCACTAGGAAACACACTGAGAAACCTGAGTAAAAGTTTCTCCTGCAACCCGTTCCCTTTGTGCTAGATGAACGAACGTCTCTCCACATGCTCAGTTCTGAGAGATAAGTGTGTGTGAAAGCCGTCCTTCACCTAGCTTGTTGGGAACACAAAGTTTCTATACAGTTGCAAATTACTCTTCATACATATATATGGGGTGATACTAGCTCCAACTCGGTTTTACAGTGAAAACTGCTGGAACTTCAAACAGGCACTAAGAAACAAACTGAGAAACCTGAGTAAAAGTTTCTCCTGCAACCCGTTCCCTTTGTGCTAGATGAACGAACGTCTCTCCACATGCTCAGTTCTGAGAGATAAGTGTGTGTGAATGCCGTTCTTCACCTAGCATGTAGGGAACACAAAGTTTCTATACAATTGCAAACTACTCTTCATATATATATATGGGGAGGTACAAGCTCCGACTCTGTTATACAGTGAAAACTGCAGGAACTTCAAACCGGCACTAGGAAACACACTGAGAAACCTGAGGAAAAGTTTCTCCTGCAACCCGTTCACTTTGTTCCAGGTGAACGAACATCTATCCACATGCTCAGTTCTGAGATATAAGTGTGTGTGAAAGCCGTCCTTCACCTAGCTTGTTGGGAACACAAAGTTTCTATACAGTTGCAAACTACTCTCCATACATATATATGGTGAGGTACTAGCTCCAACTCGGTTTTACAGAGAAAACTGCTGAAACTTCAAACCGGCATTAGGAAACACACTGAGAAACCTGAGGAAAAGTTTCTCCTGCAACCCGTTCCCATTGTGCTAGATGAACGAACGTCTAACCACATGCTCAGTTCTGAGAGATAAGTGTGTGTGAAAGCCGTCCTTCACCTAACTTGTTGGGAACACAAAGTTTCTATACAGTTGCAAACAACTCTTCTCACATATATATGGGGAGGTACAAGCTCCGACTCCGTTATACAGTGAAAACTGCAGGAACTTCAAACCGGCACTAGGAAACACACTGAGAAATCTGAGTAAAAGTTTCTCCTGCAACCCATTTCCTTTGTGCTAGATGAACGAACGTCTCTCCACATGCTCAGTTCTGAGAGATAAGTGTGTGTGAAAGCCGTCCTTCACCTAACTTGTTGGGAACACAAAGTTTCTATACAGTTGCAAACAACTCTTCTCACATATATATGGGGAGGTACAAGCTCCGACTCCGTTATACAGTGAAAACTGCAGGAACTTCAAACCGGCACTAGGAAACACACTGAGAAATCTGAGTAAAAGTTTCTCCTGCAACACATTTCCTTTGTGCTAGATGAACGAACGTCTCTCCACATGCTCAGTTCCGAGAGACAAGTGTGTGTGAAAGCCGTCCTTCACCTAGCTTGTTGGGAACACAAAGTTTCTATACAGTTGCAAACTACTCTCCATACATATATATGGGGAGGTACAAGCTCCAACTCGGTTTTACAGTGAAAACTGCAGGAACTTTAAACCGGCACTAGGAAACTCACTGAGAAACCTGAGTAAAATTTCTCCTGCAACCCGTTCCCTTTGTGCTAGATGAACGAACGTCTCTCCACATGCTCAGTTCTGAGAGATAATTGTGTGTGAAAGCCGTCCTTCACCTAGCTTGTTGGGAACACAAAGTTTCTATACAGTTGCAAACAACTCTTCATACATATATATGGGGAGGTACAAGCTCCGACTCCGTTATACAGTGAAAACTGCAGGAACTTCAAACCGGCACTAGGAAACACACTGAGAAACCTGAGTAAAAGTTTCTCCTGCAACCCGTTCCCTTTGTGCTAGATGAACGAACGTCTCTCCACATGCTCAGTTCTCAGAGATAATTGTGTGTGAAAGCCGTCCTTCAACTGGCTTGTTGGGAAAACAATGTTTTTATACAGTTGCCAACTACTCTCCATATATATATATGGGGAGGTACAAGCTCCAACTCGGTTTTACAGTGAAAACTGCAGGAACTTCAAACCGGCACTAGGAAACACACTGAGAAACCTGAGTAAAAGTTTCTCCTGCAACCCGTTCCCTTTGTGCTAGATGAACGAACGTCTCTCCACATGCTCAGTTCTGAGAGATAAGTGTGAGTGAAAGCCGTCCTTCACCTAGCTTGTTGGGAACACAAAGTTTCTATACAGTTGCAAATTACTCTTCATACATATATATGGGGTGATACTAGCTCCAACTCGGTTTTACAGTGAAAACTGCTGGAACTTCAAACAGGCACTAAGAAACAAACTGAGAAACCTGAGTAAAAGTTTCTCCTGCAACCCGTTCCCTTTGTGCTAGATGAACGAACGTCTCTCCACATGCTCAGTTCTGAGAGATAAGTGTGTGTGAATGCCGTTCTTCACCTAGCATGTAGGGAACACAAAGTTTCTATACAATTGCAAACTACTCTTCATATATATATATGGGGAGGTACAAGCTCCGACTCTGTTATACAGTGAAAACTGCAGGAACTTCAAACCGGCACTAGGAAACACACTGAGAAACCTGAGGAAAAGTTTCTCCTGCAACCCGTTCACTTTGTTCCAGGTGAACGAACATCTATCCACATGCTCAGTTCTGAGATATAAGTGTGTGTGAAAGCCGTCCTTCACCTAGCTTGTTGGGAACACAAAGTTTCTATACAGTTGCAAACTACTCTCCATACATATATATGGTGAGGTACTAGCTCCAACTCGGTTTTACAGAGAAAACTGCTGAAACTTCAAACCGGCATTAGGAAACACACTGAGAAACCTGAGGAAAAGTTTCTCCTGCAACCCGTTCCCATTGTGCTAGATGAACGAACGTCTAACCACATGCTCAGTTCTGAGAGATAAGTGTGTGTGAAAGCCGTCCTTCACCTAACTTGTTGGGAACACAAAGTTTCTATACAGTTGCAAACAACTCTTCTCACATATATATGGGGAGGTACAAGCTCCGACTCCGTTATACAGTGAAAACTGCAGGAACTTCAAACCGGCACTAGGAAACACACTGAGAAATCTGAGTAAAAGTTTCTCCTGCAACCCATTTCCTTTGTGCTAGATGAACGAACGTCTCTCCACATGCTCAGTTCTGAGAGATAAGTGTGTGTGAAAGCCGTCCTTCACCTAACTTGTTGGGAACACAAAGTTTCTATACAGTTGCAAACAACTCTTCTCACATATATATGGGGAGGTACAAGCTCTGACTCCGTTATACAGTAAAAACTGCAGGAACTTCAAACCGGCACTAGGAAACACACTGAGAAATCTGAGTAAAAGTTTCTCCTGCAACACATTTCCTTTGTGCTAGATGAACGAACGTCTCTCCACATGCTCAGTTCCGAGAGACAAGTGTGTGTGAAAGCCGTCCTTCAACTAGCTTGTTGGGAACACAAAGTTTCTATACAGTTGCAAACTACTCTCCATACATATATATGGTGAGGTACTAGCTCCAACTCGGTTTTACAGAGAAAACTGCTGAAACTTCAAACCGGCATTAGGAAACACACTGAGAAACCTGAGGAAAAGTTTCTCCTGCAACCCGTTCCCTTTGTGCTAGATGAACGAACGTCTAACCACATGCTCTGTTCTGAGAGATAAGTGTGTGTGAAAGCCGTACTTCACCTAACTTGTTGGGAACACAAAGTTTCTATACAGTTGCAAACAACTCTTCTCACATATATATGGGGAGGTACAAGCTCCGACTCCGTTATATGTGAAAACTGCAGGAACTTCAAACCGGCACTAGGAAACACACTGAGAAACCTGAGTAAAAGTTTCTCCTGCAACCCGTTCCCTTTGTGCTAGATGAACGAACGTCTCTCCACATGCTCAGTTCCGAGAGATAAGTGTGTGTGAAAGCCGTCCTTCACCTAGCTTGTTGGGAACACAAAGTTTCTATACAGTTGCAAACTACTCTCCATACATATATATGGGGAGGTACTTCCTCCAACTCGGTTTTACAGTGAAAACTGCAGGAACTTCAAACCGGCACTAGGAAACACACTGAGAAACCTGAGAAAAGTTTCTCCTGCAACCCGTTCCCTTTGTGCTAGATGAACGAACGTCTCTCCACATGCTCAGTTCTGAGAGATAAGTGTGTGTGAAAGCCGTCCTTCACCTAGCTTGTTGGGAACACAAAGTTTCTATACAGTTGCAAACTACTCTCCATACATATATATGGGGAGGTACAAGCTCCAACTCGGTTTTACAGTGAAAACTGCAGGAACTTCAAACCGGCACTAGGAAACACACTGAGAAACCTGAGTAAAAGTTTCTCCTGCAACCCGTTCTCTTTGTGCTAGATGAACGAACGTCTCTCCACATGCTCAGTTCTGAGAGATAAGTGTGTGTGAAAGCCGTTATTCAAGTAGCTTGTTGGGAACACAAAGTTTCTATACAGTTGCAATCTACTCTCCATACATATATATGGGGAGGTACAAGCTCCAACTCGGTTTTACAGTGAAAACTGCAGGAACTTCAAACCGGCACTAGGAAACACACTGAGAAACCTGAGTAAAAGTTTCTCCTGCAACCCGTTCCCTTTGTGCTAGATGAACGAACGTCTCTCCACATGCTCAGTTCTGAGAGATAAGTGTGTGTGAAAGCCGTCCTTCACCTAGCTTGTTGGGAACACAAAGTTTCTATACAGTTGCAAACTACACTCCATACATATATATGGGGAGGTACAAGCTCCAACTCGGTTTTACAGTGAAAACTGCAGGAACTTCAAACCGGCACTAGGAAACACACTGAGAAACCTGAGTAAAAGTTTCTCCTGCAACCCGTTCTCTTTGTGCTAGATGAACGAACGTCTCTCCACATGCTCAGTTCTGAGAGATAAGTGTGTGTGAAAGCCGTTATTCAAGTAGCTTGTTGGGAACACAAAGTTTCTATACAGTTGCAATCTACTCTCCATACATATATATGGGGAGGTACAAGCTCCAACTCGGTTTTACAGTGAAAACTGCAGGAACTTCAAACCGGCACTAGGAAACACACTGAGAAACCTGAGTAAAAGTTTCTCCTGCAACCCGTTCCCTTTGTGCTAGATGAACGAACGTCTCTCCACATGCTCAGTTCTGAGAGATAAGTGTGTGTGAAAGCCGTCCTTCACCTAGCTTGTTGGGAACACAAAGTTTCTATACAGTTGCAAACAACTCTTCATACATATATATGGGGATGTACAAGCTCCGACCCCGTTATACAGTGAAAACTGCAGGAACTTCAAACCGGCACTAGGAAACACACTGAGAAACCTGAGTAATAGTTACACCTGCAACCCGTTCCCTTTGTGCTAGATGAACGAACGTCTCTCCACATGCTCAGTTCTGAGAGATAAATGTGTGTGAAAGCCATCCTTCACCTTGCTTGTTGAGAACACAAAGTTTCTATACAGTTGCAAACTACTCTCCATACATATATATGGGGAGGTACAAACTCCGACTCGGTTTTACAGTGAAAACTGCAGGAACTTCAAACCGGCACTAGGAAACACACTGAGAAACCTGAGGAAAAGTTTCTCCTGCAACCCATTTCCTTTGTGCTAGATGAACGAACGTCTCTCCACATGCTCAGTTCTGAGAGATAAGTGTGGGTTAAAGCCGTCCTTCACCCAGCTTGTTGGGAACACAAAGTTTCTATACAGTTGCAAACTACTCTCCATACATATATATGGGGAGGTACAACCTCCAACTCGGTTTTACAGTGAAAACTGCAGGAACTTCAAACCGGCACTAGGAAACACACTGAGAAACCTGAGGAAAAGTTTCTCCTGCAACCCGTTCCCTTTGTCCTAGATGAACGAACGTCTCTCCACATGCTCAGTTCTGAGACATAAGTGTGTGTGAAAGCCGTTCTTCACCTAGCTTGTTGGGAACACAAAGTTTCTATACAGTTGCAAACTACTCTCCATACATATATATGGTGAGGTACTAGCTCCAACTCGGTTTTACAGAGAAAACTGCTGAAACTTCAAACCGGCATTAGGAAACACACTGAGAAACCTGAGGAAAAGTTTCTCCTGCAACCCGTTCCCATTGTGCTAGATGAACGAACGTCTAACCACATGCTCAGTTCTGAGAGTTAAGTGTGTGTGAAAGCCGTCCTTCACCTAACTTGTTGGGAACACAAAGTTTCTATACAGTTGCAAACAACTCTTCTCACATATATATGGGGAGGTACAAGCTCCGACTCCGTTATACAGTGAAAACTGCAGGAACTTCAAACCGGCACTAGGAAACACACTGAGAAATCTGAGTAAAAGTTTCTCCTGCAACACATTTCCTTTGTGCTAGATGAACGAACGTCTCTCCACATGCTCAGTTCTGAGAGATAAGTGTGTGTGAAAGCCGTCCTTCACCTAGCTTGTTGGGAACACAAAGTTTCTATACAGTTACAAACTACTCTCCATACATATATATGGGGAGGTATTACCTCCAACTCGGTTTTACAGTGAAAACTGCAGGAACTTCAAACCGGCACTAGGAAACACACTGAGAAATCTGAGTAAAGCTTTCTCCTGCAACCCGTTCCCTTTGTGCTAGATGAACGAACGTCTCTCCACATGCTCAGTTCCGAGAGACAAGTGTGTGTGAAAGCCGTCCTTCAACTAGCTTGTTGGGAACACAAAGTTTCTATACAGTTGCAAACTACTCTCCATACATATATATGGTGAGGTACTAGCTCCAACTCGGTTTTACAGAGAAAACTGCTGAAACTTCAAACCGGCATTAGGAAACACACTGAGAAACCTGAGTAAAAGTTTCTCCTGCAACCCGTTCCCTTTGTGCTAGATGAACGAACGTCTAACCACATGCTCTGTTCTGAGAGATAAGTGTGTGTGAAAGCCGTACTTCACCTAACTTGTTGGGAACACAAAGTTTCTATACAGTTGCAAACAACTCTTCTCACATATATATGGGGAGGTACAAGCTCTGACTCCGTTATACAGTGAAAACTGCAGGAACTTCAAACCGGCACTAGGAAACACACTGAGAAACCTGAGTAAAAGTTTCTCCTGCAACCCGTTCCCTTTGTGCTAGATGAACGAACGTCTCTCCACATGCTCAGTTCTCAGAGATAATTGTGTGTGAAAGCCGTCCTTCAACTGGCTTGTTGGGAAAACAATGTTTTTATACAGTTGCCAACTACTCTCCATATATATATATGGGGAGGTACAAGCTCCAACTCGGTTTTACAGTGAAAACTGCAGGAACTTCAAACCGGCACTAGGAAACACACTGAGAAACCTGAGTAAAAGTTTCTCCTGCAACCCGTTCCCTTTGTGCTAGATGAACGAACGTCTCTCCACATGCTCAGTCCTGAGAGATAAGTGTGGGTTAAAGCCGTCCTTCACCTAACTTGTTGGGAACAAAAAGTTTCTATACAGTTGCAAATTACTCTCCATACATATATAAGGGGAGGTACTAGGTCCAACTAGATTTTACAGTGAAAACTGCAGGAACTTCAAACCGGCACTAGGAAACACACTGAGAAACCTTAGTAAAAGTTTCTCCTGCAACCCGTTCCCTTTGTGCTAGATGAACGAACGTCTCTCCACATGCTCAGTTCTGAGACATAAGTGTGTGTGAAAGCCGTCCTTCACCTAGCTTGTTGGGAACACAAAGTTTCTATACAGTTGCAAACTACTCTCCATACATATATATGGTGAGGTACTAGCTCCAACTCGGTTTTACAGAGAAAACTGCTGAAACTTCAAACCGGCATTAGGAAACACACTGAGAAACCTGAGGAAAAGTTTCTCCTGCAACCCGTTCCCATTGTGCTAGATGAACGAACGTCTAACCACATGCTCAGTTCTGAGAGTTAAGTGTGTGTGAAAGCCGTCCTTCACCTAACTTGTTGGGAACACAAAGTTTCTATACAGTTGCAAACAACTCTTCTCACATATATATGGGGAGGTACAAGCTCCGACTCCGTTATACAGTGAAAACTGCAGGAACTTCAAACCGGCACTAGGAAACACACTGAGAAATCTGAGTAAAAGTTTCTCCTGCAACACATTTCCTTTGTGCTAGATAAACGAACGTCTCTCCACATGCTCAGTTCTGAGAGATAAGTGTGTGTGAAAGCCGTCCTTCACCTAGCTTGTTGGGAACACAAAGTTTCTATACAGTTACAAACTACTCTCCATACATATATATGGGGAGGTATTACCTCCAACTCGGTTTTACAGTGAAAACTGCAGGAACTTCAAACCGGCACTAGGAAACACACTGAGAAATCTGAGTAAAGCTTTCTCCTGCAACCCGTTCCCTTTGTGCTAGATGAACGAACGTCTCTCCACATGCTCAGTTCCGAGAGACAAGTGTGTGTGAAAGCCGTCCTTCACCTAGCTTGTTGGGAACACAAAGTTTCTATACAGTTGCAAACTACTCTCCATACATATATATGGTGAGGTACTAGCTCCAACTCGGTTTTACAGAGAAAACTGCTGAAACTTCAAACCGGCATTAGGAAACACACTGAGAAACCTGAGTAAAAGTTTCTCCTGCAACCCGTTCCCTTTGTGCTAGATGAACGAACGTCTAACCACATGCTCTGTTCTGAGAGATAAGTGTGTGTGAAAGCCGTACTTCACCTAACTTGTTGGGAACACAAAGTTTCTATACAGTTGCAAACAACTCTTCTCACATTTATATGGGGAGGTTCAAGCTCTGACTCCGTTATACAGTGAAAACTGCAGGAACTTCAAACCGGCACTAGGAAACACACTGAGAAACCTGAGTAAAAGTTTCCCCTGCAACCCATTTCCTTTGTGCTAGATGAACGAACGTCTCTCCACATGCTCAGTTCTGAGAGATAAGTGTGTGTGAAAGCCGTCCTTCACCTAGCTTGTTGGGAACACAAAGTTTCTATACAGTTGCAAACTACACTCCATACATATATATGGGGAGGTACAAGCTCCAACTCGGTTTTACAGTGAAAACTGCAGGAACTTCAAACCGGCACTAGGAAACACACTGAGAAACCTGAGTAAAAGTTTCTCCTGCAACCCGTTCCCTTTGTGCTAGATGAACGAACGTCTCTCCACATGCTCAGTTCTGAGAGATAAGTGTGTGTGAAAGCCGTCCTTCAACTGGCTTGTTGGGAACACAAAGTTTCTATACAGTTGCAATCTAATCTCCATACATATATATGGGGAGGTACAAGCTCCAACTCGGTTTTACAGTGAAAACTGCAGGAACTTCAAACCGGCACTAGGAAACACGCTGAGAAACCTGAGTAAAAGTTTCTCCTGCAACCCGTTCCCTTTGTGCTAGATGAACGAACGTCTATCCACATGCTCAGTTCTGAGAGATAAGTGTGTGTGAAAGCCGTCCTTCACCTAGCTTGTTGGGAACATAAAGTTTCTATACGGTTGCAAACTACTCTCAATACATATATATGGGGAGGTACAAGCTCCAACTCGGTTTTACTGAGAAAACTGCTGGAACTTCAAACCGGCACTAGGAAACACACTGAGAAACCTGAGTAAAAGTTTCTCCTGCAACCCGTTCCCTTTGTGCTAGATGAACGAACGTCTAACCACATGCTCAGTTCTGAGAGATAAGTGTGTGTGAAAGCCGTCCTTCACCTATCTTGTTGGGAACACAAAGTTTCTATACAGTTGCAAACAACTCTTCATACATATATATGGGGAGATACTAGCTCCAACTCGGTTTTACAGTGAAAACTGCAGGAACTTCAAACCGGCACTAGGAAACACACTGAGAAACCTGAGTAAAAGTTTCTCCTGCAACCCGTTCCGTTTGTGCCAAATGAACGAACGTCTCTCCACATGCTCAGTCCTGAGAGATAAGTGTGTGTGAAAGCCGTCCTTCACCTAGCTTGTTGGGAACACAGAGTTTCTATACAGTAGTAAACTACCCTCCATACATATATATTGGGAGGAACAAGCTCCAACTCGGTTTTACAGTGAAAACTGCAGGAACTTCAAACCGGCACTAGTAAACACACTGAGAAACCTGAGTAATAGTTACACCTGCAACCCGTTCCCTTTGTGCTAGATGAACGAACGTCTCTCCACATGCTCAGTTCTGAGAGATAAGTGTGTGTGAAAGCCATCCTTCACCTTGCTTGTTGAGAACACAAAGTTTCTATACAGTTGCAAACTACTCTCCATACATATATATGGGGAGGTACAAGCTCCGACTCGGTTTTACAGTGAAAACTGCAGGAACTTCAAACCGGCACTAGGAAACACACTGAGAAACTGAGGAAAAGTTTCTCCTGCAACCCATTTCCTTTGTGCTAGATGAACGAACGTCTCTCCACATGCTCAGTTCTGAGAGATAAGTGTGGGTTAAAGCCGTCCTTCACCCAGCTTGTTGGGAACACAAAGTTTCTATACAGTTGCAAACTACTCTCCATACATATATATGGGGAGGTACAACCTCCAACTCGGTTTTACAGTGAAAACTGCAGGAACTTCAAACCGGCACTAGGAAACACACTGAGAAACCTGAGGAAAAGTTTCTCCTGCAACCCGTTCCCTTTGTGCTAGATGAACGAACGTCTCTCCACATGCTCAGTTCGGAGAGATAAGTGTGTGTGAAAGCCGTCCTTCACCTAGCTTGTTGGGAACACAAAGTTTCTATACAGTTGCAAACTACTCTCCATACATATATATGGGGAGGTACAAGCTCCGACTCCATTATACAGTGAAATCTGCAGGAACTTCAAACCGGCACTATGAAACACACTGAGAAACCTGAGTAAAAGTTTCACCTGCAACCCGTTCCCTTTGTGCTAGATGAACGAACGTCTCTCCACATGCTCAGTTCTGAGAGATAATTGTGTGTGAAAGCCGTCCTTCAACTGGCTTGTTGGGAAAACAATGTTTTTATACAGTTGCCAACTACTCTCCATATATATATATGGGGAGGTACAAGCTCCAACACGGTTTTACAGTGAAAACTGCAGGAACTTCAAACCGGCACTAGGAAACACACTGAGAAACCTGAGTAAAAGTTTCTCCTGCAACCCGTTCCTTTTGTGCTAGATGAACGAACGTCTCTCCACATGCTCAGTTCTGAGAGATAAGTGTGTGTGAAAGCCGTCCTTCACCTAGCTTGTTGGGAACACAAAGTTTCTATACAGTTGCAAACTACTCTCCATACATATATATGGGGAGGTACAAGCTCCAACTCGGTTTTACAGTGAAAACTGCAGGAACTTCAAACCGGCACTAGGAAACACACTGAGAAACCTGAGTAAAAGTTTCTCCTGCAACCCGTTCTCTTTGTGCTAGATGAACGAACGTCTCTCCACATGCTCAGTTCTGAGAGATAAGTGTGTGTGAAAGCCGTTATTCAAGTAGCTTGTAGGGAACACAAAGTTTTTATACAGTTGCAATCTACTCTCCATACATATATATGGGGAGGTACAAGCTCCAACTCGGTTTTACAGTGAAAACTGCAGGAACTTTAAACCGGCACTAGGAAACACACTGAGAAACCTGAGTAAAATTTCTCCTGCAACCCGTTCCCTTTGTGCTAGATGAACGAACGTCTCTCCACATGCTCAGTTCTGAGAGATAAGTGTGTGTGAAAGCCGTCCTTCACCTAGCTTGTTGGGAACACAAAGTTTCTATACAGTTGCAAACAACTCTTCATACATATATATGGGGAGGTACAAGCTCCGACTCCGTTATACAGTGAAAACTGCAGGAACTTCAAACCGGCACTAGGAAACACACTGAGAAACCTGAGTAAAAGTTTCTCCTGCAACCCGTTCCCTTTGTGCTAGATGAACGAACGTCTCTCCACATGCTCAGTTCTCAGAGATAATTGTGTGTGAAAGCCGTCCTTCAACTGGCTTGTTGGGAAAACAATGTTTTTATACAGTTGCCAACTACTCTCCATATATATATATGGGGAGGTACAAGCTCCAACTCGGTTTTACAGTGAAAACTGCAGGAACTTCAAACCGGCACTAGGAAACACACTGAGAAACCTGAATAAAATTTCTCCTGCAACCCGTTCCCTTTGTGCTAGATGAACGAACGTCTCTCCACATGCTCAGTTCTGAGAGATAAGTGTGTGTGAAAGCCGTCCTTCACCTAGCTTGTTGGGAACACAAAGTTTCTATACAGTTGCAAATTACTCTTCATACATATATATGGGGAGGTACAAGCTCCGACTCCGTTATACAGTGAAAACTGCAGGAACTTCAAACCGGCACTAGGAAACACACTGAGAAACCTGAGTAAAAGTTTCTCCTGCAACCCGTTCCCTTTGTGCTAGATGAACGAACGTCTATCCACGTGCTCAGTTCTGAGAGATATGTGTGTGTGAAAGCCGTCCTTCACCTAGCTTGTTGGGAACATAAAGTTTCTATACGGTTGCAAACTACTCTCAATACATATATATGGGGAGGTACAAGCTCCAACTCGGTTTTACTGAGAAAACTGCTGGAACTTCAAACCGGCACTAGGAAACACACTGAGAAACCTGAGGAAAAGTTTCTCCTGCAACCCGTTCTCTTTGTGCTAGATGAACGAATGTCTCTCCACATGCTCTGTTCTGAGAGATAAGTGTGTGTGAAAGCCGTCCTTCAACTAGCTTGTTGGGAACACAAAGTTTCTCTTCAGTTGCAATCTACTCTCCATACATATATATGGGGAGGTACAAGCTCCAACTCGGTTTTACAGTGAAAACTGCAGGAACTTCAAACCGGCACTAGGAAACCCACTGAGAAACCTGAGTAAAAGTTTCTCCTGCAACCCGTTCCCTTTGTGCTAGATGAACGAACGTCTCTCCACATGCTCAGTTCTGAGAGATAAGTGTGTGTGAAAGCCGTCCTTCACCTAGCTTGTTGGTAACACAAAGTTTCTATACGGTTGCAAACTACTCTCAATACATATATATGGGGAGGTACTAGCTCCAACTCGGATTTACAGAGAAAACTGCTGGAACTTCAAACCGGCACTAGGAAACACACTGAGAAACCTGAGTAAAAGTTTCTCCTGCAACCCGTTCCCTTTGTGCTAGATGAACGAACGTCTAACCACATGCTCAGTTCTGAGAGATAAGTGTGTGTGAAAGCCGTCCTTCACCTATCTTGTTGGGAACACAAAGTTTCTATACAGTTGCAAACAACTCTTCATACATATATATGGGGAGATACTAGCTCCAACTCGGTTTTACAGTGAAAACTGCTGGAACTTCAAACCGGCACTAAGAAATAAACTGAGAAACCTGAGTAGAAGTTTCTCCTGCAACCCGTTCCCTTTGTGCTAGATGAACGAACGTCTCTCCACATGCTCAGTTCTGAGAGATAAGTGTGTGTGAATGCCGTTCTTCACCTAGCTTGTTGGGAACACAAAGTTTCTATACAGTTGCAAACTACTCTCCATACATATATAAGGGGAGGTACTAGCTCCAAGTAGATTTTACAGTGAAAACTGCAGGAACTTCAAACCGGCACTAGGAAACACACTGAGAAACCTGAGTAAAAGTTTCTCCTGCAACCCGTTCCGTTTGTGCCAAATGAACGAACGTCTCTCCACATGCTCAGTCCTGAGAGATAAGTGTGTGTGAAAGCCGTCCTTCACCTAGCTTGTTGGGAACACAGAGTTTCTATACAGTAGTAAACTACCCTCCATACATATATATTGGGAGGAACAAGCTCCAACTCGGTTTTACAGTGAAAACTGCAGGAACCTCAAACCGGCACTAGTAAACACACTGAGAAACCTGAGTAATAGTTACACCTGCAACCCGTTCCCTTTGTGCTAGATGAACGAACGTCTCTCCACATGCTCAGTTCTGAGAGATAAGTGTGTGTGAAAGCCATCCTTCACCTTGCTTGTTGAGAACACAAAGTTTCTATACAGTTGCAAACTACTCTCCATACATATATATGGGGAGGTACAAGCTCCGACTCGGTTTTACAGTGAAAACTGCAGGAACTTCAAACCGGCACTAGGAAACACACTGAGAAACCTGAGGAAAAGTTTCTCCTGCAACCCATTTCCTTTGTGCTAGATGAACGAACGTCTCTCCACATGCTCAGTTCTGAGAGATAAGTGTGGGTTAAAGCCGTCCTTCACCCAGCTTGTTGGGAACACAAAGTTTCTATACAGTTGCAAACTACTCTCCATACATATATATGGGGAGGTACAACCTCCAACTCGGTTTTACAGTGAAAACTGCAGGAACTTCAAACCGGCACTAGGAAACACACTGAGAAACCTGAGTAATAGTTACACCTGCAACCCGTTCCCTTTGTGCTAGATGAACGAACGCCTCTCCACATGCTCAGTTCGGAGAGATAAGTGTGTGTGAAAGCCGTCCTTCACCTAGCTTGTTGGGAACACAAAGTTTCTATACAGTTGCAAACTACTCTCCATACATATATATGGGGAGGTACAAGCTCCGACTCCATTATACAGTGAAATCTGCAGGAACTTCAAACCGGCACTATGAAACACACTGAGAAACCTGAGTAAAAGTTTCACCTGCAACCCGTTCCCTTTGTGCTAGATGAACGAACGTCTCTCCACATGCTCAGTTCTGAGAGATAATTGTGTGTGAAAGCCGTCCTTCAACTGGCTTGTTGGGAAAACAATGTTTTTATACAGTTGCCAACTACTCTCCATATATATATATGGGGAGGTACAAGCTCCAACACGGTTTTACAGTGAAAACTGCAGGAACTTCAAACCGGCACTAGGAAACACACTGAGAAACCTGAGTAAAAGTTTCTCCTGCAACCCGTTCCCTTTGTGCTAGATGAACGAACGTCTCTCCACATGCTCAGTTCTGAGAGATAAGTGTGTGTGAAAGCCGTCCTTCACCTAGCTTGTTGGGAACACAAAGTTTCTATACAGTTGCAAACTACTCTCCATACATATATATGGGGAGGTACAAGCTCCAACTCGGTTTTACAGTGAAAACTGCAGGAACTTCAAACCGGCACTAGGAAACACACTGAGAAACCTGAGTAAAAGTTTCTCCTGCAACCCGTTCTCTTTGTGCTAGATGAACGAACGTCTCTCCACATGCTCAGTTCTGAGAGATAAGTGTGTGTGAAAGCCGTTATTCAAGTAGCTTGTAGGGAACACAAAGTTTTTATACAGTTGCAATCTACTCTCCATACATATATATGGGGAGGTACAAGCTCCAACTCGGTTTTACAGTGAAAACTGCAGGAACTTTAAACCGGCACTAGGAAACACACTGAGAAACCTGAGTAAAATTTCACCTCCAACCCGTTCCCTTTGTGCTAGATGAACGAACGTCTCTCCACATGCTCAGTTCTGAGAGATAAGTGTGTGTGAAAGCCGTCCTTCACCTAGCTTGTTGGGAACACAAAGTTTCTATACAGTTGCAAACTACTCTCCATACATATATATGGTGAGGTACTAGCTCCAACTCGGTTTTACAGAGAAAACTGCTGAAACTTCAAACCGGCATTAGGAAACACACTGAGAAACCTGAGGAAAAGTTTCTCCTGCAACCCATTTCCTTTGTGCTTGATGAACGAACGTCTCTCCACATGCTCAGTTCTGAGAGATAAGTGTGTGTGAAAGCCGTCCTTCACCTAACTTGTTGGGAACACAAAGTTTCTATACAGTTGCAAACAACTCTTCTCACATATATATGGGGAGGTACAAGCTCCGACTCCGTTATACAGTGAAAACTGCAGGAACTTCAAACCGGCACTAGGAAACACACTGAGAAATCTGAGTAAAAGTTTCTCCTGCAACACATTTCCTTTGTGCTAGATGAACGAACGTCTCTCCACATGCTCAGTTCCGAGAGACAAGTGTGTGTGAAAGCCGTCCTTCAACTAGCTTGTTGGGAACACAAAGTTTCTATACAGTTGCAAACTACTCTCCATACATATATATGGTGAGGTACTAGCTCCAACTCGGTTTTACAGAGAAAACTGCTGAAACTTCAAACCGGCATTAGGAAACACACTGAGAAACCTGAGGAAAAGTTTCTCCTGCAACCCGTTCCCTTTGTGCTAGATGAACGAACGTCTCTCCACATGCTCAGTTCGGAGAGATAAGTGTGTGTGAAAGCCGTCCTTCACCTAGCTTGTTGGGAACACAAAGTTTCTATACAGTTGCAAACTACTCTCCATACATATATATGGGGAGGTACAAGCTCCGACTCCATTATACAGTGAAATCTGCAGGAACTTCAAACCGGCACTATGAAACACACTGAGAAACCTGAGTAAAAGTTTCACCTGCAACCCGTTCCCTTTGTGCTAGATGAACGAACGTCTCTCCACATGCTCAGTTCTGAGAGATAATTGTGTGTGAAAGCCGTCCTTCAACTGGCTTGTTGGGAAAACAATGTTTTTATACAGTTGCCAACTACTCTCCATATATATATATGGGGAGGTACAAGCTCCAACACGGTTTTACAGTGAAAACTGCAGGAACTTCAAACCGGCACTAGGAAACAGACTGAGAAAGCAGAGAAATAGTGTCTCCTGAAACCCGTTCCCTTGGTGCTAGATGAACGAACGTCTCTCCACTTGCTCAGTTCTGAGAGATAAGTGTGTGTGAAAGCCGTCCTTCACCTAGCTTGCTGGGAACACAAAGTTTCTATACAGTTGCAAACTACACTCCATACATATATATGGGGAGGTACAAGCTCCGATTCCGTTATACAGTGAAAACTGCAGGAACTTCAAACCGGCACTAGGAAACACACTGAGAAACCTGAGTAAAAGTTTCTCCTGCAACCCGTTCCCTTTGTGCTAGATGAACGAACGTCTCTCCACATGCTCAGTTCTGAGAGATAAGTGTGTGTGAAAGCCGTCCTTCAACTAGCTTGTTGGGAACACAAAGTTTCTATACAGTTGCAATCTACTCTCCATACATATATATGGGGAGGTACAAGCTCCAACTCGGTTTTACAGTGAAAAATGCAGGAACTTCAAACCGGCACTAGGAAACACACTGAGAAACCTGAGTAAAAGTTTCTCCTGCAACCCTTTCCCTTTGTGCTAGATGAACGAACGTCTCTCCACATGCTCAGTTCTGAGAGATAAGTGTGTGTGAAAGCCGTCCTTCACCTAGCTTGTTGGGAACACAAAGTTTCTATACAGTTGCAAACTACTCTCCATACATATATATGGGGAGGTACTACCTCCAACTCGGTTTTACAGTGAAAACTGCAGGAACTTCAAACCGGCACTAGGAAACACACTGAGAAACCTGAGTAAAAGTTTCTCCTGCAACCCGTTCCCTTTGTGCTAGATGAACGAACGTCTCTCCACATGCTCAGTTCCGAGAGATAAGTGTGTGTGAAAGCCGTCCTTCACCTAGCTTGTTGGGAACACAAAGTTTCTATACAGTTGCAAACTACTCTCCATACATATATATGGGGAGGTACAAGCTCCAACTCGGTTTTACAGTGAAAACTGCAGGAACTTCAAACCGGCACTAGGAAACACACTGAGAAACCTGAGTAAAAGTTTCTCCTGCAAACCGTTCTCTTTGTGCCAGATGAACGAACGTCTCTCCACATGCTCAGTTCTGAGAGATAAGTGTGTGTGAAAGCCGTTATTCAAGTAGCTTGTTGGGAACACAAAGATTCTATACAGTTGCAATCTACTCTCCATACATATATATGGGGAGGTACAAGCTCCAACTCGGTTTTACAGTGAAAACTGCAGGAACTTCAAACCGGCACTAGGAAACACACTGAGAAACCTGAGTAAAAGTTTCTCCTGCAACCCGTTCCCTTTGTGCTAGATGAACGAACGTCTCTCCACATGCTCAGTTCTGAGAGATAAGTGTGTGTGAAAGCCGTCCTTCACCTAGCTTGTTGGGAACACAAAGTTTCTTTTCAGTTGCAAACAACTCTTCATACATATATATGGGGATGTACAAGCTCCGACTCCGTTATACAGTGAAAACTGCAGGAACTTCAAACCGGCACTAGGAAACACACTGAGAAACCTGAGTAAAAGTTTCTCCTGCAACCCGTTCCCTTTGTGCTAGATGAACGAACGTCTCTCCACATGCTCAGTTCTCAGAGATAATTGTGTGTGAAAGCCGTCCTTCAACTGGCTTGTTGGGAAAACAATGTTTTTATACAGTTGCCAACTACTCTCCATATATATATATGGGGAGGTACAAGCTCCAACTCGGTTTTACAGTGAAAACTGCAGGAACTTCAAACCGGCACTAGGAAACACACTGAGAAACCTGAGTAAAAGTTTCTCCTGCAACCCGTTCCCTTTGTGCTAGATGAACGAACGTCTCTCCACATGCTCAGATCTGAGAGATAAGTGTGTGTGAAAGCCGTCCTTCACCTAGCTTGTTGGGAACACAAAGTTTCTATACAGTTGCAAATTACTCTTCATACATATATATGGGGAGATACTAGCTCCAACTCGGTTTTACAGTGAAAACTGCTGGAACTTCAAACAGGCACTAAGAAACAAACTGAGAAACCTGAGTAAAAGTTTCTCCTGCAACCCGTTCCCTTTGTGCTAGATGAACGAACGTCTCTCCACATGCTCAGTTCTGAGAGATAAGTGTGTGTGAATGCCGTTCTTCACCTAGCTTGTAGGGAACACAAAGTTTCTATACAATTGCAAACTACTCTTCATATATATATATGGGGAGGTACAAGCTCCGACTCTGTTATACAGTGAAAACTGCAGGAACTTCAAACCGGCACTAGGAAACACACTGAGAAACCTGAGGAAATGTTTCTCCTGCATCCCGTTCACTTTGTGCCAGGTGAACGAACATCTATCCACATGCTCAGTCCTGAGAGATAAGTGTGGGTGAAAGCCGTCCTTCACCTAACTTGTTGGGAACAAAAAGTTTCTATACAGTTGCAAATTACTCTCCATACATATATAAGGGGAGGTACTAGGTCCAACTAGATTTTACAGTGAAAACTGCAGGAACTTCAAACCGGCACTAGGAAACACACTGAGAAACATTAGTAAAAGTTTCTCCTGCAACCCGTTCCCTTTGTGCTAGATGAACGAACGTCTCTCCACATGCTCAGTTCTGAGACATAAGTGTGTGTGAAAGCCGTCCTTCACCTAGCTTGTTGGGAACACAAAGTTTCTATACAGTTGCAAACTACTCTCCATACATATATATGGTGAGGTACTAGCTCCAACTCGGTTTTACAGAGAAAACTGCTGAAACTTCAAACCGGCATTAGGAAACACACTGAGAAACCTGAGGAAAAGTTTCTCCTGCAACCCGTTCCCATTGTGCTAGATGAACGAACGTCTAACCACATGCTCAGTTCTGAGAGTTAAGTGTGTGTGAAAGCCGTCCTTCACCTAACTTGTTGGGAACACAAAGTTTCTATACAGTTGCAAACAACTCTTCTCACATATATATGGGGAGGTACAAGCTCCGACTCCGTAATACAGTGAAAACTGCAGGAACTTCAAACCGGCACTAGGAAACACACTGAGAAATCTGAGTAAAAGTTTCTCCTGCAACACATTTCCTTTGTGCTAGATGAACGAACGTCTCTCCACATGCTCAGTTCTGAGAGATAAGTCTGTGTGAAAGCCGTCCTTCACCTAGCTTGTGGGGAACACAAAGTTTCTATACAGTTACAAACTACTCTCCATACATATATATGGGGAGGTATTACCTCCAACTCGGTTTTACAGTGAAAACTGCAGGAACTTCAAACCGGCACTAGGAAACACACTGAGAAATCTGAGTAAAGCTTTCTCCTGCAACACGTTCCCTTTGTGCTAGATGAACGAACGTCTCTCCACATGCTCAGTTCCGAGAGACAAGTGTGTGTGAAAGCCGTCCTTCAACTAGCTTGTTGGGAACACAAAGTTTCTATACAGTTGCAAACTACTCTCCATACATATATATGGTGAGGTACTAGCTCCAACTCGGTTTTACAGAGAAAACTGCTGAAACTTCAAACCGGCATTAGGAAACACACTGAGAAACCTGAGTAAAAGTTTCTCCTGCAAACCGTTCCCTTTGTGCTAGATGAACGAACGTCTCTCCACATGCTCAGTTCCGAGAGATAAGTGTGTGTGAAAGCCGTCCTTCACCTAGGTTGTTGGGAACACAAAGTTTCTATACAGTTGCAAACTACTCTCCATACATATATATGGGGAGGTACAAGCTCCAACTCGGTTTTACAGTGAAAACTGCAGGAACTTCAAACCGGCACTAGGAAACACACTGAGAAACCTGAGTAAAAGTTTCTCCTGCAAACCGTTCTCTTTGTGCTAGATGAACGAACGTCTCTCCACATGCTCAGTTCTGAGAGATAAGTGTGTGTGAAAGCCGTTATTCAAGTAGCTTGTTGGGAACACAAAGTTTCTATACAGTTGCAATCTACTCTCCATACATATATATGGGGAGGTACAAGCTCCAACTCGGTTTTACAGTGAAAACTGCAGGAACTTCAAACCGGCACTAGGAAACACACTGAGAAACCTGAGTAAAAGTTTCTCCTGCAACCCGTTCCCTTTGTGCTAGATGAACGAACGTCTCTCCACATGCTCAGTTCTGAGAGATAAGTGTGTGTGAAAGCCGTCCTTCACCTAGCTTGTTGGGAACACAAAGTTTCTATACAGTTGCAAACAACTCTTCATACATATATATGGGGATGTACAAGCTCCGACTCCGTTATACAGTGAAAACTGCAGGAACTTCAAACCGGCACTAGGAAACACACTGAGAAACCTGAGTAAAAGTTTCTCCTGCAACCCGTTCCCTTTGTGCTAGATGAACGAACGTCTCTCCACATGCTCAGTTCTCAGAGATAATTGTGTGTGAAAGCCGTCCTTCAACTGGCTTGTTGGGAAAACAATGTTTTTATACAGTTGCCAACTACTCTCCATATATATATATGGGGAGGTACAAGCTCCAACTCGGTTTTACAGTGAAAACTGCAGGAACTTCAAACCGGCACTAGGAAACACACTGAGAAACCTGAGTAAAAGTTTCTCCTGCAACCCGTTCCCTTTGTGCTAGATGAACGAACGTCTCTCCACATGCTCAGATCTGAGAGATAAGTGTGTGTGAAAGCCGTCCTTCACCTAGCTTGTTGGGAACACAAAGTTTCTATACAGTTGCAAATTACTCTTCATACATATATATGGGGAGATACTAGCTCCAACTCGGTTTTACAGTGAAAACTGCTGGAACTTCAAACAGGCACTAAGAAACAAACTGAGAAACCTGAGTAAAAGTTTCTCCTGCAACCCGTTCCCTTTGTGCTAGATGAACGATCGTCTCTCCACATGCTCAGTTCTGAGAGATAAGTGTGTGTGAATGCCGTTCTTCACCTAGCTTGTAGGGAACACAAAGTTTCTATACAATTGCAAACTACTCTTCATATATATATATGGGGAGGTACAAGCTCCGACTCTGTTATACAGTGAAAACTGCAGGAACTTCAAACCGGCACTAGGAAACACACTGAGAAACCTGAGGAAAAGTTTCTCCTGCAACCCGTTCACTTTGTGCCAGGTGAACGAACATCTATCCACATGCTCAGTCCTGAGAGATAAGTGTGGGTGAAAGCCGTCCTTCACCTAACTTGTTGGGAACAAAAAGTTTCTATACAGTTGCAAATTACTCTCCATACATATATAAGGGGAGGTACTAGGTCCAACTAGATTTTACAGTGAAAACTGCAGGAACTTCAAACCGGCACTAGGAAACACACTGAGAAACCTTAGTAAAAGTTTCTCCTGCAACCCGTTCCCTTTGTGCTAGATGAACGAACGTCTCTCCACATGCTCAGTTCTGAGACATAAGTGTGTGTGAAAGCCGTCCTTCACCTAGCTTGTTGGGAACACAAAGTTTCTATACAGTTGCAAACTACTCTCCATACATATATATGGTGAGGTACTAGCTCCAACTCGGTTTTACAGAGAAAACTGCTGAAACTTCAAACCGGCATTAGGAAACACACTGTGAAACCTGAGGAAAAGTTTCTCCTGCAACCCGTTCCCATTGTGCTAGATGAACGAACGTCTAACCACATGCTCAGTTCTGAGAGTTAAGTGTGTGTGAAAGCCGTCCTTCACCTAACTTGTTGGGAACACAAAGTTTCTATACAGTTGCAAACAACTCTTCTCACATATATATGGGGAGGTACAAGCTCCGACTCCGTTATACAGTGAAAACTGCAGGAACTTCAAACCGGCACTAGGAAACACACTGAGAAATCTGAGTAAAAGTTTCTCCTGCAACACATTTCCTTTGTGCTAGATGAACGAACGTCTCTCCACATGCTCAGTTCTGAGAGATAAGTGTGTGTGAAAGCCGTCCTTCACCTAGCTTGTTGGGAACACAAAGTTTCTATACAGTTACAAACTACTCTCCATACATATATATGGGGAGGTATTACCTCCAACTCGGTTTTACAGTGAAAACTGCAGGAACTTCAAACCGGCACTAGGAAACACACTGAGAAATCTGAGTAAAGCTTTCTCCTGCAACCCGTTCCCTTTGTGCTAGATGAACGAACGTCTCTCCACATGCTCAGTTCCGAGAGACAAGTGTGTGTGAAAGCCGTCCTTCAACTAGCTTGTTGGGAACACAAAGTTTCTATACAGTTGCAAACTACTCTCCATACATATATATGGTGAGGTACTAGCTCCAACTCGGTTTTACAGAGAAAACTGCTGAAACTTCAAACCGGCATTAGGAAACACACTGAGAAAACTGAGTAAAGGTTTCTCCTGCAACCCGTTCCCTTTGTGCTAGATGAACGAACGTCTAACCACATGCTCTGTTCTGAGAGATAAGTGTGTGTGAAAGCCGTACTTCACCTAACTTGTTGGGAACACAAAGTTTCTATACAGTTGCAAACAACTCTTCTCACATATATATGGGGAGGTACAAGCTCTGACTCCGTTATACAGTGAAAACTGCAGGAACTTCAAACCGGCACTAGGAAACACACTGAGAAACCTGAGTAAAAGTTTCTCCTGCAACCCGTTCCCTTTGTGCTAGATGAACGAACGTCTCTCCACATGCTCAGTTCTCAGAGATAATTGTGTGTGAAAGCCGTCCTTCAACTGGCTTGTTGGGAAAACAATGTTTTTATACAGTTGCCAACTACTCTCCATATATATATAAGGGGAGGTACAAGCTCCAACTCGGTTTTACAGTGAAAACTGCAGGAACTTCAAACCGGCACTAGGAAACACACTGAGAAACCTGAGTAAAAGTTTCTCCTGCAACCCGTTCCCTTTGTGCTAGATGAACGAACGTCTCTCCACATGCTCAGATCTGAGAGATAAGTGTGTGTGAAAGCCGTCCTTCACCTAGCTTGTTGGGAACACAAAGTTTCTATACAGTTGCAAATTACTCTTCATACATATATATGGGGAGATACTAGCTCCAACTCGGTTTTACAGTGAAAACTGCTGGAACTTCAAACAGGCACTAAGAAACAAACTGAGAAACCTGAGTAAAAGTTTCTCCTGCAACCCGTTCCCTTTGTGCTAGAAGAACGAACGTCTCTCCACATGCTCAGTTCTGAGAGATAAGTGTGTGTGAATGCCGTTCTTCACCTAGCTTGTAGGGAACACAAAGTTTCTATACAATTGCAAACTACTCTTCATATATATATATGGGGAGGTACAAGCTCCGACTCTGTTATACAGTGAAAACTGCAGGAACTTCAAACCGGCACTAGGAAACACACTGAGAAACCTTAGGAAAAGTTTCTCCTGCAACCCGTTCACTTTGTGCCAGGTGAACGAACATCTATCCACATGCTCAGTCCTGAGAGATAAGTGTGGGTGAAAGCCGTCCTTCACCTAACTTGTTGGGAACAAAAAGTTTCTATACAGTTGCAAATTACTCTCCATACATATATAAGGGGAGGTACTAGGTCCAACTAGATTTTACAGTGAAAACTGCAGGAACTTCAAACCGGCACTAGGAAACACACTGAGAAACCTTAGTAAAAGTTTCTCCTGCAACCCGTTCCCTTTGTGCTAGATGAACGAACGTCTCTCCACATGCTCAGTTCTGAGACATAAGTGTGTGTGAAAGCCGTCCTTCACCTAGCTTGTTGGGAACACAAAGTTTCTATACAGTTCCAAACTTCTCTCCATACATATATATGGTGAGGTACTAGCTCCAACTCGGTTTTACAGAGAAAACTGCTGAAACTTCAAACCGGCATTAGGAAACACACTGAGAAACCTGAGGAAAAGTTTCTCCTGCAACCCGTTCCCATTGTGCTAGATGAACGAACGTCTAACCACATGCTCAGTTCTGAGAGTTAAGTGTGTGTGAAAGCCGTCCTTCACCTAACTTGTTGGGAACACAAAGTTTCTATACAGTTGCAAACAACTCTTCTCACATATATATGGGGAGTTACAAGCTCCGACTCCGTTATACAGTGAAAACTGCAGGAACTTCAAACCGGCACTAGGAAACACACTGAGAAATCTGAGTAAAAGTTTCTCCTGCAACACATTTCCTTTGTGCTAGATGAACGAACGTCTCTCCACATGCTCAGTTCTGAGAGATAAGTGTGTGTGAAAGCCGTCCTTCACCTAGCTTGTTGGGAACACAAAGTTTCTATACAGTTACAAACTACTCTCCATACATATATATGGGGAGGTATTACCTCCAACTCGGTTTTACAGTGAAAACTGCAGGAACTTCAAACCGGCACTAGGAAACACACTGAGAAATCTGAGTAAAGCTTTCTCCTGCAACCCGTTCCTTTTGTGCTAGATGAACGAACGTCTCTCCACATGCTCAGTTCCGAGAGACAAGTGTGTGTGAAAGCCGTCCTTCACCTAGCTTGTTGGGAACACAAAGTTTCTATACAGTTGCAAACTACTCTCCATACATATATATGGTGAGGTACTAGCTCCAACTCGGTTTTACAGAGAAAACTGCTGAAACTTCAAACCGGCATTAGGAAACACACTGAGAAACCTGAGTAAAAGTTTCTCCTGCAACCCGTTCCCGTTGTGCTAGATGAACGAACGTCTAACCACATGCTCTGTTCTGAGAGATAAGTGTGTGTGAAAGCCGTACTTCACCTAACTTGTTGGGAACACAAAGTTTCTATACAGTTGCAAACAACTCTTCTCACATTTATATGGGGAGGTTCAAGCTCTGACTCCGTTATACAGTGAAAACTGCAGGAACTTCAAACCGGCACTAGGAAACACACTGAGAAAGCAGAGAAAAAGTTTCCCCTGCAACCCATTTCCTTTGAGCTAGATGAACGAACGTCTCTCCACATGCTCAGTTCTGAGAGATAAGTGTGTGTGAAAGCCGTCCTTCACCTAGCTTGTTGGGAACACAAAGTTTCTATACAGTTGCAAACTACATTCCATACATATATATGGGGAGGTACAAGCTCCAACTCGGTTTTACAGTGAAAACTGCAGGAACTTCAAACCGGCACTAGGAAACACACTGAGAAACCTGAGTAAAAGTTTCTCCTGCAACCCGTTCCCTTTGTGCTAGATGAACGAACGTCTCTCCACATGCTCAGTTCTTAGAGATAAGTGTGTGTGAAAGCCGTCCTTCAACTGGCTTGTTGGGAACACAAAGTTTCTATACAGTTGCAATCTACTCTCCATACATATATATGGGGAGGTACAAGCTCCAACTCGGTTTTACAGTGAAAACTGCAGGAACTTCAAACCGGCACTAGGAAACACACTGAGAAACCTGAGTAAAAGTTTCTCCTGCAACCCGTTCCCTTTGTGCTAGATGAACGAACGTCTATCCACATGCTCAGTTCTGAGAGATAAGTGTGTGTGAAAGCCGTCCTTCACCTAGCTTGTTGGGAACATAAAGTTTCTATACGGTTGCAAACTACTCTCAATACATATATATGGGGAGGTACAAGCTCCAACTCGGTTTTACTGAGAAAACTGCTGGAACTTCAAACCGGCACTAGGAAACACACTGAGAAACCTGAGGAAAAGTTTCTCCTGCAACCCGTTCTCTTTGTGCTAGATGAACGAATGTCTCTCCACATGCTCAGTTCTGAGAGATAAGTGTGTGTGAAAGCCGTCCTTCAACTAGCTTGTTGGGAACACAAAGTTTCTCTTCAGTTGCAATCTACTCTCCATACATATATATGGGGAGGTACAAGCTCCAACTCGGTTTTACAGTGAAAACTGCAGGAACTTCAAACCGGCACTAGGAAACCCACTGAGAAACCTGAGTAAAAGTTTCTCCTGCAACCCGTTCCCTTTGTGCTAGATGAACGAACGTCTCTCCACATGCTCAGTTCTGAGAGATAAGTGTGTGTGAAAGCCGTCCTTCACCTAGCTTGTTGGTAACACAAAGTTTCTATACGGTTGCAAACTACTCTCAATACATATATATGGGGAGGTACTAGCTCCAACTCGGTTTTACAGTGAAAACTGCTGGAACTTCAAACCGGCACTAAGAAATAAACTGAGAAACCTGAGTAGAAGTTTCTCCTGCAACCCGTTCCCTTTGTGCTAGATGAACGAACGTCTCTCCACATGCTCAGTTCTGAGAGATAAGTGTGTGTGAATGCCGTTCTTCACCTAGCTTGTTGGGAACACAAAGTTTCTATACAGTTGCAAACTACTCTCCATACATATATAAGGGGAGGTACTAGCTCCAAGTAGATTTTACAGTGAAAACTGCAGGAACTTCAAACCGGCACTAGGAAACACACTGAGAAACCTGAGTAAAAGTTTCTCCTGCAACCCGTTCCGTTTGTGCCAAATGAACGAACGTCTCTCCACATGCTCAGTCCTGAGAGATAAGTGTGTGTGAAAGCCGTCCTTCACCTAGCTTGTTGGGAACACAGAGTTTCTATACAGTAGTAAACTACCCTCCATACATATATATTGGGAGGAACAAGCTCCAACTCGGTTTTACAGTGAAAACTGCAGGAACTTCAAACCGGCACTAGTAAACACACTGAGAAACCTGAGTAATAGTTACACCTGCAACCCGTTCCCTTTGTGCTAGATGAACGAACGTCTCTCCACATGCTCAGTTCTGAGAGATAAGTATGTGTGAAAGCCATCCTTCACCTTGCTTGTTGAGAACACAAAGTTTCTATACAGTTGCAAACTACTCTCCATACATATATATGGGGAGGTACAAACTCCGACTCGGTTTTACAGTGAAAACTGCAGGAACTTCAAACCGGCACTAGGAAACACACTGAGAAACCTGAGGAAAAGTTTCTCCTGCAACCCATTTCCTTTGTGCTAGATGAACGAACGTCTCTCCACATGCTCAGTTCTGAGAGATAAGTGTGGGTTAAAGCCGTCCTTCACCCAGCTTGTTGGGAACACAAAGTTTCTATACAGTTGCAAACTACTCTCCATACATATATATGGGGAGGTACAACCTCCAACTCGGTTTTACAGTGAAAACTGCAGGAACTTCAAACTGGCACTAGGAAACACACTGAGAAACCTGAGGAAAAGTTTCTCCTGCAACCCGTTCCCTTTGTGCTAGATGAACGAACGTCTCTCCACATGCTCAGTTCTGAGACATAAGTGTGTGTGAAAGCCGTCCTTCACCTAGCTTGTTGGGAACACAAAGTTTCTATACAGTTACAAACTACTCTCCATACATATATATGGGGAGGTATTACCTCCAACTCGGTTTTACAGTGAAAACTGCAGGAACTTCAAACCGGCACTAGGAAACACACTGAGAAATCTGAGTAAAGCTTTCTCCTGCAACCCGTTCCCTTTGTGCTAGATGAACGAACGTCTCTCCACATGCTCAGTTCCGAGAGACAAGTGTGTGTGAAAGCCGTCCTTCAACTAGCTTGTTGGGAACACAAAGTTTCTATACAGTTGCAAACTACTCTCCATACATATATATGGTGAGGTACTAGCTCCAACTCGGTTTTACAGAGAAAACTGCTGAAACTTCAAACCGGCATTAGGAAACACACTGAGAAACCTGAGTAAAAGTTTCTCCTGCAACCCGTTCCCTTTGTGCTAGATGAACGAACGTCTAACCACATGCTCTGTTCTGAGAGATAAGTGTGTGTGAAAGCCGTACTTCACCTAACTTGTTGGGAACACAAAGTTTCTATACAGTTGCAAACAACTCTTCTCACATATATATGGGGAGGTACAAGCTCTGACTCCGTTATACAGTGAAAACTGCAGGAACTTCAAACCGGCACTAGGAAACACACTGAGAAACCTGAGTAAAAGTTTCTCCTGCATCCCGTTCCCTTTGTGCTAGATGAACGAACGTCTCTCCACATGCTCAGTTCTGAGAGATAATTGTGTGTGAAAGCCGTCCTTCAACTGGCTTGTTGGGAAAACAATGTTTTTATACAGTTGCCAACTACTCTCCATATATATATATGGGGAGGTACAAGCTCCAACTCGGTTTTACAGTGAAAACTGCAGGAACTTCAAACCGGCACTAGGAAACACACTGAGAAACCTGAGTAAAAGTTTCTCCTGCAAACCGTTCCCTTTGTGCTAGATGAACGAACGTCTCTCCACATGCTCAGTTCGGAGAGATAAGTGTGTGTGAATGCCGTTCTTCACCTAGCTTGTAGGGAACACAAAGTTTCTATACAATTGCAAACTACTCTTCATATATATATATGGGGAGGTACAAGCTCCGACTCTGTTATACAGTGAAAACTGCAGGAACTTCAAACCGGCACTAGGAAACACACTGGGAAACCTGAGGAAAAGTTTCTCCTGCAACCCGTTCACTTTGTGCCAGGTGAACGAACATCTATCCACATGCTCAGTCCTGAGAGATAAGTGTGGGTGAAAGCCGTCCTTCACCTAACTTGTTGGGAACAAAAAGTTTCTATACAGTTGCAAATTACTCTCCATACATATATAAGGGGAGGTACTAGGTCCAACTAGATTTTACAGTGAAAACTGCAGGAACTTCAAACCGGCACTAGGAAACACACTGAGAAAACTTAGTAAAAGTTTCTCCTGCAACCCGTTCCCTTTGTGCTAGATGAACGAACGTCTCTCCACATGCTCAGTTCTGAGACATAAGTGTGTGTGAAAGCCGTCCTTCACCTAGCTTGTTGGGAACACAAAGTTTCTATACAGTTGCAAACTACTCTCCATACATATATATGTTGAGGTACTAGCTCCAACTCGGTTTTACAGAGAAAACTGCTGAAACTTCAAACCGGCATTAGGAAACACACTGAGAAACCTGAGGAAAAGTTTCTCCTGCAACCCGTTCCCATTGTGCTAGATGAACGAACGTCTAACCACATGCTCAGTTCTGAGAGTTAAGTGTGTGTGAAAGCCGTCCTTCACCTAACTTGTTGGGAACACAAAGTTTCTATACAGTTGCAAACAACTCTTCTCACATATATATGGGGAGGTACAAGCTCCGACTCCGTTATACAGTGAAAACTGCAGGAACTTCAAACCGGCACTAGGAAACACACTGAGAAATCTGAGTAAAAGTTTCTCCTGCAACACATTTCCTTTGTGCTAGATGAACGAACGTCTCTCCACATGCTCAGTTCTGAGAGATAAGTGTGTGTGAAAGCCGTCCTTCACCTAGCTTGTTGGGAACACAAAGTTTCTATACAGTTACAAACTACTCTCCATACATATATATGGGGAGGTATTACCTCCAACTCGGTTTTACAGTGAAAACTGCAGGAACTTCAAACCGGGACTAGGAAACACACTGAGAAATCTGAGTAAAGCTTTCTCCTGCAACCCGTTCCCTTTGTGCTAGATGAACGAACGTCTCTCCATATGCTCAGTTCCGAGAGACAAGTGTGAGTGAAAGCCGTCCTTCAACTAGCTTGTTGGGAACACAAAGTTTCTATACAGTTGCAAAGAACTCTTCTCACATTTATATGGGGAGGTTCAAGCTCTGACTCCGTTATACAGTGAAAACTGCAGGAACTTCAAACCGGCACTAGGAAACACACTGAGAAACCTGAGTAAAAGTTTCCCCTGCAACCCATTTCCTTTGTGCTAGATGAACGAACGTCTCTCCACATGCTCAGTTCTGAGAGATAAGTGTGTGTGAAAGCCGTCCTTCACCTAGCTTGTTGGGAACACAAAGTTTCTATACAGTTGCAAACTACACTCCATACATATATATGGGGAGGTACAAGCTCCAACTCGGTTTTACAGTGAAAACTGCAGGAACTTCAAACCGGCACTAGGAAACACACTGAGAAACCTGAGTAAATGTTTCTCCTGCAACCCGTTCCCTTTGTGCTAGATGAACGAACGTCTCTCCACATGCTCAGTTCTGAGAGATAAGTGTGTGTGAAAGCCGTCCTTCAACTAGCTTGTTGGGAACACAAAGTTTCTCTTCAGTTGCAATCTACTCTCCATACATATATATGGGGAGGTACAAGCTCCAACTCGGTTTTACAGTGAAAACTGCAGGAACTTCAAACCGGCACTAGGAAACCCACTGAGAAACCTGAGTAAAAGTTTCTCCTGCAACCCGTTCCCTTTGTGCTAGATGAACGAACGTCTCTCCACATGCTCAGTTCTGAGAGATAAGTGTGTGTGAAAGCCGCCCTTCACCTAGCTTGTTGGTAACACAAAGTTTCTATACGGTTGCAAACTACTCTCAATACATATATATGGGGAGGTACTAGCTCCAACTCGGTTTTACAGAGAAAACTGCTGGAACTTCAAACCGGCACTAAGAAATAAACTGAGAAACCTGAGTAGAAGTTTCTCCTGCAACCCGTTCCCTTTGTACTAGATGAACGAACGTCTCTCCACATGCTCAGTTCTGAGAGATAAGTGTGTGTGAATGCCGTTCTTCACCTAGCTTGTTGGGAACACAAAGTTTCTATACAGTTGCAAACTACTCTCCATACATATATAAGGGGAGGTACTAGCTCCAAGTAGATTTTACAGTGAAAACTGCAGGAATTTCAAACCGGCACTAGGAAACACACTGAGAAACCTGAGTAAAAGTTTCTCCTGCAACCCGTTCCGTTTGTGCCAAATGAACGAACGTCTCTCCACATGCTCAGTCCTGAGAGATAAGTGTGTGTGAAAGCCGTCCTTCACCTAGCTTGTTGGGAACACAGAGTTTCTATACAGTAGTAAACTACCCTCCATACATATATATTGGGAGGAACAAGCTCCAACTCGGTTTTACAGTGAAAACTGCAGGAACTTCAAACCGGCACTAGTAAACACACTGAGAAACCTGAGTAATAGTTACACCTGCAACCCGTTCCCTTTGTGCTAGATGAACGAACGTCTCTCCACATGCTCAGTTCTGAGAGATAAGTGTGTGTGAAAGCCATCCTTCACCTTGCTTGTTGAGAACACAAAGTTTCTATACAGTTGCAAACTACTCTCCATACATATATATGGGGAGGTACAAGCTCCGACTCGGTTTTACAGTGAAAACTGCAGGAACTTCAAACCGGCACTAGGAAACACACTGAGAAACCTGAGGAAAAGTTTCTCCTGCAACCCATTTCCTTGGTGCTAGATGAACGAACGTCTCTCCACATGCTCAGTTCTGAGAGATAAGTGTGGGTTAAAGCCGTCCTTCACCCAGCTTGTTGGGAACACAAAGTTTCTATACAGTTGCAAACTACTCTCCATACATATATATGGGGAGGTACAACCTCCAACTCGGTTTTACAGTGAAAACTGCAGGAACTTCAAACCGGCACTAGGAAACACACTGAGAAACCTGAGTAAAAGTTTCTCCTGCAACCCGTTCCCTTTGTGCTAGATGAACGAACGTCTCTCCACATGCTCAGTTCGGAGAGATAAGTGTGTGTGAAAGCCGTCCTTCACCTAGCTTGTTGGGAACACAAAGTTTCTATACAGTTGCAAACTACTCTCCATACATATATATGGGGAGGTACAAGCTCCGACTCCATTATACAGTGAAATCTGCAGGAACTTCAAACCGGCACTATGAAACACACTGAGAAACCTGAGTAAAAGTTTCACCTGCAACCCGTTCCCTTTGTGCTAGATGAACGAACGTCTCTCCACATGCTCAGTTCTGAGAGATAATTGTGTGTGAAAGCCGTCCTTCAACTGGCTTGTTGGGAAAACAATGTTTTTATACAGTTGCCAACTACTCTCCATATATATATATGGGGAGGTACAAGCTCCAACACGGTTTTACAGTGAAAACTGCAGGAACTTCAAACCGGCACTAGGAAACACACTGAGAAACCTGAGTAAAAGTTTCTCCTGCAACCCGTTCCCTTTGTGCTAGATGAACGAACGTCTCTCCACATGCTCAGTTCGGAGAGATAAGTGTGTGTGAAAGCCGTCCTTCACCTAGCTTGTTGGGAACATAAAGTTTCTATACGGTTGCAAACTACTCTCAATACATATATATGGGGAGGTACAAGCTCCAACTCGGTTTTACTGAGAAAACTGCTGGAACTTCAAACCGGCACTAGGAAACACACTGAGAAACCTGAGGAAAAGTTTCTCCTGCAACCCGTTCTCTTTGTGCTAGATGAACGAATGTCTCTCCACATGCTCAGTTCTGAGAGATAAGTGTGTGTGAAAGCCGTCCTTCAACTAGCTTGTTGGGAACACAAAGTTTCTCTTCAGTTGCAATCTACTCTCCATACATATATATGGGGAGGTACAAGCTCCAACTCGGTTTTACAGTGAAAACTGCAGGAACTTCAAACCGGCACTAGGAAACCCACTGAGAAACCTGAGTAAAAGTTTCTCCTGCAACCCGTTCCCTTTGTGCTAGATGAAAGAACGTCTCTCCACATGCTCAGTTCTGAGAGATAAGTGTGTGTGAAAGCCGTCCTTCACCTAGCTTGTTGGTAACACAAAGTTTCTATACGGTTGCAAACTACTCTCAATACATATATATGGGGAGGTACTAGCTCCAACTCGGTTTTACAGAGAAAACTGCTGGAACTTCAAACCGGCACTAGGAAACACACTGAGAAACCTGAGTAAAAGTTTCTCCTGCAACCCGTTCCCTTTGTGCTAGATGAACGAACGTCTAACCACATGCTCAGTTCTGAGAGATAAGTGTGTGTGAAAGCCGTCCTTCACCTATCTTGTTGGGAACACAAAGTTTCTATACAGTTGCAAACAACTCTTCATACATATATATGGGGAGATACTAGCTCCAACTCGGTTTTACAGTGAAAACTGCTGGAACTTCAAACCGGCACTAAGAAATAAACTGAGAAACCTGAGTAGAAGTTTCTCCTGCAACCCGTTCCCTTTGTGCTAGATGAACGAACGTCTCTCCACATGCTCAGTTCTGAGAGATAAGAGTGTGTGAATGCCGTTCTTCACCTAGCTTGTTGGGAACACAAAGTTTCTATACAGTTGCAAACTACTCTCCATACATATATAAGGGGAGGTACTAGCTCCAAGTAGATTTTACAGTGAAAACTGCAGGAACTTCAAACCGGCACTAGGAAACACACTGAGAAACCTGAGTAAAAGTTTCTCCTGCAACCCGTTCCGTTTGTGCCAAATGAACGAACGTCTCTCCACATGCTCAGTCCTGAGAGATAAGTGTGTGTGAAAGCCGTCCTTCACCTAGCTTGTTGGGAACACAGAGTTTCTATACAGTAGTAAACTACCCTCCATAAATATATATTGGGAGGAACAAGCTCCAACTCGGTTTTACAGTGAAAACTGCAGGAACTTCAAACCGGCACTAGTAAACACACTGAGAAACCTGAGTAATAGTTACACCTGCAACCCGTTCCCTTTGTGCTAGATGAACGAACGTCTCTCCACATGCTCAGTTCTGAGAGATAAGTGTGTGTGAAAGCCATCCTTCACCTTGCTTGTTGAGAACACAAAGTTTCTATACAGTTGCAAACTACTCTCCATACATATATATGGGGAGGTACAAGCTCCGACTCGGTTTTACAGTGAAAACTGCAGGAACTTCAAACCGGCACTAGGAAACACACTGAGAAACCTGAGGAAAAGTTTCTCCTGCAACCCATTTCCTTTGTGCTAGATGAACGAACGTCTCTCCACATGCTCAGTTCTGAGAGATAAGTGTGGGTTAAAGCCGTCCTTCACCCAGCTTGTTGGGAACACAAAGTTTCTATACAGTTGCAAACTACTCTCCATACATATATATGGGGAGGTACAACCTCCAACTCGGTTTTACAGTGAAAACTGCAGGAACTTCAAACCGGCACTAGGAAACACACTGAGAAACCTGAGGAAAAGTTTCTCCTGCAACCCGTTCCCTTTGTGCTAGATGAACGAACGTCTCTCCACATGCTCAGTTCGGAGAGATAAGTGTGTGTGAAAGCCGTCCTTCACCTAGCTTGTTGGGAACACAAAGTTTCTATACAGTTGCAAACTACTCTCCATACATATATATGGGGAGGTACAAGCTCCGACTCCATTATACAGTGAAATCTGCAGGAACTTCAAACCGGCACTATGAAACACACTGAGAAACCTGAGTAAAAGTTTCACCTGCAACCCGTTCCCTTTTTGCTAGATGAACGAACGTCTCTCCACATGCTCAGTTCTGAGAGATAATTGTGTGTGAAAGCCGTCCTTCAACTGGCTTGTTGGGAAAACAATGTTTTTATACAGTTGCCAACTACTCTCCATATATATATATGGGGAGGTACAAGCTCCAACACGGTTTTACAGTGAAAACTGCAGGAACTTCAAACCGGCACTAGGAAACACACTGAGAAACCTGAGTAAAAGTTTCTCCTGCAACCCGTTCCCTTTGTGCTAGATGAACGAACGTCTCTCCACATGCTCAGTTCTGAGAGATAAGTGTGTGTGAAAGCCGTTATTCAAGTAGCTTGTAGGGAACACAAAGTTTTTATACAGTTGCAATCTACTCTCCATACATATATATGGGGAGGTACAAGCTCCAACTCGGTTTTACAGTGAAAACTGCAGGAACTTTAAACCGGCACTAGGAAACACACTGAGAAACCTGAGTAAAATTTCTCCTGCAACCCGTTCACTTTGTGCCAGGTGAACGAACGTCTCTCCACATGCTCAGTTCTGAGAGATAAGTGTGTGTGAAAGCCGTCCTTCACCTAGCTTGTTGGGAACACAAAGTTTCTATACAGTTGCAAACAACTCTTCATACATATATATGGGGAGGTACAAGCTCCGACTCCGTTATACAGTGAAAACTGCAGGAACTTCAAACCGGCACTAGGAAACACACTGAGAAACCTGAGTAAAAGTTTCTCCTGCAACCCGTTCCCTTTGTGCTAGATGAACGAACGTCTCTCCACATGCTCAGTTCTCAGAGATAATTGTGTGTGAAAGCCGTCCTTCAACTGGCTTGTTGGGAAAACAATGTTTTTATACAGTTGCCAACTACTCTCCATATATATATATGGGGAGGTACAAGCTCCAACTCGGTTTTACAGTGAAAACTGCAGGAACTTCAAACCGGCACTAGGAAACACACTGAGAAACCTGAGTAAAAGTTTCTCCTGCAACCCGTTCCCTTTGTGCTAGATGAACGAACGTCTCTCCACATGCTCAGTTCTGAGAGATAAGTGTGTGTGAAAGCCGTCCTTCACCTAGCTTGTTGGGAACACAAAGTTTCTATACAGTTGCAAATTACTCTTCATACATATATATGGGGTGATACTAGCTCCAACTCGGTTTTACAGTGAAAACTGCTGGAACTTCAAACAGGCACTAAGAAACAAACTGAGAAACCTGAGTAAAAGTTTCTCCTGCAACCCGTTCCCTTTGTGCTAGATGAACGAACGTCTCTCCACATGCTCAGTTCTATGAGATAAGTGTGTGTGAATGCCGTTCTTCACCTAGCATGTAGGGAACACAAAGTTTCTATACAATTGCAAACTACTCTTCATATATATATATGGGGAGGTACAAGCTCCGACTCTGTTATACAGTGAAAACTGCAGGAACTTCAAACCGGCACTAGGAAACACACTGAGAAACCTGAGGAAAAGTTTCTCCTGCAACCCGTTCACTTTGTTCCAGGTGAACGAACATCTATCCACATGCTCAGTTCTGAGATATAAGTGTGTGTGAAAGCCGTCCTTCACCTAGCTTGTTGGGAACACAAAGTTTCTATACAGTTGCAAACTACTCTCCATACATATATATGGTGAGGTACTAGCTCCAACTCGGTTTTACAGAGAAAACTGCTGAAACTTCAAACCGGCATTAGGAAACACACTGAGAAACCTGAGGAAAAGTTTCTCCTGCAACCCGTTCCCATTGTGCTAGATGAACGAACGTCTAACCACATGCTCAGTTCTGAGAGATAAGTGTGTGTGAAAGCCGTCCTTCACCTAACTTGTTGGGAACACAAAGTTTCTATACAGTTGCAAACAACTCTTCTCACATATATATGGGGAGGTACAAGCTCCGACTCCGTTATACAGTGAAAACTGCAGGAACTTCAAACCGGCACTAGGAAACACACTGAGAAATCTGAGTAAAAGTTTCTCCTGCAACCCGTTCCCTTTGTGCTAGATGAACGAACGTCTCTCCACATGCTCAGTTCTGAGAGATAAGTGTGTGTGAAAGCCGTCCTTAACCTAACTTGTTGGGAACACAAAGTTTCTATACAGTTGCAAACAACTCTTCTCACATATATATGGGGAGGTACAAGCTCCGACTCCGTTATACAGTGAAAACTGCAGGAACTTCAAACCGGCACTAGGAAACACACTGAGAAATCTGAGTAAAAGTTTCTCCTGCAACACATTTCCTTTGTGCTAGATGAACGAACGTCTCTCCACATGCTCAGTTCCGAGAGACAAGTGTGTGTGAAAGCCGTCCTTCAACTAGCTTGTTGGGAACACAAAGTTTCTATACAGTTGCAAACTACTCTCCATACATATATATGGTGAGGTACTAGCTCCAACTCGGTTTTACAGAGAAAACTGCTGAAACTTCAAACCGGCATTAGGAAACACACTGAGAAACCTGAGGAAAAGTTTCTCCTGCAACCCGTTCCCTTTGTGCTAGATGAACGAACGTCTCTCCACATGCTCAGTTTGGAGAGATAAGTGTGTGTGAAAGCCGTCCTTCACCTAGCTTGTTGGGAACACAAAGTTTCTATACAGTTGCAAACTACTCTCCATACATATATATGGGGAGGTACAAGCTCCGACTCCATTATACAGTGAAATCTGCAGGAACTTCAAACCGGCACTATGAAACACACTGAGAAACCTGAGTAAATGTTTCACCTGCAACCCGTTCCCTTTGTGCTAGATGAACGAACGTCTCTCCACATGCTCAGTTCTGAGAGATAATTGTGTGTGAAAGCCGTCCTTCAACTGGCTTGTTGGGAAAACAATGTTTTTATACAGTTGCCAACTACTCTCCATATATATATATGGGGAGGTACAAGCTCCAACACGGTTTTACAGTGAAAACTGCAGGAACTTCAAACCGGCACTAGGAAACACACTGAGAAACCTGAGTAAAAGTTTCTCCTGCAACCCGTTCCCTTTGTGCTAGATGAACGAACGTCTCTCCACATGCTCAGTTCTGAGAGATAAGTGTGTGTGAAAGCCGTCCTTCACCTAGCTTGTTGGGAACACAAAGTTTCTATACAGTTGCAAACTACTCTCCATACATATATATGGGGAGGTACAAGCTCCAACTCGGTTTTACAGTGAAAACTGCAGGAACTTTAAACCGGCACTAGGAAACACACTGAGAAACCTGAGTAAAATTTCTCCTGCAACCCGTTCCCTTTGTGCTAGATGAACGAACGTCTCTCCACATGCTCAGTTCTGAGAGATAAGTGTGTGTGAAAGCCGTCCTTCACCTAGCTTGTTGGGAACACAAAGTTTCTATACAGTTGCAAACAACTCTTCATACATATATATGGGGAGGTACAAGCTCCGACTCCGTTATACAGTGAAAACTGCAGGAACTTCAAACCGGCACTAGGAAACACACTGAGAAACCTGAGTAAAAGTTTCTCCTGCAACCCGTTCCCTTTGTGCTAGATGAACGATCGTCTCTCCACATGCTCAGTTCTCAGAGATAATTGTGTGTGAAAGCCGTCCTTCAACTGGCTTGTTGGGAAAACAATGTTTTTATACAGTTGCCAACTACTCTCCATATATATATATGGGGAGGTACAAGCTCCAACTCGGTTTTACAGTGAAAACTGCAGGAACTTCAAACCGGCACTAGGAAACACACTGAGAAACCTGAGTAAAAGTTTCTCCTGCAAACCGTTCCCTTTGTGCTAGATGAACGAACGTCTCTCCACATGCTCAGTTCTGAGAGATAAGTGTGTGTGAAAGCCGTCCTTCACCTAGCTTGTTGGGAACACAAAGTTTCTATACAGTTGCAAATTACTCTTCATACATATATATGGGGTGATACTAGCTCCAACTCGGTTTTACAGTGAAAACTGCTGGAACTTCAAACAGGCACTAAGAAACAAACTGAGAAACCTGAGTAAAAGTTTCTCCTGCAACCCGTTCCCTTTGTGCTAGATGAACGAACGTCTCTCCACATGCTCAGTTCTGAGAGATAAGTGTGTGTGAATGCCGTTCTTCACCTAGCATGTAGGGAACACAAAGTTTCTATACAATTGCAAACTACTCTTCATATATATATATGGGGAGGTACAAGCTCCGACTCTGTTATACAGTGAAAACTGCAGGAACTTCAAACCGGCACTAGGAAACACACTGAGAAACCTGAGGAAAAGTTTCTCCTGCAACCCGTTCACTTTGTTCCAGGTGAACGAACATCTATCCACATGCTCAGTTCTGAGATATAAGTGTGTGTGAAAGCCGTCCTTCACCTAGCTTGTTGGGAACACAAAGTTTCTATACAGTTGCAAACTACTCTCCATACATATATATGGTGAGGTACTAGCTCCAACTCGGTTTTACAGAGAAAACTGCTGAAACTTCAAACCGGCATTAGGAAACACACTGAGAAACCTGAGGAAAAGTTTCTCCTGCAACCCGTTCCCATTGTGCTAGATGAACGAACGTCTAACCACATGCTCAGTTCTGAGAGATAAGTGTGTGTGAAAGCCGTCCTTCACCTAACTTGTTGGGAACACAAAGTTTCTATACAGTTGCAAACAACTCTTCTCACATATATATGGGGAGGTACAAGCTCCGACTCCGTTATACAGTGAAAACTGCAGGAACTTCAAACCGGCACTAGGAAACACACTGAGAAATCTGAGTAAAAGTTTCTCCTGCAACCCGTTCCCTTTGTGCTAGATGAACGAACGTCTCTCCACATGCTCAGTTCTGAGAGATAAGTGTGTGTGAAAGCCGTCCTTAACCTAACTTGTTGGGAACACAAAGTTTCTATACAGTTGCAAACAACTCTTCTCACATATATATGGGGAGGTACAAGCTCCGACTCCGTTATACAGTGAAAACTGCAGGAACTTCAAACCGGCACTAGGAAACACACTGAGAAATCTGAGTAAAAGTTTCTCCTGCAACACATTTCCTTTGTGCTAGATGAACGAACGTCTCTCCACATGCTCAGTTCCGAGAGACAAGTGTGTGTGAAAGCCGTCCTTCAACTAGCTTGTTGGGAACACAAAGTTTCTATACAGTTGCAAACTACTCTCCATACATATATATGGTGAGGTACTAGCTCCAACTCGGTTTTACAGAGAAAACTGCTGAAACTTCAAACCGGCATTAGGAAACACACTGAGAAACCTGAGGAAAAGTTTCTCCTGCAACCCGTTCCCTTTGTGCTAGATGAACGAACGTCTCTCCACATGCTCAGTTTGGAGAGATAAGTGTGTGTGAAAGCCGTCCTTCACCTAGCTTGTTGGGAACACAAAGTTTCTATACAGTTGCAAACTACTCTCCATACATATATATGGGGAGGTACAAGCTCCGACTCCATTATACAGTGAAATCTGCAGGAACTTCAAACCGGCACTATGAAACACACTGAGAAACCTGAGTAAATGTTTCACCTGCAACCCGTTCCCTTTGTGCTAGATGAACGAACGTCTCTCCACATGCTCAGTTCTGAGAGATAATTGTGTGTGAAAGCCGTCCTTCAACTGGCTTGTTGGGAAAACAATGTTTTTATACAGTTGCCAACTACTCTCCATATATATATATGGGGAGGTACAAGCTCCAACACGGTTTTACAGTGAAAACTGCAGGAACTTCAAACCGGCACTAGGAAACACACTGAGAAACCTGAGTAAAAGTTTCTCCTGCAACCCGTTCCCTTTGTGCTAGATGAACGAACGTCTCTCCACATGCTCAGTTCTGAGAGATAAGTGTGTGTGAAAGCCGTCCTTCACCTAGCTTGTTGGGAACACAAAGTTTCTATACAGTTGCAAACTACTCTCCATACATATATATGGGGAGGTACAAGCTCCAACTCGGTATTACAGTGAAAACTGCAGGAACTTTAAACCGGCACTAGGAAACACACTGAGAAACCTGAGTAAAATTTCTCCTGCAACCCGTTCCCTTTGTGCTAGATGAACGAACGTCTCTCCACATGCTCAGTTCTGAGAGATAAGTGTGTGTGAAAGCCGTCCTTCACCTAGCTTGTTGGGAACACAAAGTTTCTATACAGTTGCAAACAACTCTTCATACATATATATGGGGAGGTACAAGCTCCGACTCCGTTATACAGTGAAAACTGCAGGAACTTCAAACCGGCACTAGGAAACACACTGAGAAACCTGAGTAAAAGTTTCTCCTGCAACCCGTTCCCTTTGTGCTAGATGAACGATCGTCTCTCCACATGCTCAGTTCTCAGAGATAATTGTGTGTGAAAGCCGTCCTTCAACTGGCTTGTTGGGAAAACAATGTTTTTATACAGTTGCCAACTACTCTCCATATATATATATGGGGAGGTACAAGCTCCAACTCGGTTTTACAGTGAAAACTGCAGGAACTTCAAACCGGCACTAGGAAACACACTGAGAAACCTGAGTAAAAGTTTCTCCTGCAAACCGTTCCCTTTGTGCTAGATGAACGAACGTCTCTCCACATGCTCAGTTCTGAGAGATAAGTGTGTGTGAAAGCCGTCCTTCACCTAGCTTGTTGGGAACACAAAGTTTCTATACAGTTGCAAATTACTCTTCATACATATATATGGGGTGATACTAGCTCCAACTCGGTTTTACAGTGAAAACTGCTGGAACTTCAAACAGGCACTAAGAAACAAACTGAGAAACCTGAGTAAAAGTTTCTCCTGCAACCCGTTCCCTTTGTGCTAGATGAACGAACGTCTCTCCACATGCTCAGTTCTGAGAGATAAGTGTGTGTGAATGCCGTTCTTCACCTAGCATGTAGGGAACACAAAGTTTCTATACAATTGCAAACTACTCTTCATATATATATATGGGGAGGTACAAGCTCCGACTCTGTTATACAGTGAAAACTGCAGGAACTTCAAACCGGCACTAGGAAACACACTGAGAAACCTGAGGAAAAGTTTCTCCTGCAACCCGTTCACTTTGTTCCAGGTGAACGAACATCTATCCACATGCTCAGTTCTGAGATATAAGTGTGTGTGAAAGCCGTCCTTCACCTAGCTTGTTGGGAACACAAAGTTTCTATACAGTTGCAAACTACTCTCCATACATATATATGGTGAGGTACTAGCTCCAACTCGGTTTTACAGAGAAAACTGCTGAAACTTCAAACCGGCATTAGGAAACACACTGAGAAACCTGAGGAAAAGTTTCTCCTGCAACCCGTTCCCATTGTGCTAGATGAACGAACGTCTAACCACATGCTCAGTTCTGAGAGATAAGTGTGTGTGAAAGCCGTCCTTCACCTAACTTGTTGGGAACACAAAGTTTCTATACAGTTGCAAACAACTCTTCTCACATATATATGGGGAGGTACAAGCTCCGACTCCGTTATACAGTGAAAACTGCAGGAACTTCAAACCGGCACTAGGAAACACACTGAGAAATCTGAGTAAAAGTTTCTCCTGCAACCCATTTCCTTTGTGCTAGATGAACGAACGTCTCTCCACATGCTCAGTTCTGAGAGATAAGTGTGTGTGAAAGCCGTCCTTAACCTAACTTGTTGGGAACACAAAGTTTCTATACAGTTGCAAACAACTCTTCTCACATATATATGGGGAGGTACAAGCTCCGACTCCGTTATACAGTGAAAACTGCAGGAACTTCAAACCGGCACTAGGAAACACACTGAGAAATCTGAGTAAAAGTTTCTCCTGCAACACATTTCCTTTGTGCTAGATGAACGAACGTCTCTCCACATGCTCAGTTCCGAGAGACAAGTGTGTGTGAAAGCCGTCCTTCACCTAGCTTGTTGGGAACACAAAGTTTCTATACAGTTGCAAACTACTCTCCATACATATATATGGTGAGGTACTAGCTCCAACTCGGTTTTACAGAGAAAACTGCTGAAACTTCAAACCGGCATTAGGAAACACACTGAGAAACCTGAGGAAAAGTTTCTCCTGCAACCCGTTCCCATTGTGCTAGATGAACGAACGTCTAACCACATGCTCAGTTCTGAGAGATAAGTGTGTGTGAAAGCCGTCCTTCACCTAACTTGTTGGGAACACAAAGTTTCTATACAGTTGCAAACAACTCTTCTCACATATATATGGGGAGGTACAAGCTCCGACTCCGTTATACAGTGAAAACTGCAGGAACTTCAAACCGGCACTAGGAAACACACTGAGAAATCTGAGTAAAAGTTTCTCCTGCAACCCATTTCTTTGTGCTAGATGAACGAACGTCTCTCCACATGCTCAGTTCTGAGAGATAAGTGTGTGTGAAAGCCGTCCTTCACCTAGCTTGTTGGGAACACAAAGTTTCTATACAGTTACAAACTACTCTCCATACATATATATGGGGAGGTATTACCTCCAACTCGGTTTTACAGTGAAAACTGCAGGAACTTCAAACCGGCACTAGGAAACACACTGAGAAATCTGAGTAAAGCTTTCTCCTGCAACCCGTTCCCTTTGTGCTAGATGAACGAACGTCTCTCCACATGCTCAGTTCCGAGAGACAAGTGTGTGTGAAAGCCGTCCTTCAACTAGCTTGTTGGGAACACAAAGTTTCTATACAGTTGCAAACTACTCTCCATACATATATATGGTGAGGTACTAGCTCCAACTCGGTTTTACAGAGAAAACTGCTGAAACTTCAAACCGGCATTAGGAAACACACTGAGAAACCTGAGTAAAAGTTTCTCCTGCAACCCGTTCCCTTTGTGCTAGATGAACGAACATCTAACCACATGCTCTGTTCTGAGAGATAAGTGTGTGTGAAAGCCGTACTTCACCTAACTTGTTGGGAACACAAAGTTTCTATACAGTTGCAAACAACTCTTCTCACATATATATGGGGAGGTACAAGCTCTGACTCCGTTATACAGTGAAAACTGCAGGAACTTCAAACCGGCACTAGGAAACACACTGAGAAACCTGAGTAAAAGTTTCTCCTGCAACCCGTTCCCTTTGTGCTAGATGAACGAACGTCTCTCCACATGCTCAGTTCTCAGAGATAATTGTGTGTGAAAGCCGTCCTTCAACTGGCTTGTTGGGAAAACAATGTTTTTATACAGTTGCCAACTACTCTCCATATATATATATATGGGGAGGTACAAGCTCCAACTCGGTTTTACAGTGAAAACTGCAGGAACTTCAAACCGGCACTAGGAAACACACTGAGAAACCTGAGTAAAAGTTTCTCCTGCAACCCGTTCCCTTTGTGCTAGATGAACGAACGTCTCTCCACATGCTCAGATCTGAGAGATAAGTGTGTGTGAAAGCCGTCCTTCACCTAGCTTGTTGGGAACACAAAGTTTCTATACAGTTGCAAATTACTCTTCATACATATATATGGGGAGATACTAGCTCCAACTCGGTTTTACAGTGAAAACTGCTGGAACTTCAAACAGGCACTAAGAAACAAACTGAGAAACCTGAGTAAAAGTTTCTCCTGCAACCCGTTCCCTTTGTGCTAGATGAACGAACGTCTCACCACATGCTCAGTTCTGAGAGATAAGTGTGTGTGAATGCCGTTCTTCACCTAGCTTGTAGGGAACACAAAGTTTCTATACAATTGCAAACTACTCTTCATATATATATATGGGGAGGTAGAAGCTCCGACTCTGTTATACAGTGAAAACTGCAGGAACTTCAAACCGGCACTAGGAAACACACTGAGAAACCTGAGGAAAAGTTTCTCCTGCAACCCGTTCACTTTGTGCCAGGTGAACGAACATCTATCCACATGCTCAGTCCTGAGAGATAAGTGTGGGTGAAAGCCGTCCTTCACCTAACTTGTTGGGAACAAAAAGTTTCTATGCAGTTGCAAATTACTCTCCATACATATATAAGGGGAGGTACTAGGTCCAACTAGATTTTACAGTGAAAACTGCAGGAACTTCAAACCGGCACTAGGAAACACACTGAGAAACCTTAGTAAAAGTTTCTCCTGCAACCCGTTCCCTTTGTGCTAGATGAACGAACGTCTCTCCACATGCTCAGTTCTGAGACATAAGTGTGTGTGAAAGCCGTCCTTCACCTAGCTTGTTGGGAACACAAAGTTTCTATACAGTTGCAAACTACTCTCCATACATATATATGGTGAGGTACTAGCTCCAACTCGGTTTTACAGAGAAAACTGCTGAAACTTCAAACCGGCATTAGGAAACACACTGAGAAACCTGAGGAAAAGTTTCTCCTGCAACCCGTTCCCATTGTGCTAGATGAACGAACGTCTAACCACATGCTCAGTTCTGAGAGTTAAGTGTGTGTGAAAGCCGTCCTTCACCTAACTTGTTGGGAACACAAAGTTTCTATACAGTTGCAAACAACTCTTCTCACATATATATGGGGAGGTTCAAGCTCCGACTCCGTTATACAGTGAAAACTGCAGGAACTTCAAACCGGCACTAGGAAACACACTGAGAAATCTGAGTAAAAGTTTCTCCTGCAACACATTTCCTTTGTGCTAGATGAACGAACGTCTCTCCACATGCTCAGTTCTGAGAGATAAGTGTGTGTGAAAGCCGTCCTTCACCTAGCTTGTTGGGAACACAAAGTTTCTATACAGTTACAAACTACTCTCCATACATATATATGGGGAGGTATTACCTCCAACTCGGTTTTACAGTGAAAACTGCAGGAACTTCAAACCGGCACTAGGAAACACACTGAGAAATCTGAGTAAAGCTTTCTCCTGCAACCCGTTCCCTTTGTGCTAGATGAACGAACGTCTCTCCACATGCTCAGTTCCGAGAGACAAGTGTGTGTGAAAGCCGTCCTTCACCTAGCTTGTTGGGAACACAAAGTTTCTATACAGTTGCAAACTACTCTCCATACATATATATGGTGAGGTACTAGCTCCAACTCGGTTTTACAGAGAAAACTGCTGAAACTTCAAACCGGCATTAGGAAACACACTGAGAAACCTGAGTAAAAGTTTCTCCTGCAACCCGTTCCCTTTGTGCTAGATGAACGAACGTCTAACCACATGCTCTGTTCTGAGAGATAAGTGTGTGTGAAAGCCGTACTTCACCTAACTTGTTGGGAACACAAAGTTTCTATACAGTTGCAAACAACTCTTCTCACATTTATATGGGGAGGTTCAAGCTCTGACTCCGTTATACAGTGAAAACTGCAGGAACTTCAAACCGGCACTAGGAAACACACTGAGAAACCTGAGTAAAAGTTTCCCCTGCAACCCATTTCCTTTGTGCTAGATGAACGAATGTCTCTCCACATGCTCAGTTCTGAGAGATAAGTGTGTGTGAAAGCCGTCCTTCACCTAGCTTGTTGGGAACACAAAGTTTCTATACAGTTGCAAACTACACTCCATACATATATATGGGGAGGTACAAGCTCCAACTCGGTTTTACAGTGAAAACTGCAGGAACTTCAAACCGGCACTAGGAAACACACTGAGAAACCTGAGTAAAAGTTTCTCCTGCAACCCGTTCCCTTTGTGCTAGATGAACGAACGTCTCTCCACATGCTCAGTTCTGAGAGATAAGTGTGTGTGAAAGCCGTCCTTCAACTGGCTTGTTGGGAACACAAAGTTTGTATACAGTTGCAATCTACTCTCCATACATATATATGGGGAGGTACAAGCTCCAACTCGTTTTTACAGTGAAAACTGCAGGAACTTCAAACCGGCACTAGGAAACACACTGAGAAACCTGAGTAAAAGTTTCTCCTGCAACCCGTTCCCTTTGTGCTAGATGAACGAACGTCTATCCACATGCTCAGTTCTGAGAGATAAGTGTGTGTGAAAGCCG